>NC_090400.1:64309553-64609553 GCF_036365525.1 Heterodontus francisci
CTTTCTCTGCCCCCATTCCTCTCTCTCTGTGTTCCCCCCCTTTCTCTCTCTCTGTTCCCCCCTCACTCTCTCTCTTCCCCTCTCTCTCTGTGCCTCCCCCTCACTCTCTCTCTGTTCCCTCCCCAGTTCCTCCCTCTCCATCTCACTTTCTGTCCCCCCCCCCTCTCTCTCTATTGTCCCCTCTCTTTCTCGCTGTTCCCCCCCCCTCTCGCTGTTCCCCCCCCCTCTCTCGCTGTTCCCCCCCCCTCTCTCTCGCTGTTCACCCCCCCTCTCTCTCGCTGTTCACCCCCCCTCTCTCTCGCTGTTCACCCCCCCTCTCTCTCGCTGTTCACCCCCCCTCTCTCTCGCTGTTCACCCCCCCTCTCTCTCGCTGTTCACCCCCCCTCTCTCTCGCTGTTCACCCCCCCTCTCTCTCGCTGTTCACCCCCCCTCTCTCTCGCTGTTCACCCCCCCTCTCACTCGCTGTTCCCCCCCCTCTCTCGCTGTTCCCCCCCCTCTCTCGCTGTTCCCCCCCCCCCTCTCTCGCTGTTCCCCCCCCCCCTCTCTCTCGCTGTTCCTCCTATCTCTCTGTTCCACCCCCGTTCCTTCCCTTTCTCAGTTCCCCCTCCCTGTTACCCTCTCTCTCTGTTCCTCCCCTCCCTCTCTCTGTTCCACCCTTTCTCCGTACCTTCCCACTCTCTCTCTCCCTCTGTTCCCCCACCTCTCTGGTCACTCCCCCTCGCTCTCTCCCTCTCCCCCCACTCTGTTTCCCCATCTCGCTCTCTGTTCCCCCCTCTCTCTGTTTCCCCCTCTTTCTCTCTCTCTCTGTTCCCCCCCTCTCTGTTGCCCCTTCTTTCTTTCTCTGTACCCCCCTCTCTCTCTGTTCCCCCCCTCTCCCTCAGTTCCGCCCCCTTCTCTCTGTTCTGTCCCCCCATTCCTCTCTCTCTCTGTTCCCCCCATTCCTCTCTCTCTCTGTTCCCCCCATTCCTCTCTCTCTCTGTTCCCCCCTCTGACTCACTCTGTTCCCCCCCTTTCTCTCTCTCTGTTTCCACATCTCTCTCTCTCTTCCCCCCTCTCTGTGCCTCCTCCTCACTCTTTCTCTGTTCTCCCCCTGTTCCTCTCTCTCCATCTCACTTTATGTCTCCCCCCCTCTCTCTCTGTTCCCCCCTTTCTCCCTCTCTATCTGTTCCCCTCTCTCTTGCTGTTCCCCCTCTCTGTTCCTCCTCTCTTTGTCGCCCCCTCCGTTCCTCTCTCTTGCTCTCTGTTCTCCCCTTACTCTCTCTCGCTGTTCCCCCCTCTCTCTCTCTCGCACCCCCCCCCCGTTCCCCTCTCTCGGTCTCTCTGTCCCCCATCTCGCTCTGTTCCCCCCTCTTTCTCTCTCTCTCTGTTCCCCCCCGTCCCTCTCTCTGTTCCCCCCTCTTTCTCTCTCTGGTCCCCCCCTCTCTCTCTCTCCCTGGTCTGGATTTTCCAGTGGGCTTTTTAAAAAAAATGTCAGAACCCGCCGGAAAATCCTGAACCTGTCCCAAGTTGGGAAACGGCTGTTCCCGATGTCAGTACCTGTCAGCTGTGAAACTGACTTGTGATCTTTTAAAAAGCTGGTCTGCAAGAAGAAGACAATGTAAAATTTCTCATCTCCAGTCATGGATTCCTGGTGAGGATGAGGGGGGAACAGCACGGTACAGTTTACATCCGCAGGCAGGATGGAGACCTTTGGCAGACTGGATCCTGGTCTGCGGGCCGTATATTGGACAACCTTGCCTTAAAAGGACACTAGTGAACCAGATAAGGTTTTAAGATATTCGGTAACTTTTACTGATACTAGCTTTTTATTTCCAGATTTTGAAAAAATAAACTGAAATTTTCAAACAGCCATGGTGTGAACGGAACTCACATAACCGCAGCTGAGATAAGCCAACTAAGCACAAGCTGGGAATTCAAACTGGAAACCTTCCTACTTTGTGTGGTTCAGTTGCTCACTTCTTTATCCAGTTCAACTATTAGGGGAAGCTCAGATCAAACACTTCTACAAGAATCAAATTAACAGCTGCACCCTGCTGAACTGCAACTACACAAACTGATATTTAACATGTGTCTTTACATTTGATCCTTATTACTTTTGTGATTATAAGGCGAAGTAAAGCTCTGTAGCACTCTTGAAAACAAAGTATAACAAACACTTGATCTCACTGTAACAATCAGTGTGGAGATGTTGTATAGCATAATACACAAGAATATGCTCAAGGCATACAAACGCTGTGCAGGTTACAGTGAACACCTGTAACTGAGTATCATGTTAATTTTTTTTACACCTCCAATTTTCTTCCCTCCTGAAGTTGCTATCTCTTGCATGTGTTTAGCTTCAAAAGTGCTCATCGTATTCAATAGCCCACCCAAATGGCCATTCTTCCTGTGTGAACGCAACAAGTTTCAGCAAAGTATTCGATGCATGTGTAGGGCTGTGGGGAGATCACAGTCAGGCCTGATATTGTCCTCGTCGAATGCCAGTAGAGGTTGCATAGCAATCAGGAATAGGAATACCGACTGACTTAGCTTTTCTTCGGCTACTAGGAACTGTGATCAACAGCAGGGTCTTTGCCAGCACATGTCCTCTGAGATAAATTAACCTAATCAGATTGGCGGACTTTCTAGCTGTGACGGCGCGCGCTGAGTTTCAAAAGAGGAAAAAATTTAGTGACATCACAGAAAATCTGTAAGCTGATTGGTTGGGTAAGTAACAGCTGTTAGTGCCTGTAAATAGCTTAAAAAAATCAGGGGAGAGAAAGTTCTTTTTTATTTAAAAACCTCAAACCTACCTTATAAGTGATAAGGTTAGTACTACTAAGGTGTGTTTTTTTAAAATTAGTGTAATTAATAATGACTAATTAGAATATCACTGTTTGGACAGAGTGAGGCTGTGAGTTGTGTGTGAGGGATTTTACTGACTAGGGGAAGAAGGTGCTCTTGGTCTCTTTCATTTTTGCCTTTTCAGCACGGTGCAGGGGAAGAAGCTGATTGACAAATAACTGGTAACTTATTCCACTTATTACATTAACAACAGTTAGTTTGCAAAGCTAAGTAACAGCAAATGGAATGTGCCTCCTGTGGCATGCGGACAGCCATAAAGGCGGGGCTAAAGTGTGGCGAGTCGAAGAGACTTAGCAATTGGCAGGAAAAAAGACAGAGGCGCAAGGGAAGAGCCAACTGTGTAACAGCCCTGACAATCAAATTTTTCTGCAGCACCTGCGGAAGAGCCTGTCTCTCTAGAATTGGCCTTTATAGCCACTCCAGGCGCTGCTCCACACACCACTGACCTCCTCCAGGCGCTTACCCATTGTCTCTCGAGATAAGGAGGCCAAAGAGAAGAGAAACTAACTTGGCAGGGGGATGGGAACCTGAGCACAGTCTTAGATAGGACAATTTCAGGGCAGGGAACAGGAGGCAGAAAATTAATGAGTGACTCTGAAAGACAGAAGAAGCAAAGGTTAAAAAGTGTGCAGCACAGGAATTGGGCAGTGTTAAAAGGTATTTATTTAAATGCAAGGAGTATAGTAAATAAAGCCGATGAGCTGAGGGCACAGATAGATACATGGCATCACGATATCGTAGCTATAACGGAGACTTGGCTCAGAGAGGGTCAAGAATGGCAGCTCAACATCCCTGGATATAGAGTTTTCAGGTGGGATAGAGAGGGAGATAAAAAAAAAAGGAGTCGGTGTAGCATTTTTAGTTAAGGAATCAATAACAGCTTGAGGAGGGATGATATGCTAAATGAATCATCAAAAGAGGCCATATGAGTGGAGCTCAGAAATAAAAAAGGGGCAGCCACACGACTAGGAGTGTACTTACTATTGACCCCCAGATAGTGAGAGGAGGTAGAAGAACAAATATGCAGGCAAATTTCTGAGTGCAAAAACTATAGGGTGGTAATAGTTGGGGATTTCAACTAGCCCAATATCAACTGGGATGCAAATAGTGTGAAGCGCACAGAGGGAACAAAATTCTTGAACTGCATTCAAGAGAAGTTTTAGCCAGCATGTAACAAGCCCAACGAGAGGGGTTGCAATTCTAGATTTAGTTTTCGGTAATGAAGCTGGAGGAAGTAACAGTGGGTGACCAGTTTGGAGATAGTGAACATAATACAGTTAGTTTTAGCAAAATCACGGAGAAGGACAAAGCTAAAACAGGAGTAAAAGTTCTAAATTGGGGGAAGGCAAATTTTAAGAAACTGAGAGGTGACCTGGCGAAAGTGGACTGGAGACAGCTACTTGGTGGAAAATCAGTGGCAAACCAGTGGGAGGCATTCAAAAGCGAGATACTACAGGCACAGTGTAGACATGTCCCCACTAAGATAAAGGGTGGTACGGCCAAATCTAGAGCCCCCTGGTTATGTAGAAGCTTACAGGGTAAGTTAAAGCAGAAAAAGAAAGCTTATGACGATCACAAAAATCTTAATACTTTAGAAAGTCTAGAGGAGTATAGAAAGTGCAGGGGTGAAGTAAAAAAGGAAATTAGAAAAGCAAAGAGAGGACATGAAAAACGCGAAGATATTTTCTCAGTACATTAAGAGCAAGTGGATAACTAAGGAAAGGGTAGGGCCTATCAGAGATGTACGAGGGAACTTATGCGTGGATGCAGAAGATGTGGGCAGGGTTCTTAATGAGTTTTTGCCTCGGTTGTCACAAAGGAGAGTGTTGATGTAGACATTGTAGTTAAAGAGGAAGAGTGTGAAATATTAGATACGATAAGCATAATGAGAAAGGAAGTACTAGAGGGTCTGACATCCTTGAAACTGGATAAGTCACCAGGGCCAGATGGAATGCAACCCAGATTGTTAAAGAAAGCCAGGGAGGAAATGGCGGATGCGCTGAGGATCATCTTCAAATCCTCATTAGATACAGGAGAGGTACCAGATGACTGGAGGTCTGTGAATGTTGTACCATTGTTTAAAAAGGGTACGAGGGATAGGCCAAATAATTATGGGCCAGGCAGTCTGACCTCGGTGGTGCATAAATTGTTAGAATCTATTCTGAGTGATAGGATAATCTGCCACTTAGAAAGGCACGGATTAATCAGGGATAGTCAGCATCGATTTGTTAAGGGAATGTCATATCTTACTAACTTAATTGAGTTTTTTGAGGAAATAACTAGGAGGATTGATGAAGCTAGTGCAGTGGATGTGGTCTACATGGACGTTAGTAAGGCATTTGACAAGGTCCCACATGGCAGACTGGACAGTAAAATGAAAGCCCAGGGGATACAGGGCAATGCAGCAGGTTGGATCCAGAATTGACTTAGGGGTAGGAAACAAATGATAGTAATCAACGGGTGTTTTTGTGACTGGAAAGCTGTGTCCAGTGGCATTCCACAGAGCTGAGTGTTGGGTCCCTTGCTGTTTGTGGTATATATTAATGATTTGGACTTAAATGTGGGATGCATGATTGGGAAATTTGCTGAGGACACAAAAATTGGTCGTGTAGTTGATAGTGAAAAGGATAGCTGTAGACTCCATAATGATATCAATGGTTTGGTTGAGTGGGTGGAAAAGTGGCAAATGGAATTCAATCCAGAGAAGTGCGAGGCAATGCATTTGGGGAGGGCAAATAAAGCGAGGGAATACACAATAAATGGGAGGATATTGAGAGGGGTAGAAGAATTGAGAGACCTAGGAGTATATGTTCACAGGTCCCTGAAGGTGGCAGGACAGGTAAATAGAGTGGTGAAGGCAGCATATGGAATGCTTTCCTTTATTGGCCGAGGTATAGAATACAAAAGCAGGGATGTAATGCTGGAACTGTATAAAATACTGCTTAGGCCACAGCTGGAGTATTGCATACAGTCCTGGTCACCACATTACAGAAAGGACATAGTTGCTCTGGAGAGAGTACAGAGGAGATTTATAAGAATGTTGCCAGGGTTCAAAAGTTGCAGCTACGAAGAAAGATTGGATAGGCTAGGGTTGTTTTCCTTGGAACAGAGGAGGCTGAGGGGTGACTTAATTGAGGTGTATAAAATTATGAAGGGCCAAGATAGAGTAGACAGGAAGGATCTGTTTCCCCTAGCAGAGAGGTCAATTACCAATGGACACAGGTTTAAGGTGATTGGTAGAAGGATTAGAGGGGACATGAGGAAAATCTTTTTCACCCAGAGGGTGGTGGGTGTCTGGAATTCACTGCCAGGAACGGTGGTGGAGGCAGAAACCCTCAATTCTTTTAAAAGGTACCTGGACATGCACCTGAAGTGCTGCAAGCTGCAAGGCTATGGACCAGGTGCCGGAAGGTGGGATTAAATTGGGCGGCTAGTTCCTTTTTTCTTCTCTGCCCTCATGGACAAGATGGGCTGAATGGCCTCCTTCTGTGCCGTAATCTTTCTTTGGTTATATGGATTAGGTTTAAATCTGGGATCTTTCTGGCTTGCATGGCTCAGTATAACAGTCAGTGCATTGACTCAGTAATCCATCAGCGTAAAACATAACAGAATTCTGATCTGAGATAGTGATAGAACTGATAAATTGGAGGTGCAATGCAACAGTGAATGTAATATAGACTGCCTCACAAGGATTGGATGAAGAGACTGAGTGTTAAAACCAAATGTCTAACAATGAGGGTGGGGTTCAGCAAAAACTGTTGGAGCTGAGAGCCTGATAATTAGGGCAGGCTCAGCTGGTTAAGGCATTATGTAACTGAGTCATAGAAACCAGAAAGGCCCTAAATTCCCAGTCTGTGCTGTAGGCTAATCTCAGCTGAGACGACAGTGTGAACACTGCAATTACCCCAGTGCCAAGGGTGAGAAAAATCAGCTCCGTTTTCACTCCTGACCACTATCTCGGGATCTTCCTCATAGTGTGCGCATGCATAACAGCCATGTGCATCAACCAAGCACAGGATGCCCTTCAAGAGTGAACAGTCTGCCAACACTCAACATCAGAGCTCATGAAATACAGCCACCTGGGGGAGGTGCCTAAGAGTACACCACACAGACTGCAGCAGTTCAAGAAAGCAGCTCATCATCACCTCATCAAGGGCAAATAGGGATGGGCAATAAATGCTGGCCTTGCCAGTGATGCTCACATCCCATGAACGAATAAAAAATCTTGTGGGGCTGTACCTTCAGCAAGAAGCAGCATCTGCAAGAGAGCAGGGAAGTCGGAAAACTCTCATAGAAAGTTTTAAATAAAAATACATTAAAAAAAACAAATTAATTTTGTAAGAACTTTGAAAAACGTTACCCAAACACAACATATTATTAGAGACACCAAGGATCTATCTCCTATGTTATGAAGACCCTTACATGTATGAATACAAGTAGTGTGGAGCTGTACTCTGCAGTGTTGCAGCAAGTTTGTACCTGTGGTCCAGAACGGTTACACGAGATGAAGGAATCCCGAGAACAGCACAGCTCTGCAGAAGTTCCTTCTTACGAACCTCCCCTTGATTGTAGAAGTTCCCTGAAAATATGAAACATTAACAACTTGTAAAAGTAACAGCACTGTTCATAATGCAAAGTGATCTTATATCAGAAAATCCTATACTAGCTCTCATTTTTTTTGCAGGCACACAACTAAATTTTGTTGGGGATCCATGGGGATAAGAGAGCTTGTCTGAGACTCAACATCAGGCTGAACAACATGCTCAGTGCAGCAAGAATGATCATTCTTTTAGGAAAATTATTTCTTTACTGCATTTGTGTTTGTACAGTCGAATACATGTATCCCATCATTTTTTTTTGGCATATACATACGAACATACAAATTAGGAGGAGTAGCCCATTCAGCCCTTCGAGCCTGCTCTGCCATTCAATAAGTTCTTGGCTGAACTGATTACTCCACATTTCCACCTGGTTGGGAAGTGTTGATGTCCACAAGGGACCTGGGTGTCATACAAAACATTGGAATTAGGAGCAGGAAATGGCTCCTCGAGCCTGCTCCGCCATTCAATAAGATCATGGCTGATCTGATTGTAACCTCAACTCCACATTCCCGCCTACCCGATAACCTTTCACCCCCTTGCTTATCAAGAATCTATCTACCTCTGCCTTAAAAATATTCAAAGACTCTGCTTCCACCGCCTTTCGAGGAAGAGAATTCCAAAGACTCACGACCCTCAGAGAAAAAATTTCTCATCTGTCTTAAATGGATGACCCCTTATTTTAAAACAGTAACCCCTAGTTCTAGATTCTACCACAAGGGGAAACATCCTTTCCACATCCACCCTGTCAAGACTCCTCAGGACTTCATATGTTTCAATCAAGTCACTTCTTACTCTTCTAAATTCCAGCAGATATAAGCTTAGCCTGTCCAATCTTTCCTCATAAGACAGCCCTGCCAGATGCCTCTAAATTTGTGTGTGTGTTATCTATAAATATATGTCCTATGTGAAAATTTACAGTATTAGCATATTGAACCTTCTGGTGCTGGGGATCTGAATTTGGAGCCTGTTGTATAGGTGCTACCTCTGTAATACCAACTACTGTTTGGAAGTCCAAATCCACAGGTTTGTGGATAATTGCAACTAGCAGAAAAAATGGAGGATATTTTTCACCTTAATATTCTTATCTTCCGTGTCTTTGTTCACCGTATGCCATAAACAGTAAGGACTGCAACCATAATTTATAAGGGGCATAGAGTACAACAGTGAGTTATTGCAAACCTTTTGAAATCATTACTTAGGCTTCAGCTGGAGTATTGTGTTCAATTTTGATCATCACACCTTAAGGCCTTGGAGAGGGGCAGAGGAAATTTACTAGAAAGATACTGGGGATAAGTGACTTCAGTTATGTGGGGACACTAGAGATACTGGGATTGTTCTCTTTACAGCAAAGAATATTAAGACGAGCATTAATAGAGGTGTTCAAAATTATGAGGGGTTTTGATGAAGTAAATGAGAAACTGCTTCCAGTGGCAGGAGGGTCGGTAACCAGACAAAGATTTAATATAACTGGAAAAAGAACCAGATGGGAGATGGGGAGAATTACTTTTATGCAGCAACTTATAATGATCTGGAATACACAGCCTGAAAGACTAGTACAGGCAAATGTAATAGTAACATTCAAAAGGGAATTCTATATATAGTTGAAAAGGAAAGGTTTACAGGGATGAGGAAAGAGCAGAGGAGTGGCACTAATTGGATAGCTCTTTCACAGAGCTGGCATAGAGATGAATAATCTCCTTCTGTGCAGTGGGATTCTATGATTTTAATTTGGGCTATATTAGTAAACAGAGGATGCCACGAGTTACTGAGTGCCTCTGAATTTACACTTGCAATCATTGATATGTAAATCTATTGCTTACTTTAGCAACACGGGGAAGGGGCCAAGGTTCTGTCCAGCCCCTGCCCATATTGAGACTCAGATGACACTACCAATCCCTTTTAAAATAAAAATTCAAGTCACAGGTTGCCTATGAAGGCTTATAAAGCAAGTTTCATTTCACCACAATCCTTGTGGCTGGTTGCCAAAAACTAATAGGTTTAGAAAATATATAAAACTCTGAGGTAATGATTGAATAGCCAACAATGGTTTCCCTAACATGGTTTTTTGTGACAATCGACAGATTCAGCCCTTGACCTCATCCTTCAAACATTCAAGTTGCCCACACTGTGACCGAGCGCTGCTACTTTAATCCAGCTCTTCAACAACCATTCCATGTACGACAGCACGTGCTGAGAACAGCAGCTATCAGACTCCAGCATCATGAATAATGACTGCTAGGTAGAGGATATGACAAAATCAGGATAAATAGGCAAATTCAATCAGATTGTTTCCCGGCAGTTTCTGTCACTCTTTCAGTTCCATATTTGCAAATATTTCTCCAGAGAAATATTCCATAAGTGGGGAAGGAAGAAAATGTTATTGACAGTTCAACAATCAGTCCACACACACAAATAAAACATGGATCCCTCAGGCTGCAATGAATATTATCCACATTCACATGCCACAGAATTGTTGCAGCGCAAAAGGAAGCCATTTGGCCCATTGTGTTTGTACCGGCTCGCCGAATGAGCAATTCATCTATTGCCATTCCCCTGCCTTCTCCCCGTAATCCTTTTCAGATAACAGTCTAATTCCCTTTTGAATGCCTCTATTGAACCTGCCTCCACCACACTCAGACAGTGCATTCCAGATCCTAACCGCTCGCTGTGTAAAGATTTTCCTCGTGTCACTTTTGCTTCTTTTGCCAATCACTTTAAATCTGTGCCCTCTCATTCTCGATCCTTTCACAAGTGGGAACAGTTTTTTCCTATCCACTCTGTCCAGACCCCTCATGATTTTGAACACCTCTGTCAAATCTCCTCTATTCTCCAAGGAAAACAGTCCCAGCTTCTCCAATCTATCTTCATAATTGAATCCTCATCTCTGGAACCATTCTCATGAATATTTTCTTCACTCTCTCTAATGCCTTCACATCTTTCCTAAAATGCAGCACCCAGGACTGGACACTATACCCCAACTGAGGCCCAACTAGTGTCTTATACAAGTTCAACATAACCTCCTGGCTCTTATATTGCTATTCCCCTATTAATAAAGCCTCGGATAAATATAATAAAGCCATGAACGAATCAGTGAATCTGGTTCAATTGCTAACAGGGTTTGGCTGTACATAAGTCATTATATGAAAAGGAATATAGAACCGAAACTGAAACACACATACATGCACACAGGTGTCAGCCTTGGTTCAGTAGTAGCTCTCTTGCATGAGTCAGAAGGTCGTTGGGTTCAAGTCTAACTCCAGAGACTTGAGCACATGGCTGACACCTTACCTTAGCATTGTCAGAAGTATTGTTTAACGGCCTCTTCCAGCCTCTCAGGTGGAAGTAATAGATTGTATTTTTTGAGGATGTTACTTATAGCATTGATAAAGGAGAACCAGTGGATGTGGTGGTGTATTTGGATTTTCAGAACGTTTTTAATAAGGTTCCACACAGGAGGCTAGTGGACAAGATTAGAGCAGATGGGATTGGGGGTAATATACTGCAATGGATTGAGAATTGGTTAACAGACAAAAAACAGAGAGTAGAAATAAATGGGTCATTCTCAGGATGACAGGCTATTACTCGTGGGGTACCGCAAGGATCAGTGTTTGGGCCACAGCTGTTAACAATCTATATAAATGACTTGGATATGGGGACCAAATGTAACATTTCCAAATTTGCTGATGACACAAAACTAGGAGGGAATGTAAGTTGTGAGGAGGATGCAAGGAGCCTTCAAGAGGACTTGGACAGGATAAGTGAATGGGCAAGAACATGGCAGATGGAATAAAATGTGAATAAGTGCGAAGTGGTCCACTTGGGTAGAAAAAACAGAAAGGCAGAGTATTCCTTAAATGGTGAGAGGTTGGGAAGTGTTGATGTCCAAAGAGACCTGAGTGTCCTTGTTCATGAGTCACTGAACCGGAATGGGACGAACATCCTTGCAGGGAGGTTTGCTAGTGCTGTTGGGGGGCTGGGGGGGGGGGGGGGTGGGGGGAGGTTTAAACTAATTTGGCAGGGGGATGGGATACAGAGCGGTGGTACAGTAGCGGGTGATGCACAGCCAAATATAGAAGAGAAACTAAGTCAGTCTGGAAGACAGAGCAAATATAGACCTGTTAAGGCACAAGTGAATAATGCAAGACTGAATTGCATCTTTTTTAACACAAGGAGTCTTACATGTAAGCAGATGAATTGAGGGCGTTGATTAACACATGGGAATATGATATTATTTGTTATCACAGAGACATGTTTGAGGGAAGGGCAGGACTGGCAGCTCAATATCCCAGGATATAGAATCTTCAGGCAAGACAGTGTGGGGGGTGTGGGGGGGAGTAGGGGTGTAAAAGAAGAGGTGGCATTGCACTATTGATCAAGGAGTCAATTACTGCAGTAATGAGGGATGATATCTGAGAAGGTTCCTCAAATGAGGCCATATGGGTAGAACTTAAGAACAAAAAGGGGGCAATCACTTTGCTGGGAGCGTACTACAGGCCCCAAACAGTCAGGGAGAGATAGAGGAGCAGATATGTAGGCAAATCGCAAGAGAGATGTAAAAATAATAGGGGAATAATATCAGGGGATTTCAATTTCCTCAATATTAACTGGGATAGTCTTAGGGCAAAAGGGTTAAAGGGGGCGGAATTCTTAAAGTGCAGCCAGGAGAGCTTTTTGAGCCAGCACACAGAAAGTCCGACAACAGAAGGGGTGGTACTGGACCTAATTTTAGGGAATGAAGCCAGAAAGTGGGAGAAGTGTCAGTGGGGGAGTATTTCGGGGATAGTGACTCTAAGATTTAAGGTAGTTATGGAAAAGGAGAAAGACGGACCAGAAATAAAGGTCCTGACTTGGGGGAAGGCCGATTTCAATATGATAAAACAGGATCTGGCCAAAGTGGACTGGGAGCAGCTAATTGTCGGCAAGTCTACATCAGACCAGTGGGAGTCATTAAAAAAGGAAATATTGAGAGTTTAGGGCCAACATGTTCCCGTAAAAGGTGAAGGGTAGGACCAATAAGTCCAGGGAACCCTGGATGTCAAGGGATATAGAGGATTGGATAAGGAAAAAAAAAAGGCCCATGGCAGATTCAGAGGGCTGAAAACAGCGGAGGCCTGAGAGGAGTACAGAAAGTGTGGGGGGGGAGGTACTCCCTTGGGGAGGAGCGACCATAACATGATAGATTTCTTCATTAAGATGGAGAGTGAAGTAGTTGAATCTGAAACTAGGCTCTTGAATCTAAATAAAGGAAACTATGAAGGTATGAGGCGCGAGTTGGCCATGGTAGATTGGGGAACTTTCCTAAAAGGGTTGACGGTGGCTAGGCAATGGATAATATTTAAAGAACGTGTGCAAGAATTAGAACAATTATTCATTCCTGTCTGACCCAAAAATAAAACCGGAAAGGTGGCTCAACCGTGGCTTACAAAAGAAATTAGGGATAGTATTAGATCCAAAGAGGAGGCAAATAAAATTGCCAGAAAAGCAGCAAGTCTGAGGACTGGGAGAAGTTTAGAATTCAGCAAAGGAGGACAAAGAGGTTGATTAAGCGGGGGAAAATAGAGTATGAGAATAAATTTACGGGGAACATAAAAACTGATTGTAAAAGCTTCTATAGTATGTGGAGAGAGAAAGATTAGTGAAGACAAATGTAGGTCCCTTACAGTCAGAAACGGGGGAAATTATAATGGGGAACAAAAATGGCAGAACAATGAAACACATACTTTGGTTCTGTCTGCACAAAGGAGGACACAAATAACCTCCCAGAAATGTTAGGGAACCAAGGGTCTAATGAGTGGGAGGAATTGAAAAAAATCAATATTTGCAAAAAAAGTGCGAGGGATATTAATGGGGTTAAAGGCTGACAAATCCCCAGGGCCTGATAATATTTCTTTTTCTTTTGGGCCTCCTTATCTCGAAAGACAATGGATACGCGCCTGGAGGTGGTCAGTGGTTTGTGAAGCAGCGCCTGGAGTGGCTATAAAGGCCAATTCTGGAGTGACAGGCTCTTCCACAGGTGCTGCAGAGAAATTTGTTTGTCGGGGCTGTTGCACAGTTGGCTCTCCCCTTGCGCCTCTATCTTTTTTCCTGCCAACTACTAAGTCTCTTCGACTCTCCACAATTTAGCCCTATCTTTATGGCTGCCCGCCAGCTCTGGCGAATGCTGGCAACTGACTCCCACGACTTGTGATCAATGTCACACGATTTCATGTCGCGTTTGCAGACGTCTTTAAAGCGGAGACATGGACGGCCGGTGGGTATGATACCAGTGGCGAGCTCGCTGTACAATGTGTCTTTGGGGATCCTGCCATCTTCCATGCGGCTCACATGGCCAAGCCATCTCAAGCGCCGCTGACTCAGTAGTGTGTATAAGCTGGGGGTGTTGGCCGCTTCAAGGACTTCTGTGTTGGAGATATAGTCCTGCCACCTGATGCCAAGTATTCTCCGAAGGCAGCGAAGATGGAATGAATTGAGACGTCGCTCTTGGCTGGCATACGTTGTCCAGGCCTCGCTGCCGTAGAGCAAGGTACTGAGGACACAGGCCTGATACACTCGGACTTTTGTGTTCCGTGTCAGTGCGCCATTTTCCCACACTCTCTTGGCCAGTCTGGACATAGCAGTGGAAGCCTTACCCATGCGCTTGTTGATTTCTGCATCTAGAGACAGGTTACTGGTGATAGTTGAGCCTAGGTAGGTGAACTCTTGAACCACTTCCAGAGCGTGGTCGCCAATATTGATGAATGGAGCATTTCATGATGTCCTGCCCCATGATGTTCGTTTTCTTGAGGCTGATGGTTAGGCCAAATTCATTGCAGGCAGACGCAAACCTGTCGATGAGACTCTGCAGGCACTCTTCAGTGTGAGATGTTAAAGCAGCATCGTCAGCAAAGAGGAGTTCTCTGATGAGGACTTTCCGTACTTTGGACTTCGCTCTTAGACGGGCAAGGTTGAACAACCTGCCCCTGATCTTGTGTGGAGGAAAATTCCTTCTTCAGAGGATTTGAATGCATGTGAAAGCAGCAGGGAGAAGAAAATCCCAAAAAGTGTGGGTGCGAGAACACAGCCCTGTTTCACACCACTCAGGATAGGAAAGGGCTCTGATGAGGAGCCGCCATGTTGAATTGTGCCTTTCATATTGTCATGGAATGAGGTGATGATACTTAGTAGCTTTGGTGGACATCCGATCTTTTCTAGTACTCTGAAGAGACCACGTCTGCTGACGAGGTCAAAGGCTTTGGTGAGATCAATGAAAGCAATGTCGAGGGGCATCTGTTGTTCACGGCATTTCTCCTGTATCTGACGAAGGGAGAACAGCATGTCAACGGTCGATCTCTCTGCACGAAAGCCACACTGTGCCTCAGGGTAGACGCGCTCGGCCAGCTTCTGGAGCCTGTTCAGAGCGACTCGAGCAAAGACTTTCCCCACTATGCAGAGCAGGGAGATTCCACGGTAGTTGTTGCAGTCACCGCGATCACCTTTGTTTTTATAGAGGGTGATGATGTTGGCATCGCGCATGTCCTGGGGTACTGCTCCCTCGTCCCAGCACAGGCATAGCAGTTCATGTAGTGCTGAGAGTATAGCAGGCTTGGCACTCTTGATTATTTCAGGGGTAATGCTGTCCTTCCCAGGGGCTTTTCCGCTGGCTAGGGAATCAATGGCGTCACTGAGTTCCGATTTGGTTGGCTGTATGTCCAGCTCATCCATGACTGGTAGAGGCTGGGCTGCATTGAGGGCAGTCTCAGTGACAGCATTCTCCCTGGAGTACAGTTCTAGGTAGTGCTCAACCCAGCGGTCCATCTGTTTGCGTTGGTCAGTGATTATGTCCCCCGATTTAGATTTGAGGGGGGCGATCTTCTTGATGGTTGGCCCAAGAGCTCTCTTCATGCCATCATACATTCCTCTGATGTTTCCGGTGTCTGAGGCCAGCTGAATATGACTGCATAGGTGTTGCCAGTAGTCGTTTGCGCAACGCCTAGCTGTTCTTTGTGCAGTACTTCTGGCTGCTTTAAGTGCTGCGGATGTTAAATCGCTGGGGGCTTTCTTGTAGTTCAACAGTGCAATACGCTTAGCAGCTATGACAGGTTCCAGCTCTTCATTATGAGATTGAAACCAGTCTGCATTTCTCTTCGCACTTTTGCCGTAGGTGGTCAAAGCTGACTCATAGATGGCATCTCTGATGTGGGCCCCACTTGGTCTCAGCATCCCCTGTGGGAGTGTTTTGAAGGGCTGTTACAAGTGAATTTAGAAATTTTTGTAACAGCTGTGGGTGAGAAATTCTGCTCGTGTTGATACATCCCAGAGTACTCAAGGAAGTGACCCTGGAAATGGTGGATGCATTGGTGGTCATCTTACAAAATTCTGTAGACTCTGGAACAGTTCCTACATATTGGAGGGTGGCAAATGTAACCCCACTATTTAAAAAAGGAGGGAGAGAAAAAACAGGGAACTACACACCAGTGAGCCTTACATCAGTAGTGGGGAAAATGCTAGAGTTTATTATAAAGGATGTGATAGCAGAACACCTGGAAAGCATAAACAGGATTGAGCAAAGTCAGCATGGGTTTACGAAAAGGAAATCATGCTTAACAAATCTACTGGAGTTTTTTGAGGATGTAACTAGTAGAATAGATAAGGGAGAACCAGTGGATGTGGTGTATTTGGATTTTCAGAAGGCTTTTGATAAGGTCCCAAATAAGAGGTTAGTGTGCAAAATTAAAGCACATGGGATTGGGGGTAATATACTGGCATGGGTTGAGAATTGGTTGACAGACAGGAAACAGAGATTAGAAATATAAGGGTCTTTTTCCGGGTGGCAGGCAGTGACTATTGGGGTACTACAGGGATCAGTGCTTGGGCCCCAGCTATTCACGATATATATTAATGACTTGGATGAGGCAACTAAATGTAACATTGTTCCGAAGAAGGGTCACTGACCCAAAACGTTAACTCTGCTTCTCTTTTCACAGATGCTGCCAGACCTGCTGAGTGGTTCCAGCATTTCTTGTTTTTATTTTAAATGTTACATTTGCTAGTTTGCAGTCAAAACAAAGCTGGGGGGGGAATGAAGTGAGATGTGAGGAGGATGCAAAGAAGCTCCAATGTAATTTGGACAAGTTGGGTGAGTGGGCAAATGCATGGCAGATGCAGTATAATGTGGATAAATGTGAGGTTATCCACTTTGGTTGTAAAAACAGAAAGGCAGATTATCTGAATGGTGATAGATTGGGAAAGGGGGAGCTGCAACGAGACCTGGATGTCCTTATACATCAGTCGCTGAAAGCAAGCATTCAGGTGCAGCAAGCAGCTAGGAAGGCGAATGGTATGTTGGCCTTCAATGCAAGAGCATTTGAGTACAGGAGCAAGGATGTCTTACTGCAGTTACACAGGGCCTTGGTGAGACCACATCTGGAGTATTGTGTGCAGTTTTGGTCTCCTTAACTGAGGAAGGATGTTTTTGTCATGGAGGGAGTGCAAAGATGATTTAGGCTGAGACCTGGGATGGCAGGATTGACGTATGAGGAGAGATTGGGTCGACTCGGCCTATATTCACTTGAGTTTCGAAGAATGAGAGGGGATCTCATAGAAACCTATAAGATTCTAACAGGACTAGACAGGCTAGATGCAGGGAGGATGATCTCGATGGCTGGGGAGTCCAGAACCAGGGGTCACAGTCTCAGGATACGGGCTATGCCATTTAGAACCGAGATGTGGAGAAATGTCTTCACCCAGAGGGTGGTGAACCTGTGGAATTCTCTACCGCAGAAGGCAGTGGAGGCCAAGTCATTAAATATATTCAAGAAGGAGTTAGATATATTTCTTAATGCCAAAGGGTTCAAGGGATATGGGGAGAAAGCGGGAACAGGGAACTGAATTAGATGATCAGCCATGATCCTTTTTGAATGGTGGAGCAGGCCCGAAGGGCTGAATGGCCTACTGCTGCTCCAATTTTCTATGTTAAAAAAGTAATTAGCAGAGCGAAGAGGGGGCATGAAAAAACACTGGCGGGCAAGATAAAGGAAAATCCCAAGAAGTTTTATAAGTATATTAAGGGCAAGAGAATAACCAGGGAAAGAGTAGGGTCCATTAAGAACCAAAGTGGCAATCTGTGCATGGAGTCAGAAAATGTAGGTGAGGTTTTAAATGATTACTTTTCATCTGTGTTCACTATGGAGAAGGATGATGTAGGTGTAGAGATCAGGGAGGGGGATTGTGATATACTTGAACAAATTAGCATTGAAAGGGAGGAGGTATTAGCGGTTTTAGCAGGCTTAAACGTGGATAAATCCCCAGGCCCAGATGAGTTATATCCCAGGCTGCTATGTGAAGCAAGGGAGGAGATTGCAGGGGCTCTGACACAAATTTTAAAATCCTCTCTGGCCACAGGAGAAGTGCTGGGGGGTCTGAGGACAGCGAATGTGGTACCATTATTCAAGAAGGGTAGTAGGGATAAAACAGATAGTTACAGGCCAGTGAGTCTAACATCAGTGGTAGGGGAACTATTGGAAACAATTCTGAGGGACAGGATTAATTAAGGATAGTTAGCATGGCTTTGTCAGGGGGAGATCATGCCTATCAAATTTGATTAAATTTTTTGAGGAGGTGACTGGATGTGTAGATGAGGGTAAAGCAGTTGATGTAGTATACATGGACTTCAGTCAGGCTTTTGATAAGGTCTCGCATGGAGATTGGTCAAGAAGGTAAGAGCCCATGGGATCCAGGGCAATTTGGCAAATTGGATCCAAAATTGGCTTAGTGGCAGGAAGTACAGGGTGATGGTCGAGGGCTGTTTTTGCAATTGGAAGCCTGTGACCAGTGGTGTACCGCAGGGATTGATGCTGGGACCCTTGCTGTTTGTAGTATACATCAACGATTTAGACGTGAACATAGGAGGCATGATCAGTAAGTTCGGAGATGACATGAAAACTGGTGGTGTTGTAAATAATGAGGAGGAAAGCCTTAGATTACAGGATAATATAGATGTGCTGGTAAGATGGGCAAAGCAGTGGCAAATGGAATTTAATCCTGAGAAGTGAGAGATGATGCATTTTGGGAGGACGAACAAGGCAAGGAAATATACAACGGATGGTAGGACAATAGGAAGTAGAGAGGGTCAGAGGGACCTTGGTGTACTTGTCCATCGATCACTGAAGGCAGCAGCGCAGGTAGATAAGGTGGTTAGGAAGGCATATGGGATACCTGCCTTTATTAGCCGAGGTATAGGATATACGAGCAGGGAGGTTATGATGGAGCTGTATAAAACGCTACAGGAAGGATGTGATTGCACTGGAGAGGGTGCAGAGGAGATTCACCAGGATGTTGCCTGGGCTGGAGCATTTCAGCTATGAAGAGAGACTGGCTAGGCTAGGGTTGTTTTCCTTAGAGCAGAGAAGGCTGAGGGGGGACCTGACTGAGGTATTCAAAATTATGAGGGGCATAGATAGGAAGAAACTTTTTCCTTTTGCAGAGATGTTAATAACCAGGGAGCATAGATTTAAGGTAAGGGGCAGTAGGTTAAGAGGGAATTTGAGGAAAATATTTTTCACCCAGAGGGTGGCTGGAATCTGGAACACTGCCTGAAGGGGTGGTAGAGGCAGGAACCCTCACAATATTTAAGCAGTATTTAGATCAACACTTGAAATGCCATAGCATAACAGGCTATGGGTCAAGTGCTGGAAAATGGGATTAGAATAGATAGGCTTGATGGCTGGCGCGGCCACAATGGGCCGAAGTGCCTGTTTCTGTGCTGTATAACTCTATGACTCTAAAAGCTAGTATGCAGGCGCAGCAAGCAATTAAGACAAATGGTATGTTGGCCTTCATTGCAAAGGGATTTGATTACCAGAGCAAAGATGTATTGCTTCAATTATATAAAGCCTTGCTGACACTGCACCTGGAGTATTGTGTACTGTTAAAGTCTCCTTATCTAAGGAAGAATATATTTGCCATAGAGGGAGTGCAACGGAGGTTCACCAGACTAATCCCTGGGATAGCAGGATTGTCTTATGAGGAGAGATTGGGGAAACTGGGCCTGTATTCTCTAGAGTTTCTAAGAATGAGAGGTGATCTCATTGAAACTTACAGAATTCTTACAGAGCGTGACAGGGTAAATGTGGATAGGATGTTTCAACTGGCTAGTGAGTCTAAAATAAGGACACAGTCTCAGAATAAGAGGCAGGCTGTTTAAGACTGACATGAGGAGGAATTTCTTCACTCAGAGGGTGGTGAATCTACGAACATAAAAATTAGGACCAGAATGAGGCCATTTGGCCCCTTGAGCCTGCTCTGCCATTCACTTAGATCATGGTTGATCTGTTTGTGTTCTGAATTCCACACTCCCGTCTACCCCCGATTCTTTTGCCTAACAAGAATTAATCTATCTCCGCCTTAAAAATATTCAATGACCCCACCTCTGCCACCTTCTGAGGCAGAGAGTTCCAAAGTAGAGTTCCATGGAATTCTCTACCCCAAACGGCTGTGGAAACTCAAACGTTGAGCATGTTCAAGACAGAAATCGATAGATTTCTGAATACTAGCGACATGAAAGGATATGGGGACAGTGGGGAAAAATGGCGTGGAGGTAGATGATCAGCCATGAGTGGCAGAATAGGCTCGACGAACCAAATGGCCTACTTCTGCTCCTATTTCCTATGATGCTATATGAAGTGTAGGGGAGTTCTATCACTGTCCTGGCAAATATTCAGCCACTAACATCACTAAAATATTTATCTTGAAAAGTGACATGAGGAAAAACTTTTTCATGCTGCGGGTGATTAACTTTTGGAATGCACTGCCTGAGAATGTGGTGGAGGCAGGTTCAACTGAAGCATTCAAAAGGGAATTAGACAGTTATATGAAAAGGAAGAATGTGCAGAGAGAAGGCAGGGGACTAGAACTGAGGGAATTGCTCTTTCAGAGAGCCAGTGCAGACACGATGGGCTGAATGGCCTCCTTCTGTAGTGTAACGATTCTGTGAACTTGTTTCACAAATTGGCTGTAATGCTTCCTTACATTAAAACAGTGACAGATAAAAAGTAAAATCAAAATACTGCAGATGCTAGAAATCTGAAATAAAAACAATGTGCTGGAAGTTCTCTGATGAAAGCTCACTGACCTGAAACGTTAACTCTGTTCAGCATTTCCTGTTTTTATTACTGGAAATATTCAGCAGGTCTGGCAGCATCAGTGGAGAGAGAAACAGAGTTAACGTTGCAGGTCAGTGACTTTTCATCAGAATCATCAAAAGTATTTACTTAGCTGTGAAACGCTTTGGGACATCCTGACGTTGTAAAAGGTGTTATAGAAACACAGATTATTTATTTTTTAGCTTAAAGTTTGAGCCTAAATTTAAATTTATAAAAGAACATTGCAATGTCTCACCAAGAACAAGTAGAGCATGGGTTAGATACAGAGTAAAATTACCCATACACTGAGACTGATTTCAGGCCAATCAGCTTGGCCTGGGTTTGAGGCCGCAGCCTGACTCCCCGGCTCAATGAGTGGGAAATTTCCCAGGAAGCAGCTTGGCGCTTGGAAAGTGGCAACCTACCTGTGGACAGGCACAGCAGGTGCACCGAGAGGCCGCGGCCCACCAGGCGCAGCAAGGCCGGGGCGAAGAACATGCATTCATCGTCCGGGTGCGCGGTCACCAGCAGAGTGGCGGCCGCCGGTCCCAGCACCTCACACTCTCCCCCGGCTCCAGGCGGCTCTGGGCCGCCGCTCTTACGGTAAATGCGGCGGATCCATAAATAATAACAGCAGATTAAAGCGGACAGGAAGCACAGGCCCAAGGTCTCCATGGTAACCGTGCCCGCCCGCAGCTGCCCGGCTCAACCCGAGCCGCTGAGCAAAGGTTCCGCCTCTGACTCCGGCCCGCATTTCCCCTCCCCCAACGGCCAGGATCTGACAGGTTCCGCGCAGGCGCAAAGCGCCAGTTCCAGACGGAATCGCGTCACGGGCGGAGGGATTCCGCGGGCCAGGTCTGGGCACCGTGGAGTCGGACAGTGACCCAGGGCCAGGGTGCAGCCAGCGGCAGCAGCAGGAACAAGCGGAACGGCCGAGGCGGTCCAGAAGGGCCCAAACCCGCGCTCAACGCAAGATGGCGGCCCGGGGATAGAGCGCGCTTTGCCCGCACCGACTGACCGGACACCGAGGCCTCGGAGCCCGGGCGCAGGCGGCAGGATCCTGGTCGGTGAGTTTGCGGCATTCCAGGGGGCAGTGTGGGTCCCAGTCCTCGGGAAATAACAATCAAATACAGTGTCGGGGGTTAAGTGGCTGGGCCATTGGGAGCAGGCAAGGCCGAGGTCCTGAGGTTGAGGGTTAATGGCATCGGCCTCGGTGCGGAGGGTAATCAGCCAGCCTGACCCCGGTGTCCAGCGATCGATCACTGAGCAAGGACAGGTTGTGGACAACACTGGCTTCTTGGGTTAAGTGGCCGGTGTTGCCCATCGATTCTCTTGGACGGGGGACAAGGAAAGGAAAGCCGCTGATAATGCGCATTGCCAGTTGTGAAACAGTTCTGTTCTGTAATTATTAGAGTGTGCGGTGATAAGCAGCCCTCCCCTTTCTGATAGAATGATTCCTAGACCATAGTATTACATGAACTTACTGTTTACATCCAGTCATTGACCAGACTCATTCCAACTGTATTCAAATTACCTTTTGTGTACTGAGAAACCTTGATAAAGGGCGAAAGTTCAGGACAGGAGATGACACAAGAATTATGAAGTGAGAGAAAACTTCCATTTTGAAGGCTCATAGATGGAGGGAAGAAAAACTGGGGGAAATGTGGACCTAATCAGTCACAGTTGTGAGGTTCTGTGAAAGAGTTGGCAGAAGAGACAACCATTGTTATCAGAATCCTAATAGTAGGAAAGAGCACAATTTTTGTAGTTTGAGGGAATAGCAAACAGTTAATCGGATAACAGGATTATTACGCAGTTGAAAGAGACACAAGAATCGTTACAATAACATGCATTTATACAGTACATAGAAAACTATCCCAAGGTATAGTCAGAATAAATGGGTGCCTAGAAATACATGCAAGGCAATGGACCAGGTGCTGGAAGGTGGGATTAGATTGGGTGGATAGTTTTTTCTGCTGGCATGGACACAATGGGCTGAATGGCCTCCTTCGGTGCTGTAATTGTTCTATGCCAAACCTGACACCATACCTGCAGATGATGTCGCCAAGGGGCAACATGTAGCTATGGAAAAGGAAGGGTCAAAGCATAGATCCTTGGGTTCTGTGAGGTAACAGTGCAAGGATGGGAAGTAAAGCCATTACTGGAGACATTGAATGGACAGTTAATACTGGAGCTAGGTGAGGGCATTTCCACTGAGCTGGACATGGAGGAGAGATATTGAATCATGTGTGATTGGTCGTGTCAAAGACTGCAGAAAAGTGGTGGAAACATGGTGCATCAGGGTCACAGTCACAGAAGCTGCCATTTGTGACTTTGGTTCGGGCTGTTTTGGTGCTGTGGCATGGATAGAAACTTTATTGGAGCAATTTGAACATAGAGCTGCAGGAAGGTGAGCTTTGGGAAGCAACAATATGTTCAAAGACTTTGGACAGGAAATGGTGGTTGGAGTTGGGCAGTGGTTTACTAGGAGAGAGTGGCTGAGCGTGGGTGTGAGGAAGGAGGTGATGATGATTTTCAAAGTTTGTGGGACATTGTGCAGGAAGAGGGAACCATTTACGGTGTTGGCTAGCATGGCAGCCAAGAAGAGAAATTGTGTGTGCCGTTTAGCTAGAATGAAGTCAAAAAAGCAGGAGTTGGGTCTAAAAGTGAGATGCATTTGGAGATGACGTTAGGGGAGATGGGAGAGAAAATAGAGGAAGCTGTTGTTCAGTGTTGGGGTGGTGGGGAGAACCTGTAAGAAGATTTGGCTTGGAGGGGAGAAGGGAAGTAGCAGAGGCAGCTGGATGGATTTTAGTGACAAAGAAATCCATGGGAAACAACTGGGATGGGAAAGAGGAAAGATTTTGCTGGGGACAAGGGTGTCAAAGGTGAGGTGGTCGACCAGTTCAGTGGTGGCAAAAGTTTTGTAGTAAATGGAGGACCAGAGCTCTGTGTTTAGAAGTTTGAAAGTTTTAAGCAATTAGCAGAAAAGTTTTTTTGGAGGAGGATATCGAAGTGGGGTGGGGAAGGGTTACCAGGCAGGAGATGGTCTTGTCTGTAATGGAGACCAAGGCAGTAGAGAGGCCATGGCAGTTATTAAGGTCAAGATGGCCATGAATATAACTACCAGTGTTTAATTTGAGGCGGAGGTTTAAGGTAAACAGATAGGCACTAACTTCAGAGGAGAGTGGCCAAAATGAAGTGATGATCGAAGAGTTATTTTAAAAGACTTCCAGGTATGAATGCAGTTTACTTTGTTCTCCAGATGTGATTATTGCTGGTAAGGTCATATCTGTCTTAGGGAAAATGTTAGCTATTAAAGATGTTATAGCAGAGCATTTAGAAAATTTCAAGGTAATCAGGCAGAGTCAGCATGGTTTTGTGAAAGGAAAATCATGTTTGATCAATTTATTGGAGTTGTTTGAAGAAGTTACATGCTGTGGATAAAGGAGAACCGGTGGATGTACTGTACTTAGATTTCCAGAGGGCATTTTACAAGGTGCTACATCAAAGGCTATTGCGGAAAATAAAAGCTCATGGTGTAGTGGGTAACATATTGGCATAGATAGAAGATTGGCTAGCTAACGGGAAACAGTAGGCATTAATGGGTCATTTTCTGGTTGGCAAGATGTAATGAGTGATGTGCCACAGGGGTCAGTGCTGAGGCCTCGACTTTTTACAATTTATATAAATGAAGGGACTGAAGGTATGGTTGCTAAATTTGCTGATGACACAAAGGTAGGCAAGTAAGTTGTGAAGGGGACATAAAGAGGCTGCAAAGGGATATAGATAGGTTAAGTGTGTGGGCAAAGATCTGGCAAATGGAGTACAATGTGGGAAAATGTGAAATTGTCCATTTTGGTAGGAAGAATAAAAAATAAGCATATTATCTAAATGTTGAGAGATTGCAGAGCTCAGATGCAGAGGGACCTGGGTGTCTTAGTGTATGCATCGCAGAAGATTCGTATGCAAGTACAGCAAGTAACTAGGAAAGCTAATAGAATGTTATCCTTTAATGCGAGGGGAATTGAATACAAAAGTAGGGAGGTTATGTTTCAGTTATACAGGGCATTGGTGAGTCCACTTCTGGGGTATTGTGTACAGCATTGGTGTTCTTATTTAAGGAAGTATGTAAATGCATTGGAAGTAGTTCGGAGAAGGTTTACTCGACTGATACCTGGAATGGGCGGGTTGTCTTATGAGGAAAAGTTGGACAGGCGAGGCTTGTATCCGCTGAAGTTTAGAAGAGTAAGAAACGACGTGATTGAAACACAAGATCCTGAGGGGTCTTGAGAGGGTGGATGTGGAAAGGAAGTTTCCTCTTGTGGGAGAATGTAGAACCAGGGGTCACTGCTTAAAAATAAGGGGTCGCCCATTTAAAACCGAGATGAGACATTTTTTCTGTGAGGGCCATGAGTCTTTGGAACTTTCTTCCTCGAAAGGCAGTGGAAGTAGAGTCTTTGAATATTTTTAAGGCAGAGGGCGAAGATTCTTGATAAGTAAGGGGGTGAAAGGTTATTGGGGGTAGGCAGGAATGCGGAGTTGCGGTTGCCATCAGATCAGCCATGATCTTGTTGAATGCAGAGCAGGCTTGAGGGACTGGGTGGCCTACTCCTAATTTGTATGTTCATTGCTCATCCTAAGTTGTCTTGAGAAGATGGGTCTTGAACCACTGCAGTCTTTGCAATAAATGTGCTCCCATAATAATGTTCGGTAGAAATTTCAGGATTTTGGCCCAACAGTGATGAAAAAGCTGTAACGTGTGCAACTCAGGGTGGTGTGTGATTTGACAGTGAACTTGGAGGTGATGGTGTCCGAGTTATTGCTGCTTTTGCCCGACAGAATGCTTGATGTGAATTGGAATGCCCAACCTAACAGCTTTATGGGAGTACCTTCACCATGCGGACGGCAGCGGTTCAAGAAGGAGGTTCACCACTGAATGGGGGTTGGAGGATTTGGGGGCAGGATCCCTCCAATGGCTGCAGTCATACCTGCCAGAAAGGAAAATTGTTGTGATTGTTGGAGGCCAGTCATCTCAGCCCCAGGACGTCGCTGCAGGAGCTCCTCGGGGAAGTGGCTTGGCCCAACTAGCTTCAGCTGCTTCATCAATAACCTTCCCTCCATAAGGTCAGAAGTGGGGATGTCTGCTGCTGATTGCAGTGTGTTCAGTTGCATCCTCAGATAACGAGGCAGTCTTTGCCTATGTGCATCAGGACCTGGATGACATTTAGGCTTGGGCTCATAAATGGCAAGTAACATGCGCGCCACACAAGTTCCAGGCAATGAACATCTCCAATAAGACAGTATCTTAACCACCTCCCCATGACATTCAACAGTATTGCCATCACCAAATCCCCCATCATCAACATCCGTTGGTGGGGGATGGTGGTTACCATTGACCAGAAACTTAACTGAAGCAGCCATATAAATACTGTGGCTACAAAAGCAGATCAGAAACTGAATATTCTGTAGCAAGTGACTCACCACCTGACTCTCTAAAGCCTTTCCACTCTCGACAAGGTACAAGTCAGGTGTGTGACTGAATACTCTCCGCATACTGGATGAGTGCAGCTCGAACAGTACTCAAGCTTGACAACATGTAGGACAAAGCAGCCCATTTCATTAGCATCCCATCCACCACCTGAAAACATTCGCTTCCTCTGCCACTGGTGCTCCACGGTTGCAGATACAATCTATAAGATGCACTGCAGCAACTCACCAAAGCTTCTTCAACAGCCCCTCCCAAAACCATGACCTCTGCTTAGAAGGAGAAAGGCAGAGGTACATGGGAACACCACCACCTACAAGTTCCCTTCCAAGTCACACGCCATCCTGACTTAGAAATATATCGCTGTTCCTTCTTAATCACTGGGTCAAATTCCTGAAACTCCCTCCCTAACAGCACTGTGGGAGTACCTTCATCACACAGACTGCAGTGGTTCAAGAAGGTGGCTCACCACCACCTGCTCGAAGGCATTTAGGGATGGGCATGCTGGTTTTTCCAGTGGTGCCCACATCCTGTGAATAAATATAAAAATATTTTTGAAACTGGGAGTTGGTTTGTAGTGGTGTTCCTCAAGGATCAGTTTTGGGTCCATTACTTTTCAAATTTTATAAGTGACCTGGGGGCAGGATAATAAAACTTGCAGATGATATGAACCTTGGCAATGTAGCAGGTAGTGATGAGGATAGTTGTTGACTTCAGGATGATATAGACATGATGGTGAACTGGGTAGAAGTATAGCAAGTGGAATTACATGCAAAGAAGTGTAATGCGATGCCATTTGGTAGGCAGTATACTATAAATGGCATGATTTTGAAAAGTGTAGGTGAGCAGAGACACCTTGGTGTTCATACACTAAAATCTGTTAAAAATGACAGGGCAAGTTGATGAAGGGGTGAAAACAAATGGGTTACTTGGATTTATGGATAGAGACATAGCATATAAGGGCAAAGTAATCATGCCAGAACTTTATAAATCAACTGGATAGGCCTCAGCTGGAGTATTATGGACAATACCTAAAAATGAGGTGTCAGCCTGGTAAAGCGACAACACAGGGCTACTTGCATGCCAAAGAACGGAAGCAGCATGCAATAGACAGGGCTAAGCGATCTCACAGCCAACGGACCCGATCTAAGCTCTGCAGTCCTGCCACATCCAGTCATGAATGGTGGTGGACAATTAAACAACTGACAGGAGGAGGAGGTTCCACAAATATCCCCATCCTCAATGATGGGGGAGCCCAGCACATCAGTGCAAAAGATAAGGCTGAAGCATTTGCATCCATCTTCAGCCAGAAGTGCCGAGTGGATGATCCATGTCTGCCTCCTCCTGAGGTCCCCAGCATCACAGATGCCAGTCTTCAGTCAATCCAATTCACTCGACATATCATCAAGAAATGGCTGAAGGCACTGAATACTGCAGAGGCGATGGGCCTTGACAACATTCTGGCAATAGCACTGAAGACTTGTGCTCCAGAACTAGCTGTGCCCCTAGCCAAGCTGTTCCAGTACAGCTACGACACTGGGATCTACCCGGCAATGTGGAAAATTGCCCAGGTATGTCCTGTGCACAAAAAGCAGGACAAATCCAATATGGCCAATTACTGCCCTATCAGTCTACTCTCAATCATCGGTAAAGTGATGGGAAGGTGTCATCGACAGTGCTATCAAGTGGCACTTGTTCAGCAAAGACCTGCTTACTGACGCTCAGTTTAGGTTCTGTCAGGGCCACTCTGCTCCTGACCTCATTACAGCCTTTGATTTGATTTTTGATTTAGAGATACAGCACTGAAACAGGCCCTTTGGCCCACCGAGTCTGTGCCGACCATTAACCACCCATTTATACTAATCCTACACTAATCCCATATTCCTACCACATCCCCACCTGTCCCTATATTCCCCTACCACCTACCTATACTAGGGGTAATTTATAATGGCCAATTTACCTATCAACCTGCAAGTCTTTTGGCTGTGGGAGGAAACCGGAGCATCCGGAGGAAACCCACGCAGACACAGGGAGAACTTGCAAACTCCACACAGGCAGTACCCAGAATTGAACCCGGGTCGCTGGAGCTGTGAGGCTGCGGTGCTAGCCACTGCGCCACTGTGCCGCCCTTCTTGTTTTTATGTCTGTGCTTACAGGCTGTTCGAGTCAGTCCTGTCATGGTCAAAACATGTTCAGTGGAATACTGCAGAGGTAATCACTTTGAATTTTTTCTTTGAGTAGGGATATGCAGTGCAGAGAGTAACGCTTCAAGTGTAAATGAGAACGTTTTTAAGCCAAATCTCTAATGCTTGGGGAAATAACTTTAAGGTTGAGGAAAATCCACAGTGAAATGTATAAGTGGCTTAAATAAAATAAATCCAAAATATTATTTTATCATGAGGTTACAAATGTAAATTTAGTGAAATGGAATACTAGAGTAATCTGCCAGAGAGGGTATTGAAGATAGAATTTGTGGACATGCCAAGTGCATTTGGATGCTAACCTGACTTAGTTAAAATACTAGAGAAATGAGTTTCAATAGATCATATGGTCTTTTGTCATCTATATCATTTTTTTGAGTGGTGGATTGAGTTAATAGGAATATTTCTGACACCTTCACACTCTTAAGGGGAGGTCATTTCTGACGAACATGATTGAATTTTCTGAGGAAGTAACAAGGAGATTCAATGAGAGTAGTGCATTTGATGTAGTCTACATGGATTTTAGCAAGTCTTTTGATAAGGTCCCACATGGTAGACTGATCACAAAAGTAAAAGCCCTAAGATCCAAGGCAAAGTACCAAGTTGAATCCAAAATTTGATCAGAGGCAGGAAACAAAGGGTAATGGGCCCTTTTGCTTTTTTGTGGTATATATCAACGATTTGAACTTGAATGTAGGGGGTATGATTAAGAAGTTTGCAGACAATACAAAATTGGCCTTGTGGTTGGAAAAGAAGAAAGCTGTAGACAGGAAGATGTCAGTGGACTAGTCAGGTGGGTTGAACTGTGGCAAACGGAATTCAATCTGGAGAAGTGAGAAGTAATGTATTTGGGGAAGGTTAACAAGGCAAGTGAATACACAATAGATAGTAGGATACTGAAAAGTGTAGAGGAACAGAGGACCTCGGAGTACATGTTTGCAGATCCTGTCATCATAGATGCCAGACTTCAGCCAATTTGATTCACTCCGCGTGATATCAAGAAATGACTGAAGGCACTGGATTCTGCAAAAGCTATGGGCCCTGACAATATTCTGGCAATAGTACTGAAGACCTGTGCTCCAGATCTGGCTGCGCCCCTAGCCAAGCTATTCCAGTACAGCTGCAACACTGGCATCTACCCTGCAATGTGGAAAATTGTCCAGGTATGTCCTGTACACAAAAAGCAGGACAAGTCCAACCTGGCCAATTATCGCCCCATCAGCCTACTCTCAATCTTCAGTAAAGTGATGGAAGGCGTCATCAACAGTGCCATCAAACGGCACTTGCTTAGCAATAACCTGCTCAGTGACGCTCAGTTTGGGTTCCGCCAGCGCCACGCAGCTCCTGACCTCATTACAGCCTTGGTTCAAACATGGACAAAAGAGCTGAACTCAAGACGTCAGGTGAGAGTAACTGCCCTTGACATCAAGGCAGCATTTGACCAACTATGGCATCAAGGAGCCCTAGCAAAACTGAGGTCAATGGGAATCGGGGGGGAAACCCTCCGCTGGCTGGAGTCATACCTAGCGCAAAGGGAGATGGTTGTGGTTGTTGGAGGTCAATCATCTGAGCTCCAGGACATCACTGCAGGAGTTCCTTAAGGTAGTGTCCTGGGCCCAACCATCTTCAGCTGCTTCATCAATGACCTTCCTTCAATCATAAGGTCAGAAGTGGGGATGTTCGCTGATGATTGCATAATGTTCAGCACCATTCGTGACTCCTCAGATACTGTCCACCATCAACAAGGCACAAGTCAGGACTGTGATGGAATACTCTCCACTTGCCTGGATGGGTGCAGCTCCAACAACACTCAAGAAGCTCGACACAATCCAGGACAAAGCAGCCCGCTTGATTGGCACCCCATCTACAAACATTCACTCCCTCCACCACCGACGCACAGTGGCACAGTGTGCATCATCTACAAGATTCACTGCAGCAATGCACCAAGGCTCCTCAGACAGTACCTTCCAAACCCGCGACCTCTACCAACTAGAAGGATAACGGCAGCAAATACATGGGAACACCACCACCAGCAGGTTCCCCTCCAAGTCACACACCATCCTGACTTGGAACTATGTCGCCGTTCCTTCACTGTCGCTGGGTCAAAATCCTGGAACTCCCTTCCTAACAGCACTGTGGGTATACCTACCCCAAATATGGACTGCAACGGTTCAAGAATGCAGCTCACCACCACCTTCTCAAGGGCAATTGGGGATGGGCAATAAATGCTGGCCTGGCCAGCGATGCCCACATCCCATGAATGAATAATAAAAAAAAAGATCCCTGAAGGTGGCTGGACAGATAGATAAGGTGATCAAGAAGGCGTGCGGAATACTTGCCTTTATTAGCCGAGGAATTGAATATAAGAGTAGGGAGGTTATGCTGGAACTTTATATAACGCTAATTAGGCCACAGCTGGAGTACTGTGTGCGGTTCTAGTCGCCGCATTATAGGAAAGAGGGTACAGAGGAGTTTTATGAAGATGTTGCCTGGACTGGAGAATTTTAGTTATGATGAAAAATTGGCTAGGCTAGGGTTGTTTCCTTTGGAACAGAGGAGGCTGGGGGCAGACCTAATTGAAATGTATAAAATTGAGCTGTCCAGATAGATTGGGTAGGAAGGCCCTCTTCCCCTTGGTTGTGGGGCCCATAACCAGAGGCATAAATATAGGATAAGAGGTAGGAGGTTCAGAGGGGATTCAAGAGGAGATTTTTTCACCCGAGGTTGGTAGGGGTCTGGAACTCACTGCCTGAAGGGTAAAGGTAGAAACCCTGATAACATTTAAAAAGTCCACTTTAATCGGCACCCCATCACCACCTTAAATGTTCACTCCGTCAACCACACAGTGACAGCATTTGTCTTCTTTGGCCTACATGTCTCAACAGACAATGGGTAAGCGCCTGGAGGTGGTCAGTGGTTTGTGAAGCAGCGCCTGGAGTGGCTATAAAGGCCAATTCTAGAGTGATGGACTCTTCCACAGGTGCTACAGATAAAATTGGTTGTCGGGGCTGTTACACAGTTCGCTCTCCCCTTGCGCTTCTGTCTTTTTTCCTACCAACTGCTAAGTCTCTTCGACACGCCACACTGTAGCCCTGCCTTTATGGCTGTCCGCCAGCTCTGGCGATCGTTGGCAACTGACTCCCATGACTTGTGATCAACGTCACAGGACTTCAAGTCGCGTTTGCAGACGTCTTTAATGCGGAGACATGGACAGCCGGTGGATCTGATACCAGTGACGAGCTCGCTGTACAATGTGTCCTTGGGGATCCTGCCATCTTCCATGCGGCTCACATGGCCAAGCCATCTCAAGCGCCGCTGGCTCAGTAGGGTGTATATGCTGGGGATGTTGGCCGCCTGGAGGACTTCTGCGTTGGAGATACGGTCCTGCCGCCTGATGCCAAGGATTCTCCAGAGGCAGCGAAGATGGAATGAATTGAGACGTCGCTCTTGGCTGACATACGTTGTCCAGGCCTCGCTGCCGTAGAGCAAGGTACTGAGGACACAGGCTTGAAACATCGCACTTTTGTGTTCCGTGTCAGTGCGACATTTTCCCACACTCACTTGGCCGGTCTGGACATAGCAGTGGAAGCCTTTCCCATGCACTTGTAGATTTCTGCATCGAGAGACAGGTTATTGGTGTTAGTTGAGCCTAGATAGGTGAATTCTTGAACCACTTCCAGAGCGTGGTCGCCGATATTGATGGATGGAGCATTTCTGTCGTCCTGTCCCATGATGTTCGTTTTCTTGAGGCTGATGGTTAGGCCAAATTTGTTGCAGGCAGCCACAATCCTGTCGATGAGTCTCTGCAGACACTCTTCAGTGTGAGATGTTAATGCAGCATCATCAGCAAAGAGGAGTTCCCTGATGAGGACTTTCTGTACTTTGGTCTTCGCTCTTAGACGGGCAAGGTTGAACAACCTGCCCCCTGATCTTGTGTGGAGGAAAATTCCTTCTTTTGTACCATCTACAAAATGCACTGCAGCAAGTCGCTAAGCCTTCTTCAAAAGCACGTTTCAAACCCGCGATCTCTACCACCTAGAAGGACAGGACAACAGGTGCATGGGAACCTCTAAGGGAAAAAGTTTATTCCTATCTACCCCTCATAATTTTGTATACCTCAATCAGGTCCCCCCTCAGCCTTCTCTGCTCCAAGGAAAACAACCCTACCCTTTCCAGTGTCTCCTCATAGCTGAAATGCTCCAGCCCAGGCAACACCCTAGTGAATCTCCTCTGCACCCTCTCCAGTGCAGTCCCATCCTTCCTATAGTGTGGCAACCAGAACTGTACACAGTACTCCAGCTGTGGCCTAACTAACATTTTATACAACTCCATCATAACCTCCCTCCGCTCTTTATATTCTGTGCTTGAGTTTTTATTTAAACTTACTCTTGTACGTTTTATTGCCCCAATCAACCTATTTGTTGTGTTCCTGTTGCACAGCATCCTGGTTAGATGGATACCTGCTCCCAAGCATAGCCAGTGCTGTAAGTGGGTGTGAGAGAGCAGCCTGGGGTGGCATTTTGCCACTGAAGGTGGGGAAGTATCTGACCTCTGTTTCATGTCTCAGTGGAGCAAGATGGCTGAGATTGTGTGCTAAAAATACAGTTTCCTCTCTGTGAAACAATGTATTGATATTCATGCTGTGCTGAACGACTGCTAAACAATTTAAATTGCTATGCTTTGCTCCTTCTGACGTACTGCAGTCTACTGAGTAGCTACTACGTTAGCAAAAGGGTTAACACTACAGTGGAACATGTAAAAACTTCCAGAAATTGCCAATATGTATGCAAATTCTCTGGAAAAATGGAATGTGATTTCACTTTGACATGTTTAGCACTGCATTTGCAATTAAACCGTTGGCAACCAACAATGCTATTGCCTCTGTCCAGGAGTGAGCTAAAGGTGGCAATCTAGCTGTGAATTATTGTATCAGCTTTTGTTTGTTAGGAGTTTATGCAATGTCTGGAATGCATGATGCATATTTGGTTTAGGTTGACACGTAATTTGCTGTTCGAACTAAGTATAGATTTTGTGATTCCAGTTATACTGGCTATTGAGATTTGAAGCAGTTGGAGCAGCACCACTGCCTGTGTGATGAATGTCAGATTATTGACCTGTATATAGGAAATGCAACACATAGGCCCAGTGAGTTGGGATGTGCATAGTTAAGTAATTATCAGCATCAGCAGCCCCTGAAGAAAGACTCAGTGAATAAATAGAATGCTTACAATACAGAAGAAGGCCATTTGAGTCTGTGCCGTCTCTCTGCAAGCATAATTTAGCTAGTCTCACTCTTTTCCCAGTAGCCCTGGAAATTTTTTCTCTTCAGCTGCTTATCCTCTTAGATGGCCTTGATTGAATCTGTCTCCACCACCCTTTCGGGCAGTGCTTTCCAGATCCTAACCATTTGCTGCGTAAAAAAAGAGTTCTTTATCAAGAAAGTGTAAAATGAATTCTCTTTATCTTCCCTCTGGTTCTTTTGCCAATTATCTTGAATCTATGTCCTCTGCTTATCAACCCTCCTACCTGTGGAAACAGTTTTTCCTTATTTACTGCATCAAAACCCTACATAATTTTCAACACCACCATTAAATCTCCCCTTAAACTTCACTGCTGTGAGGAGAAAATTACAGCTTCTCTAGAAACTACAGGACTGGAAGTCCTGTTAAAGCTCTAGACCACTGTGATTAAATACAGGCCCTTGTGGTTTCTAGTTATCCAGGGTAACTAATATAATTTGCTTAATATTTATATTCCTATTTAAAGTTAAATTAATTGCTGTTTAAATGCACCATGTGATGTGATGCTGAACCGTATAGACCAGAATTGTACCAAACTCAACAACACCTGTTGTATATAAAGAGACACTTATATTTCCATGGCACCTTTCCCAACCACAGGCCATTTCAAGGTGCTTTACAGCCAATTAAGTATTTTTTTGAAGTGTAGTCTCTATTTTAATGTAGAGAATGTATTGAATTACATTAGGGCTCAGCTATGATACTCTTTATTGCTGACAGTCAATGTCTGAGCTCACAATTGAAGAATGACCACTTTGGCGACTGGTGCCATTGAAACTGTACCGAAGAATAAATAATCTTCAGGGGATCATAAAATTGGACATGGAAAATATAGCATCAGCATGTTGGTCCTAACTGGATCTATTTTGCGTAGCAACAATAATATGTCTGAAATAAAAACAGATGCGCAACAGGTATATTATCTAAAAGGACCGTTTTTCAGATTGAACGCGTTGTCAGAATTTGTGGAACATTCATTCAAAAGTTGTCAGCTCTGAGTCAGCAACTAGTGGATTCAAATCTCACTCCAGACACTTGAACACATAATGTAGACAGACACTTCAGTGCCGTGTTCGGGAAGTTCTAGATTGTTGAATATGTAAATTGAAGTCCTGTCTGGCCCCTAAGGGAAATGTAAAAAGATTCCATGGCACTATTTTTGGAGAAGAGGAGTGCTCCTTGGTGCCCTGGTCAATATTTATCCTTTAACCAATATCACTAAAATAGATTATCTGGTCATTATCTCATTGCTGTTTGCGGAACCTTGCTACGTGCATGTTGGCTGCTGCGTTTCTTGTGTTACAACAATGTCTATACTTCAAAATGCACTTAATTGAATATGAAGTGCTTTGGATGTCCTGAGGTTGTAAAAAGTGCTGTATAATTGCAAATTCTTTATATTTTTTAAATATTGGGAAGACTGAAGCCATAATCTTCAGTTTGAGCCACGGATTCCATCCTCCTCCCTGGGTATTGCCTGAGGCTGAACCAGCTCGTCATAATCTCTGAGTCCTATTTTTACCCTCAGCTGAGCTTCCAAACCCATATCCTCTCCATCACCAAGACTGCCTACTTCCATCTCCGTAAAATCGTTCATCACCACTCCTGCCTCGGCTCATTTGCTGCAGGAATCCTCATCATACCTTTCTTACCTCAAAACTCAACTATTCCAATACTCTTCTGGCCAGTCTCCGATCTTCCATCATCCTTAAACCTGAACTCATCCAAAATTCTGCTGCCAGTATCCTACCTGGCATCAAGTCCCATTCACCCATTGGTCTATGCTACATTGACTCCTAGTCCAGCAACACCACAAATTTAAAATTCTTATCCTTGTTTTCAATTCCATCCTATCTTTGTGACTTCCTTCAGCCTTGCAGTCCTCTGAGAACTCTGCGCAACCCCACTTTTTACCTCTTGCTCCTCAGCAATTTCCTGTGCGCCACCATTGGTGGATGTTACTTCAGCTAGGCCATAAGTTCTGGAGCGTCCTTCCCTAAACCTCTCCACTCTTCTCCTTTCATACGATCCTTAAAACCTACCTGTTTGACCAAACTTTTGGTAATCTGTCTCCTAATTGGCTCGGTTGATTGATAATGCTCCTCAGAAACGTCTTGGGACTTGCTTCATTAAGGATGCTACATAAATACATGTTATTTCTTCTCTTTCATTAACTAAACTAGGTGAGAGTTAGAGCAAAATAGTGTGGATGCTGGAAATCTAAAATAAAAACTGTTACGACTGAGGTAGGAGCAATGCGCTGTCAGTTCAGTCCCATCACTCCATGGGTTGCAGCATATTATTAAAGTTTTCCCACCCAACAGGAAAACAGCCAAATTAAACCCTGTAGCACCCCCAGAATAAAACAGACCAAACCAGGTATCTTTAGACTGCAACAAATTAACTATTTATTAAAAACTAAAACTTAAACACTATTAAGATAAACCTATGTCTCAAGACCTTATAACTTATTATAACCTAACTCCCCCATTCACACACATACACACACCCAAAAACTAACAGTTAACTGGTTTTTAAAAAGAATGATGTTTTAAAAATTAGCTGTTTAAGAATAAATAAATAACTGGGTTATGAGTCTTTGTGGGTTATGTTCTTGATGGGTGAGATATTCTAATGTAAAAATAATCAAATGCCACTCGAACTCTCCACGCGGATCAGATGAAACAGTCTCTTAGTAGATAGGCGTTCAGCGACAGCAGGCGTCAAACAGTTCTTTAATCAAGGAGTATAGCAATGGAACCACTCTGATTTTAAAACTGACAGTCTTTCAGTCGAAACTTTACTGCAAATTCCAGAAAATACAATCAGTCGAGAGAGTCAACCTTGAAGCATAGACTCTTAGATTGGAAGTAAAGAAAATGAATTTTGCTACCCTCTGCAATACCAATGGTCTCTTCAAAGAGTTTTTTTTTCCTGCTTAGGCAATTAACTTGGCCTGTAGCTCCTTATAGAATTCCTGCTGAGAAATAGACAGCTGTTTTCTTTAGCACACTTCGCTGGTATCTCTCAAAAGTGATTTCAGATGAACAAAGAATTAAGAAAATTACAGCACATGAACAGGCCCTTCGGCCCTCCAAGCCTGCGCCGATCCAGATCCTCTATCTAAACATGTCGCCTATTTTCTAATGGTCTGTATCTCTTTACTTCCTGCCCATTCATGTATCTGTCTAGCTACATCTTAAAAGACGCTATCGTGCCCGCGTCTACCACCTCCGCTGGCAAAGCGTTCCAGGCACCCACCACCCTCTGCGTAAAGAACTTTCCACGCATATCCCCCCTAAACTTTTCCCCTTTCACTTTGAACTCGTGACTCCTAGTAATTGAATCCCCCACTCTGGGAAAAAGCTTCTTGCTATCCACACTGTCTATACCTTTCATGATGGTTTTTACACAGTTAAATTGTTACAGTAGACCATGTGACCTCCCTCTCTCACTGTGGCCTAGGGACAGGTGCAGCTGGCACACTGTGCCTCAGCAGTCCAAATTTTCTCTCCCTGTCTTAAAGGCACACTTTTAATCTAAGAACATAAATACGGTTCTGTGACAAAACAGAAAATGGTGATTTAAAAAAAAAGAAACTCATGCCAGAAAAGTGACCTGAAGCATTTCTCTCTCCACAGATGCTGCCACACCTGCTGAGTATTTCCAGCATTTTCTGTTTGTTTGTTATGGGTGATGTTTAAGTTCATTTAAGTTTAATACTTGCATTGATATACTGTGTGTTCATGTTGAAACATCACAAAGTGCTTCATGTATGGAATTACTTCTCAAAGTACAGTGTTAATGTAGGTAAATTGTGATGTGGGAGTGGGGAGGGGTGAGTCTCTGCAGGGGGAGTAAATCCAAAGGAATCATTTGTATAATTTGATTAGTTTAATCATCAATTGCAATGTGCTTCTAGTGTTGTTGTCAACCAGGAGGCATACAGTTGAATGTTGGTGTGTCTCCATAACATCTAGCCCACTGCATTTAACACTCGATTCAGTGGCTCACAGTGATGTAGAATGGGACCAATCTGTGCCTTGCCCTCATTTCTGAATGGTCTGTTCTCAAACGCATGATGTCAGTGTGCTCAACAGGTGCTAGTACCAAGACAGTGAACCAAATAGGACACCATCCATGAGTGCTGTTCTTTAAGTCGGTGTTTTGCAATGAAAATCACTGACAAGCCACAGCATGGCTACAATGATCCTGTTTTAGCCAAATACACTAACTTCCATAATAAATACCTTCTGCGCAATACCTTTACATGTGTATTTACCTATCAAACATTGACTGTCATCCTGCGCCAAATGTTGCAGTCTTTCTCCTTTACTAAATTTAGTTTTTTTGGCATGAGTTTATTATTTGTTCACATCAAGGCAACATTTGACCACAAATGGCATCAAGGACTCCTAATAAAATTGAAGTCAGTGGGAATCAGGAGGAGAACTCTCCACTGGTTGGAGTCACACCCAAGACAAAGGAAGATGGTTTGGTTGTTGGAGGACAATCATCTGATTCCCAGGAATTCCTCAAGGCAGTGTCCCAGGCCCAACAATCTTTAGCTGCTTCACCAGTGACCTTCCCTCCATCATAAAGTCACAAGTGGGATTTTTGATGACGATTGCAAAGTGTTCAGTTCCATTCGCAACTCCTCAGATAATGAAGCAGTCTGTGCCTGTGTGCAGCAAGACCTGGTCAACATTCAGTTTTGGGCTGATAAGTGACAAAAAAGTGGCCAGCAGTGACCATCTCCAACAGGAGAGAGTCTAAATACCTCCCTTTAACATTTCATGGCATTACCATCACCAAATCTATCAACATCCTGGTGGGACCATCATTAACTAGAAACTTAACTGGAATAACCACTGTGCTTACAAGAACAGGTAAGAAGCTAGTTATTCTGCAGCGAGTGATTCACTGATGCCCCAAAGCCTTTCCACCATCTAAAGACAAAAGTCAGGAGCGTGGTAGAATATTATCCACGTGCCTGGGTGAGTACAGCTGCTCGAACACTCCAAAAACTTCACACTAACTAGGACAACGCAGCCTGTTTTATTGGCTCCCCAACAACAACTTGTATTTATATAGTGCCTTTAATGTAATAAAACATACCAAGGCACTGCACAGGAGCATTGTGGAATGAAATATAACACTAAGCCACATAGAGATATTGGGCTCGATGATCAAAAGCTTGGTCAAAGACATAGATTTTAAGAAGTGTCTTAAAGGAGGAAAGTGAGATGGGGAGGGAATTCCAGAACTTAGGGGCTAGGCAATTGAAGACATGGCACCAAAGGTGGAACGGTTAAAATCGGGGTTACACAAGAGGCCAGAATTAGGTGAGCGCAGATATCTCGGATGGTTGGAGGAGATTACAGAGATAGGGAAGGGCAAAGCCATAGAAGGATTTGAAAACAAGGATGAGAATTTCAAAATCAAGATATTGCTTGACGGGAGGCAGTGTAGGTCAGTGAGCACAGGGTTGATAGGGGAATGGGACTTGGTGTGAGCTAAGACACGGGCAGCAGAGTTTTGGATGACCTCAAGTTTATGGAATGTAGAGTATGGGAGACCAGCCAGAAGTACATTGGAATAGTCAAGTCTAGAGGTAACGAAGTCATGAATGAGGATTTCAGCAGCAGATGAGCTGAGACCAGGGTGAAGTTGGGCGATGTTACAAAGGTGCAACAGCAAGGTGGAGCAGCAAGAACCAAGTTCATGGGACCATGGGTGGCTCTGCTGCACAGGAGGGGAGGAAGAAAAGTGGCAGGGCTATGGTAATAGGGGATTCAATCGTAAGGGGAACAGACAGACGTTTCTGCGGCAGCAAAAGAGACTCCAGGATGGTATGCTGCCTCCCTGCTGCTAGGGTCAAGGATGTCTCTGTGCGGCTGCAGGGCATTCTGAGTGGGGAGGGCGAGCAGCCAGTTGTCGTGGTACATATTGGTACCAATGACATAGGTTAAAAAAAAACAAGGGATGAGGTCCTACAAGCTGAATATAGGGAGTTAGGACAAAAAGTAGGACCTCAAGGTTAGTAATCTCAGGATTACCAGGACAGGTTGCATCCGGGCAGGACTGGGACCAATTTTCTCGGGGGGTGTTTGCTAGTGCTGTCGGGGAGGGTTTAAACTAGAATGGCAGGGGGATGGGAATCTGAGCAGGGAGACAGAGGAGAGGGAAACCAGGATAGAAATGAAAGACAGAAAGGTAAGAAGCAAAAGTGGAAGACAGAGAAAACAAGGGCAAGAAACAAATAGGGCCGTAGTGCAAAATAAAGCTGAGATGACTAACAATGTTAAAAAGACAAGTCTAAAGGCATTGTGTCTTAATGCGCGGAGCATTCGCAATAAGGTAGATGAATTAACGGCACGATTAGATAGCAACAGTTATGATATAGTAGCGATTATGGAGACATGGCTGCAAGGTGACCAAGGATGGGAACTGAACATCCAGGGGTATTCAATATTTAGAAAGGACAGGCAAAAAGGGAAAGGAGAAGGGGTAGTGTTGTTAGTAAAGGAGGAAATCAATGCAGTAGTGAGGAAGGATATTGACTCGGAAAATCATGCTGTGGAATCTGTATGGGTGAAGCTAAGAAACACCATGGGACAGAAAATGTTGGGTGTTGTCTATAGGCCTCCAAACAGTACTGGAGATATAAGGGATGGCATTAAACAGGAAATTAGATACGCGTGCAATAAGGGTACAACTGTAATCATGGGTGACTTTAATCTGCATATAGATTGGTCAAACCAAATTAGTAATACTACTGTGGAGGAGGATTTCCTGGAGCAGCGTGTATGTGACCGTTTTTTAGACCAATACATTGAGGAACCAACTAGACAACAGGTTATCCTAGACTGTGTATTGTGCAATGAGAAAGGATTAATTAACAGTCTTGTTGCGCAGGGTCCCTTGGGAGGAGCGACCATAACATGATAGAATTCTTCATTAAGATGGAGAGTGAAGTAGTTGAATCTGAAACTAGGGTCCTGAATCTAAATAAAGGAAACTACAAAGCAAGTTGGCTATGGTAGGTTGGGGAACTTTAATAAAAGGGTTGACGGTGGATAGGCAATGGATAATATTTAAAGAATGTGTGCATGAATTACAACAATTATTGTTATTGTTGTTATCTACATCCCAGAGTACTAAAGGAAGTGACCCTGGAAATGGCGTTGGTGGTCATCTTCCAAAATTCTATAGACTCGAGCAGTTTCAACAGATTGGAGGGTGGCAAATGTAACCCCACTATTTAAAAAAGGAGGGAGAGAAAAAACATGAAAGTACAGACCAGTTAGCCTTACATCAGTAGTGGAGAAAATGATGGAGCTTATTGTAAAGGATGTGATAGCAGAACACCTAGAAAGCATAAATGGGATTGGGCAAAGTCAGCATGGGTTTATGAAAGGGAAATCATGCTTAACAAATCTACTGGAGTTTTTTGAGGATGTAACTAGTAGAATAGATAAGGGAGAGCCAATGGATGTGGTGTATTTGGATTTTCAGAAGGCTTTTGATAAGGTCCCACATAAGAGGTTAGTGTGCAAAATTAAAGCACATGGGATTGGGGGTAATATACTGGCATGGATTGAGAATTGGTTGACAGACAGGAAACAGTAGAAATACATGGGTCGTTTTCTGCTTGGCAAGCAGTGACTAGTGGGGTACCACAGGGATCAGTGCTTGGGGCCCAGCTATTCACAATATATGTAAATGACTTGGGTGAGGCAACTAAATGTAACATTTGCTAGTTTGCAGACGACAAAACTTGGTGGGGATGTGAGGAGGATGCCAAGAGGCTCCAGTGTGATTTGGACAAGTTGGGTGAGTGGGCAAATGCATGGCAGATGCAGTATAACGTGGATAAACGTAAGGATATCCACTTTGGTTCTAAAAATAGAAAGGCATATTATTATTTGAATAGTGATAGATTGGGGAAGGGGGCGGTGCAACGAGACCTGGGTGTCCTTGTACATCAGTCGCTGAAAGCAAGCATTCAGGTGTAGTAAGCAATTAGGAAGGCAAATGGTATGTTGGCCTTCATTGCAAGAGGATTTGAGTGCAAGAGGATTTGAGTACAAGAGGAAGGATGTTTTACTGCAGTTACATAGGGCCTTGGTGAGACCACATCTGGAGTATTGTGTGCAGTTTTGGTCTCTTTATCTGAGGAAGGATTTTCTTGCTATGGAGGGAGTGCAAAGAAGATTTACTAGGCTGATTCCTGGCATGGCAGCATTGACGTATGAGGAGAGATTGGGTCGACTAGGCCTATATTCACTAGAGTTTGGAAGAATGAGAGGGGATCTCATAGAAACCTATAAAATTCTAACAGGACTAGACAGGCTAGATGCAGGAAGGATGATCCCGATGGCTGGGGAGTCCAGAACCAGGGGTCACAGTCTCAGGATACGGGGTATGCCATTTAGAACCGAGATGAGGAGAAATGTCTTCACTCAGAGGGTGGTGAACCTGTGGAATTCTCTACTGCAGAAGGCAGTGGAGGCTAAGTTATTAAATATATTCAAGAAGGAGATAGATATATTAATGCCAAAGGGATGAAGAGATATAGGGAGAAAGCGGGAACAGGGAACTGAATTAGATGATCAGCCATGATCTTTTTTGAATGGTGGAGCAGGCCTGTAGGGCAGAATGGCCTACTCCTGCTCCTATTTTCTGTTTCTATGAAATGGGTGCTTTTCGTGATGGCATGAATATGTGATCGGAAGCTAGTCTCGGTCAAATATGGCATGGAGGATTTTGAATGGACTGGTTTAATCTCAGACAGTTGCCAGGGAGAGGTGGAGTTGGTAGCTAGGAAATGGAGTTTGAAGCAGGGACCTAAAACAATGGCTTGAGTCTTCCCATTATTTAATTGGAGCAGGTTTCTTCTCATACAGAGCTGGATGTTGGATAAGCAGTCTGATAATTTTGCAACAATCGAGGAGTCGAATGAGGTGGTGGTGAAAACTAATGCAGTGTCATAGAGTTATACAGCACAGAAACAGGCCCTTCGGCCCATCGTGTCTGTGCCAGCCATCCAACAATTCTGATCCCATATTCCTGCACTTGGCCCGTAGCCTTGTATGTTATGGCGTTTCAAGTGCTCATCTAAATACTTCTTAAAAGTTGTGAGGGTTCCTGCCTCCATCACCTCTTCAGGCAGTGCATTCCAGATTCCAACCACCTGCTGGGTGAAAAATGTTTTCCTCAAATTCTCCCTAAACCTCCTACCCCTTACCCTAAATCTATGCCCCCTGGTTCTTGACCCCTCCGCTAAGGGAAAAAGTTTCTTCCTATCTAACCTATCAATGCCCCTCATAATCTTGTACACCTCAATTATGTCCCCCCTCAGCCTTCTCTGCTCCAGTGCTTTTATATGACGTCGCTGAGGGGTGCTCCTGCTCTCTGTCAGGCCCCAGCCCTCCCTTTTGCCGTGAAATGCCTGTTAGTAGCTGCTCATTATTGGGTGGGTGTGCTTTCTTCTGTAGGCCTGGTGTATTTATCCCACTGACCTTAATAGCTCTTTTCACCATATCATGTTGCTGGAGTTATCACGATGCTGAAGTCAGCTTTTACACCTGTGTTCAGATAGTCAATGAGTGATAATAAAGGAAGGAAAGCAGACACAATAATCAAAAAACGCTCTCAGTCTGCTTTCCATGTTACCACTTTACCTAAAAACACCGAAAAAAATGAAAGTGTGGCATTGTGTATTGTGTCTGACTAGGAGTGTCACCCTTTGTGGCGTTGGGTCTGGCTGGGCGTGTTTCCCTGGGTGGTGCTGGGTCTATTCCCCTGGGTGGTGTTGGATCTGGGTCGACGTGTTTCCCTGCGTGACGTTGGGTCTGGCTGGGCCTGTTGCCCTGCGTGGTGTTGGGTCTGGTTGGAAGTGGGACTGGGATGCATCTGAAGATACTGAGGGGAAGTAAGGTTGGAAATTGTGGAGGCATTGGACATAATCTTATCTTCTTTAGATATATGGGTCGTGCCAGAGGACTGGAGAATTGCAAATGTTACACCCTTGTTCAAAAATGGCTGTAAGGATAAGCCCAGAAACTACTGGCCAGTCAGTTTAACCTCAGTGATGGGAAAGCTTTTAGAAACCATAAATCTGGGACAAAATTAAGTCACTTGGACAAATGTGGATTAATTAAGGAAAGTCAGCATGGATTTGTTAAGGGCAAATCATGCTTGAGTTTCTTGCTGAGGTAACAGAGGGTTGATGAGGGTAATGCAGTGGATGTGGTGTACATGGACTTCCAAAAAGTGTTTGATGAAGTGCCATATACCAGGCTTGTCAGCAAGCTAGAGCCCATGGAGTAAAGGGGACATGGCAGCATAAAGACAAAGTTGGCTGAGTGATAGAAACAAGAGTAGTGATGAACTTTTTTTTTTGGTTAGGACTGGAGGGAGGTATGTAGTGGGCTTCTCCAGGGATCACTATTCGGACCACTGCTTTCTTGATCTATATTAATGACCTACACAGGTGTGCAGGACACAATTTCAAAATTTGTGGATGACACCAAAACTTGGCAGTGCTGTGAATTGTGAGGATAGAAATAGATTTCAAGTGGACATAGACTAGTGGGACGGGTGGACAAGTGGCAGATGAAATTTAATGCAGAAAAGTGTGAAGTGTTTCATTTTGGTAGGAAGAACGAGGAGAGGTTATATGAAATGAAGGATACAATTCTAAAGGGGGTGCAAGAGCAAATGGACCTGGGTGTATACGTGCACAAATCTTTGAAGGTGGTAGGGCAGGTTGAGAAAGCGGTTAATAAGGCATACGGGATCCTGGGTGTTATAAATAGAGGCATAGAGTACAAAAGCAAGGAAGTTATGGTGAACCTTTATAAAACATTGGTTTACCTCAACTGAAATATTGTGTCCAACTCTGGGCACTTCACCTTAGGAAGGATGTGAAGGCTTTAGAGAGGGTGCAGAAAAGATTTCCAAGGATGAGGGACTTCAGTTATGAGGATAGATTGCAGAAGCTGGGGCAATGTTGAGAGGAGATTTGATAGAGGTGTTCAAATCCATGAGGGATCTGGACAGAGTAGATATGGAGAAACTGTTCCCGTTGGAGGAAGGGTTGAGAACCAGAAGACACCGAATTAAGGTGAATGGCAAAGGAACCTAAGGTGACATGAGGAAAAACCTTTTTTTATGCCATGAGTGGTTAGGGTCTGCAATGCACTGCCTGAGAGTGTGGTAGAGGCAGATTCAATCGTGGCTTTCCCAAGGGTATTGGATAATTATCTGAGAAGAGAGAATTTGCATGGCTATGTTGAAAAGGCAGGGGAATGGGGCTAGGTGAGTTGCTCTTGGAGAGCTGGCTTGGACCTGATGGGCTGAATGGCCTCCTGTGTTACCATTCTATAATTCTATGTGCAAGGTCAATAGTCACTAAGATAGAGTGCATCAGCTGTGACTGTTGGCCTGCCTTCCCCATAACCACCAAACCAAACCAAACCAGTACCTGTCATTGCCCTGAACCCTGTCTTCCTTGTTCCCCTCCCTTTGGAGACTGTCAACATGGCACTCTTCCTCCTAAATTTCTTTGTCCTTATAAACTACTGCCCCCTCTCCATCCTCCCTTTTCTTCTCAAGTCCTTTAAACATGTTGTTGTCCTGCCATTTCCTTGCATATTGCTCCTGTTTAAAGGTCTTCAGTCAGATTTCCCCTATACTCACATCATTGAAGCATTCTCGGTGATTGTGATTGTGACTTCTCTTTCCTCAGCCTCACTGCAGCCTTTGACATAGTTGACTATGCCATCTTCCTTCAATGCCTTTCCTCTTGTCCAGTTTGCTGGGCCTACATTCACTTATTTCTACAGTAGCCTATCTAATTGTAGCCGGAGGATCTCCAGCAATCTTCCCATCCTTGCACGATTGCTTCTGGAATCCCAAAAGATCCGTCTTTGGCCCCCTCCTGTCCCTAATTATGCAAGGTCATTTGCAGACATGGGTCATCTTGTATATGTACGCGAATGATCTTGTCTTGAACTAGCTAGTTTCCTGCAGCTGAACATTAGAAGACTGAAGCCGTTGCCTTTGGGCCCCCACCCCCCACCCATAGAGCCATAGAATAATTATGGCAGAGAAGGAGGCCATTCAGCCTGTCGTGTCCGCGCCAGCCAAAAAAACTAGCCGCCCAATCTAATCCCACCTTGCAGCACCTTGTCCATAGCCTTGCTGGTTACAGCACTGCAGATGCATGTCCAGGTACCTTTTAAAAGAATTGAGGGTTTCTGCCTCCACCACCGTTCCTGGCAGTGAATTCCAGACACCCATCACCCTCTGGGTGACAAAGTTTTTCCTCATGTCCCCTCTAATACTTCTCCCAATCACCTTAAACCTGTGTCCAATGGTAATTGACCTCTCTGCTAGGGGAAACAGGTCCTTCCTGTCTACTCTATCTAGGCCCCTCATAATTTTGTATACCTCTATTAAGTCACCCCTCAGCCGCCTCCTGTACTAAGGAAAACAACCCAAGTCTATCCAATCTTTCCTCATAACTACAATCTTCGAGCCCTGACAACGTTCTTGTAGATCTCCTCTCTACTCTCTCCAGAGCAATTATGTCCTTTCTGTAATGTGGTGACCAGAACTGTACGCAATACTCCAACTCGGGCCTAACCAGTGTTTTATACAGTTCCAGCATTACGTTCCCTGCTTTTGAATTCTATGCCTCGGCCAATAAAGGAAAGCATTCCATATGCCTTCTTCACCACTTTATCTACCTGTGGACCCCCCCCCGCCACAAACCTTGTACAATTCCATTGCTCTCCCACGACACTGACACTCAGGTTAAATGAGACTTTTCGCAACTTTGTTGTCCTATTCACTCCTGAGCTGAGTTTCTGATCTCTCATCCTTTTCATTGAAAAGACGAACTATTTTCACTTCTTTAGCATCGCCCACTTCTGCCCCTACCTCAACCTATCTGTGACTGAAACCCTCATTCATGTCCCTGTCACCTCCAGAATCAGCTATTCCAATGTTCTCCTCCTCCGTTCTCTGTATACTTCAGTTCATCCAAATCTCTGCTGCCACACCAAATTCAGCCCTGTCCTTGCCAACTACAGTGGATCCCTGTCTGTCAATGCTCACAATATAAATTTTGATTCCTGTATTAAAATCTCTTTATGGTCTTTCTTCTCCCCTCCCCTCCTCTCCCCTCCCCCCAATTACCATCTCCAGCTTTGAAATCTCCCCTAAACAGACTTCCTTTCAGCTGCAGCCCTTTGTGCATCCTCTCCGCCCCACTGTTGGCAGCTGTGTCTTCAGTCACCTAGACACCTTGCTGTGGCATTTTCCCCCAATCCCTCCATTTCACTCTTCTTTAAGATCCACTTTAAAAGCCACCTCTGACACAGCTTTTGGTCACCTTAATATCGCCACCTTTGATTCTGTGTCCATGTTGAAGCGCTTTGGGATGTTTTCTGTGTTAAGGAAGTTATATAAATGCTGGTTGTCATTAAGTCTAGCTGGGCATGCTGCTTGTTCTGTCTTGGATTTGGGTGGGAATACAGCACTCTACCATAGTGGAACTGAGCATGCTACATGTGCCATGTTAACTGTCCAGCTGATGAGTGTTAGTTTTATACTGCAAAGCCTATTTAAATTAATGTGCAACATGCTGAAATTTGTAAGGGATTGTGAAGTCTGTCTTCCGTTCATTTAGAAAATAGTATAAGGGAGAGAGTCGCTGTTTCACAGTCAGTGAATAAGCAAATTCTCTTTTTTTTTGTTTCCTACGAGATTCTGGGATTTTCCTACCAATATTTTTCCATAATGCTTTGTTTTTCCATAAAAATGTAACTTTAGTTGTGGATTCTAAACAAAACTAAATGTGGTAAATTGAAAGGAAAGGACAAGGCAATCGTGCAGGGTAGCAAGATGGGTAATAATAACCAGTACGGCAGGAAGGGACAGAGTGTACAAACTTAAGAGTGCACCACCAGATAAGGCCAGAGTTTGCAAAATGGTAAAAAGACAACTGAAGGCTCTGTATCTGAATGCACGCAACATTTGTAATGAAACGGATGAATTGTTAACACAAATAGAAATAAATATGTGTGACCTGACAGCCAACCACAGAGACATGGTTGCAAGGTCACCATGACTGGGACCTGAACATTCAAGGGTATTTGACATTTCGGAAGGAAAGGAAGCTAGGAGAAGGTGGTGGGGTCGCTCTGTTAATTAAGGATGACATTAGTACAGTAATGAGAGATGACCTTAGTTCAAAAGATCAAGATGTAGAATCAGTTTGGGTAGCAATAAGAAATAACAAAGGAAAGAAGTCACTGTGGGAGTAGTTTATAGGCCCCCTAACAGTGGCTACACTGCAGAACAGAGTATACAGGAAGAAATAATGGGGGCTTGTCAGAAAGGTACTGCAATAATCTTGGGTTATTTTAATCTACATATAGATTTATAGATTGGACAAATCAGATTGACAAAGATAGCATGAAAGATGAGTTCATTAAGTGTATTTGGGACAATTTCTTCAAGCAGTGCGTTCTAGAGTCAACCAGGGAGCAGGCCATTCTAGACCTGGTAATGTGCAATGAGACAGGATTAATTAATGACCTCATAGTAAAGGAGCCTCTAGGCAATAGTGATCGTGATATAAAATTTCACATTCACTTTGAGGGTGAGAAGTGTGGGCTGTAAGACAAATGGTTTAAATTTAAATAAAGGCAATTACCAAAGTGAATTGGGAAATTAGGTTAAAACAGGGTTGTCCAACATATGGCCTGTGGGCCAGAATCAGGCCTGCCAAAGGTTTCTATCTGGCAGGAGGCAGAGGGTGATGGTTGAGGGTTGTTTTTGTGATTGGATGGGGGGTGGGGAGAGGGGGGCAGGTGGAGGGGGGAGAGGGCGGCGGAGGGAAGGGGGGAGAGTGTCGGAGAGAGGGGGGCGGCGAGTTGAAGGGACGGAGGAGGGGAGAGACGGGGGTAGGGGGAAAGACAGATGGGGTGGGGGGGAGGGAAAGAGAGAGAGACGGACGGAGGGGGAGAGGAAGGGAGGGTAGGGGGAGAGGGAGCGACGGCGGGGTGTAGGGGGAGAGGGAGCGACGGCGGGGTGTAGGGGGAGAGGGAGCGACGGCGGGGTGTAGGGGGAGAGGGAGCGACGGCGGGGTGTAGGGGGAGAGGGAGCGACGGCGGGGTGTAGGGGGAGAGGGAGCGACGGCGGGGTGTAGGGGGAGAGGGAGCGACGGCGGGGTGTAGGGGGAGAGGGAGCGACGGCGGGGTGTAGGGGGAGAGGGAGAGACGGCGGGGTGTAGGGGGAGAGGGAGCGACGGCGGGGTGTAGGGGGAGAGGGAGCGACGGCGGGGTGTAGGGGGAGAGGGAGCGACGGCGGGGTGTAGGGGGAGAGGGAGCGACGGCGGGGTGTAGGGGGAGAGGGAGCGACGGCGGGGTGTAGGGGGAGAGGGAGCGACGGCGGGGTGTAGGGGGAGAGGGAGCGACGGCGGGGTGTAGGGGGAGAGGGAGCGACGGCGGGGTGTAGGGGGAGAGGGAGCGACGGCGGGGGGTGGGGGGAGAGGGAGCGATGGTGGGGGCTAGGGGGAGAGGGAGGGACGGTAGGGGGAGAGGGAGGGAGGGCGGCGGGGGTAGGGGGAGAGGGAGGGAGGGACGGCGGAGGTAGGGGGAGAGGGAGCAAAACAGACGGCGGGGGTCGAGAGAGAGAGAGAGAGAGGGGGGGCGTGGGTCGAGAGAGAGAGGGAGGGCGTGGGTCGAGAGAGAGAGGGAGGGCGTGGGTCGAGAGAGAGAGGGAGGGCGTGGGTCGAGAGAGAGAGGGAGGGCGTGGGTCGAGAGAGAGAGGGAGGGCGTGGGTCGAGAGAGAGAGGGAGGGCGTGGGTCGAGAGAGAGAGGGAGGGCGTGGGTCGAGAGAGGGAGGGAGGGCGTGGGTCGAGAGAGGGAGGGAGGGCGTGGGTCGAGAGAGGGAGGGAGGGCGTGGGTCGAGAGAGGGAGGGAGGGCGTGGGTCGAGAGAGGGAGGGAGGGCGTGGGTCGAGAGAGGGAGGGAGGGCGTGGGTCGAGAGAGGGAGGGAGGGCGTGGGTCGAGAGAGGGAGGGAGGGCGTGGGTCGAGAGAGGGAGGGAGGGCGTGGGTCGAGAGAGGGAGGGAGGGCGTGGGTCGAGAGAGGGAGGGAGGGCGTGGGTCGAGAGAGGGAGGGAGGGCGTGGGTCGAGAGAGGGAGGGAGGGCGTGGGTCGAGAGAGGGAGGGAGGGCGTGGGTCGAGAGAGGGAGGGAGGGCGTGGGTCGAGAGAGGGAGGGAGGGCGTGGGTCGAGAGAGGGAGGGAGGGCGTGGGTCGAGAGAGGGAGGGAGGGCGTGGGTCGAGAGAGGGAGGGAGGGCGTGGGTCGAGAGAGGGAGGGAGGGCGTGGGTCGAGAGAGGGAGGGAGGGCGTGGGTCGAGAGAGGGAGGGAGGGCGTGGGTCGAGAGAGGGAGGGAGGGCGTGGGTCGAGAGAGGGAGGGAGGGCGTGGGTCGAGAGAGGGAGGGAGGGCGTGGGTCGAGAGAGGGAGGGAGGGCGTGGGTCGAGAGAGGGAGGGAGGGCGTGGGTCGAGAGAGGGAGGGAGGGCGTGGGTCGAGAGAGGGAGGGAGGGCGTGGGTCGAGAGAGGGAGGGAGGGCGTGGGTCGAGAGAGGGAGGGAGGGCGTGGGTCGAGAGAGGGAGGGAGGGCGTGGGTCGAGAGAGGGAGGGAGGGCGTGGGTCGAGAGAGGGAGGGAGGGCGTGGGTCGAGAGAGGGAGGGAGGGCGTGGGTCGAGAGAGGGAGGGAGGGCGTGGGTCGAGAGAGGGAGGGAGGGCGTGGGTCGAGAGAGGGAGGGAGGGCGTGGGTCGAGAGAGGGAGGGAGGGCGTGGGTCGAGAGAGGGAGGGAGGGCGTGGGTCGAGAGAGGGAGGGAGGGCGTGGGTCGAGAGAGGGAGGGAGGGCGTGGGTCGAGAGAGGGAGGGAGGGCGTGGGTCGAGAGAGGGAGGGAGGGCGTGGGTCGAGAGAGGGAGGGAGGGCGTGGGTCGAGAGAGGGAGGGAGGGCGTGGGTCGAGAGAGGGAGGGAGGGCGTGGGTCGAGAGAGGGAGGGAGGGCGTGGGTCGAGAGAGGGAGGGAGGGCGTGGGTCGAGAGAGGGAGGGAGGGCGTGGGTCGAGAGAGGGAGGGAGGGCGTGGGTCGAGAGAGGGAGGGAGGGCGTGGGTCGAGAGAGGGAGGGAGGGCGTGGGTCGAGAGAGGGAGGGAGGGCGTGGGTCGAGAGAGGGAGGGAGGGCGTGGGTCGAGAGAGGGAGGGAGGGCGTGGGTCGAGAGAGGGAGGGAGGGCGTGGGTCGAGAGAGGGAGGGAGGGCGTGGGTCGAGAGAGGGAGGGAGGGCGTGGGTCGAGAGAGGGAGGGAGGGCGTGGGTCGAGAGAGGGAGGGAGGGCGTGGGTCGAGAGAGGGAGGGAGGGCGTGGGTCGAGAGAGGGAGGGAGGGCGTGGGTCGAGAGAGGGAGGGAGGGCGTGGGTCGAGAGAGGGAGGGAGGGCGTGGGTCGAGAGAGGGAGGGAGGGCGTGGGTCGAGAGAGGGAGGGAGGGCGTGGGTCGAGAGAGGGAGGGAGGGCGTGGGTCGAGAGAGGGAGGGAGGGCGTGGGTCGAGAGAGGGAGGGAGGGCGTGGGTCGAGAGAGGGAGGGAGGGCGTGGGTCGAGAGAGGGAGGGAGGGCGTGGGTCGAGAGAGGGAGGGAGGGCGTGGGTCGAGAGAGGGAGGGAGGGCGTGGGTCGAGAGAGGGAGGGAGGGCGTGGGTCGAGAGAGGGAGGGAGGGCGTGGGTCGAGAGAGGGAGGGAGGGCGTGGGTCGAGAGAGGGAGGGAGGGCGTGGGTCGAGAGAGGGAGGGAGGGCGTGGGTCGAGAGAGGGAGGGAGGGCGTGGGTCGAGAGAGGGAGGGAGGGCGTGGGTCGAGAGAGGGAGGGAGGGCGTGGGTCGAGAGAGGGAGGGAGGGCGTGGGTCGAGAGAGGGAGGGAGGGCGTGGGTCGAGAGAGGGAGGGAGGGCGTGGGTCGAGAGAGGGAGGGAGGGCGTGGGTCGAGAGAGGGAGGGAGGGCGTGGGTCGAGAGAGGGAGGGAGGGCGTGGGTCGAGAGAGGGAGGGAGGGCGTGGGTCGAGAGAGGGAGGGAGGGCGTGGGTCGAGAGAGGGAGGGAGGGCGTGGGTCGAGAGAGGGAGGGAGGGCGTGGGTCGAGAGAGGGAGGGAGGGCGTGGGTCGAGAGAGGGAGGGAGGGCGTGGGTCGAGAGAGGGAGGGAGGGCGTGGGTCGAGAGAGGGAGGGAGGGCGTGGGTCGAGAGAGGGAGGGAGGGCGTGGGTCGAGAGAGGGAGGGAGGGCGTGGGTCGAGAGAGGGAGGGAGGGCGTGGGTCGAGAGAGGGAGGGAGGGCGTGGGTCGAGAGAGGGAGGGAGGGCGTGGGTCGAGAGAGGGAGGGAGGGCGTGGGTCGAGAGAGGGAGGGAGGGCGTGGGTCGAGAGAGGGAGGGAGGGCGTGGGTCGAGAGAGGGAGGGAGGGCGTGGGTCGAGAGAGGGAGGGAGGGCGTGGGTCGAGAGAGGGAGGGAGGGCGTGGGTCGAGAGAGGGAGGGAGGGCGTGGGTCGAGAGAGGGAGGGAGGGCGTGGGTCGAGAGAGGGAGGGAGGGCGTGGGTCGAGAGAGGGAGGGAGGGCGTGGGTCGAGAGAGGGAGGGAGGGCGTGGGTCGAGAGAGGGAGGGAGGGCGTGGGTCGAGAGAGGGAGGGAGGGCGTGGGTCGAGAGAGGGAGGGAGGGCGTGGGTCGAGAGAGGGAGGGAGGGCGTGGGTCGAGAGAGGGAGGGAGGGCGTGGGTCGAGAGAGGGAGGGAGGGCGTGGGTCGAGAGAGGGAGGGAGGGCGTGGGTCGAGAGAGGGAGGGAGGGCGTGGGTCGAGAGAGGGAGGGAGGGCGTGGGTCGAGAGAGGGAGGGAGGGCGTGGGTCGAGAGAGGGAGGGAGGGCGTGGGTCGAGAGAGGGAGGGAGGGCGTGGGTCGAGAGAGGGAGGGAGGGCGTGGGTCGAGAGAGGGAGGGAGGGCGTGGGTCGAGAGAGGGAGGGAGGGCGTGGGTCGAGAGAGGGAGGGAGGGCGTGGGTCGAGAGAGGGAGGGAGGGCGTGGGTCGAGAGAGAGAGAGAGGGAGGGCGTGGGTCGAGAGAGAGAGAGAGGGAGGGCGTGGGTCGAGAGAGAGAGAGAGAGAGGGCGTGGGTCGAGAGAGAGAGAGAGAGAGGGCGTGGGTCGAGAGAGAGAGAGAGAGAGGGCGTGGGTCGAGAGAGAGAGAGAGAGAGGGCGTGGGTCGAGAGAGAGAGAGAGAGAGGGCGTGGGTCGAGAGAGAGAGAGAGAGAGGGCGTGGGTCGAGAGAGAGAGAGAGAGAGGGCGTGGGTCGAGAGAGAGAGAGAGAGAGGGCGTGGGTCGAGAGAGAGAGAGAGAGAGGGCGTGGGTCGAGAGAGAGAGAGAGAGAGGGCGTGGGTCGAGAGAGAGAGAGAGAGGGCGTGGGTCGAGAGAGAGAGAGAGAGAGGGCGTGGGTCGAGAGAGAGAGAGAGAGAGGGCGTGGGTCGAGAGAGAGAGAGAGAGAGGGCGTGGGTCGAGAGAGAGAGGGGGCGTGGGTCGAGAGAGAGAGAGGGCGTGGGTCGAGAGAGAGGGCGTGGGTCGAGAGGGAGAGGGAGAGAGAGAGGGCGTGGGTGGAGAGAGAGAGGGCGAGAGAGAGGGCGTGGGTGGAGAGAGAGAGGGCGTGGGTGGAGAGGGAGAGGGAGAGAGAGAGGGCGTGGGTGGAGAGGGAGAGGGCGTGGGTGGAGAGGGAGAGGGCGTGGGTGGAGAGGGAGAGGGCGTGGGTGGAGAGGGAGAGGGCGTGGGTGGAGAGGGAGAGGGCGTGGGTGGAGAGGGAGAGGGCGTGGGTGGAGAGGGAGAGGGCGTGGGTGGAGAGGGAGAGGGCGTGGGTGGAGAGGGAGAGGGCGTGGGTGGAGAGGGAGAGAGAGAGGGCGTGGGTGGAGAGGGAGAGAGAGAGGGCGTGGGTGGAGAGGGAGAGAGAGAGGGCGTGGGTGGAGAGGGAGGGAGAGAGAGAGGGCGTGGGTGGAGAGGGAGGGAGAGAGAGAGGGCGTGGGTGGAGAGGGAGGGAGAGAGATAGGGCGTGGGTGGAGAGGGAGGGAGAGAGAGAGGGCGTGGGTGGAGAGGGAGGGAGAGAGAGAGGGCGTGGGTGGAGAGGGAGGGAGAGAGAGAGGGCGTGGGTGGAGAGGGAGGGAGAGAGAGAGGGCGTGGGTGGAGAGGGAGAGAGAGAGAGAGGGCGTGGAGAGGGAGAGAGAGAGGGCGTGGGTGGAGAGGGGGGGAGAGAGAGGGGCTGGGGTGGAGTGAGAGAGAGGGGCTGGGGGTTTGAGAGAGAGAGAGAGAGAGGGGCTGGGGGGTAGAGAGAGAGAGAGAGAGAGAGAGGGGCTGGGGGGTAGAGAGAGAGAGAGAGAGAGAGGGGCTGGGGGGTCTAGAGAAAGAGAGGCTGGGGGGTCTAGAGAGAGAGAGAGAGAGAGGCTGGGGGGTAGAGAGAGAGAGAGAGAGAGGGGCTGGGGGGTGGAGAGAGAGAGAGAGGGGCTGGGGGGTAGAGAGAGGGGCTGGGGGGTAGAGAGAGAGAGAGGGGCTGGGGGGTAGAGAGGGAGAGAGAGGGGCTGGGGGGTAGAGAGAGAGAGAGAGGGGCTGGGGGGTAGAGAGAGAGAGGGGGGCTGGGAGGTAGAGAGAGAGAGTGAGGGGCTGGGGGGTAGAGAGAGAGAGTGAGGGGCTGGGGGGTAGAGAGAGAGAGTGAGGGGCTGGGGGGTAGAGAGAGAGAGTGAGGGGCTGGGGGGTAGAGAGAGAGAGTGAGGGGCTGGGGGGTAGAGAGAGAGAGTGAGGGGCTGGGGGGTAGAGAGAGAGAGTGAGGGGCTGGGGGGTAGAGAGAGAGAGTGAGGGGCTGGGGGGTAGAGAGAGAGAGTGAGGGGCTGGGGGGTAGAGAGAGAGAGTGAGGGGCTGGGGGGTAGAGAGAGAGAGTGAGGGGCTGGGGGGTAGAGAGAGAGAGTGAGGGGCTGGGGGGTAGAGAGAGGGAGGGGCTGGGGGGTAGAGAGAGGGAGGGGCTGGGGGGTAGAGAGAGGGAGGGGCTGGGGGGTAGAGAGAGGGAGGGGCTGTGGGTAGAGAGAGGGAGGGGCTGGGGGGTCGAGAGAGAGGGAGGGGCTGGGGGGTCGAGAGAGAGAGAGGGGCTGGGGGGTCTAGAGAGAGAGAGAGAGAGGGGCTGGGGGGTCTAGAGAGAGAGAGAGAGAGAGAGGCTGGGGGGTCTAGAGAGAGAGAGAGAGAGAGGCTGGGGGGTAGAGAGAGAGAGAGAGAGAGGCTGGGGGGTAGAGAGAGAGAGAGAGAGAGAGAGGCTGGGGGGTAGAGAGAGAGAGAGAGAGAGAGGCTGGGGGGTAGAGAGAGAGAGAGAGAGAGAGAGAGAGGCTGGGGGGTAGAGAGAGAGAGAGAGAGGGGCTGGGGGGTAGAGAGAGAGAGAGAGAGAGGCTGGGGGGTAGAGAGAGAGTGAGGGGCTGGGGTGTAGAGAGAGAGAGAGAGGAGCTGGAGGGTAGAGAGTGAGGGGCTGGGGGGTAGAGAGCGGGAGAGAGGGAGGGGCTGTGGGTAGAGAGAGAGAGAGAGGGAGGGGCTGGGGGGTAGAGAGAGAGAGAGAGAGAGGGGCTGGGGGGTAGAGAGAGAGAGGGGGGCTGGGGGTAGAGAGAGAGAGAGAGAGGGGCTGGGGGGTAGAGAGAGAGAGAGTGAGGGGCTGGGGTGTAGAGAGAGAGAGAGGGGGGCTGGAGGGGTGAGAGGGAGGGGCTGGGGGGTAGAGAGCGGGAGAGAGAGGGAGGGGCTGGGGGGTAGAGAGAGGGAGGGGCTGGGGGGTAGAGAGAGGGAGGGGCTGGGGGGTAGAGAGAGGGAGGGGCTGGGGGGTAGAGAGAGAGAGGGGCTGGGGGGTAGAGAGAGAGAGGGGCTGGGGGGTAGAGAGAGAGAGAGGGGCTGGGGGGTAGAGAGAGAGAGAGGGGCTGGGGGGTAGAGAGAGGGAGGGGCTGGGGGGTAGAGAGAGAGAGGGGCTGGGGGGTAGAGAGAGAGAGGGGCTGGGGGGTAGAGAGAGAGAGAGGGGCTGGGGGGTAGAGAGAGAGAGAGGGGCTGGGGGGTAGAGAGAGAGAGAGGGGCTGGGGGGTAGAGAGAGAGAGAGGGGCTGGGGGGTAGAGAGAGAGAGAGGGGCTGGGGGGTAGAGAGAGAGAGAGGGGCTGGGGGGTAGAGAGAGAGAGAGGGGCTGGGGGGTAGAGAGAGAGAGAGGGGCTGGGGGGTAGAGAGAGAGAGAGGGGCTGGGGGGTCTAGAGAGAGAGAGAGAGAGGCTGGGGGGTCTAGAGAGAGAGAGAGAGAGGCTGGGGGGTCTAGAGAGAGAGAGAGAGAGAGAGAGAGAGAGGCTGGGGGGTAGAGAGAGAGAGTGAGGGGCTGGGGGGTAGAGAGAGAGAGTGAGGGGCTGGGGGGTAGAGAGAGAGAGTGAGGGGCTGGGGGGTAGAGAGAGAGAGTGAGGGGCTGGGGGGTAGAGAGAGAGAGTGAGGGGCTGGGGGGTAGAGAGAGAGAGTGAGGGGCTGGGGGGTAGAGAGAGTGAGGGGCTGGGGGGTAGAGAGAGGGAGGGGCTGGGGGGTAGAGAGAGGGAGGGGCTGGGGGGTAGAGAGAGGGAGGGGCTGTGGGTAGAGAGAGGGAGGGGCTGGGGGGTCGAGAGAGAGGGAGGGGCTGGGGGGTCGAGAGAGAGAGAGGGGCTGGGGGGTCTAGAGAGAGAGAGAGAGAGGGGCTGGGGGGTCTAGAGAGAGAGAGAGAGAGAGAGGCTGGGGGGTCTAGAGAGAGAGAGAGAGAGAGGCTGGGGGGTAGAGAGAGAGAGAGAGAGAGGCTGGGGGGTAGAGAGAGAGAGGCTGGGGGGTAGAGAGAGAGAGAGAGAGAGAGAGGCTGGGGGGTAGAGAGAGAGAGAGAGAGAGAGGCTGGGGGGTAGAGAGAGAGAGAGAGAGAGAGAGAGAGGCTGGGGGGTAGAGAGAGAGAGAGAGAGGGGCTGGGGGGTAGAGAGAGAGAGAGAGAGAGGCTGGGGGGTAGAGAGAGAGTGAGGGGCTGGGGTGTAGAGAGAGAGAGAGAGGAGCTGGAGGGTAGAGAGTGAGGGGCTGGGGGGTAGAGAGCGGGAGAGAGGGAGGGGCTGTGGGTAGAGAGAGAGAGAGAGGGAGGGGCTGGGGGGTAGAGAGAGAGAGAGAGAGAGGGGCTGGGGGGGTAGAGAGAGAGAGGGGGGCTGGGGGTAGAGAGAGAGAGAGAGGGGCTGGGGGGTAGAGAGAGAGAGAGTGAGGGGCTGGGGTGTAGAGAGAGAGAGAGGGGGGCTGGAGGGGTGAGAGGGAGGGGCTGGGGGGTAGAGAGCGGGAGAGAGAGGGAGGGGCTGGGGGGTAGAGAGAGGGAGGGGCTGGGGGGTAGAGAGAGGGAGGGGCTGGGGGGTAGAGAGAGGGAGGGGCTGGGGGGTAGAGAGAGGGAGGGGCTGGGGGGTAGAGAGAGAGAGGGGCTGGGGGGTAGAGAGAGAGAGAGGGGCTGGGGGGTAGAGAGAGAGAGAGGGGCTGGGGGGTAGAGAGAGAGAGAGGGGCTGGGGGGTAGAGAGAGAGAGAGGGGCTGGGGGGTAGAGAGAGAGAGAGGGGCTGGGGGGTAGAGAGAGAGAGAGGGGCTGGGGGGTAGAGAGAGAGAGAGGGGCTGGGGGGTAGAGAGAGAGAGAGGGGCTGGGGGGTCTAGAGAGAGAGAGAGAGAGAGAGAGAGAGGCTGGGGGGTCTAGAGAGAGAGAGAGAGAGAGAGAGAGGCTGGGGGGTAGAGAGAGAGAGAGAGAGAGGCTGGGGGGTAGAGAGAGAGAGAGGGGCTGGGGGGTAGAGAGAGAGAGAGAGAGGGGCTGGGGGGTAGAGAGAGAGAGAGAGAGGGGCTGGGGGGTAGAGAGAGAGAGAGAGAGGGGCTGGGGGGTAGAGAGAGAGAGAGAGAGGGGCTGGGGGGTAGAGAGAGAGAGAGAGAGGGGCTGGGGGGTAGAGAGAGAGAGAGAGAGGGGCTGGGGGGTAGAGAGAGAGAGAGAGAGGGGCTGGGGGGTAGAGAGAGAGAGAGAGAGGGGCTGGGGGGTAGAGAGAGAGAGAGAGAGGGGCTGGGGGGTAGAGAGAGAGAGAGGGGCTGGGGGGTAGAGAGAGAGAGAGGGGCTGGGGGGTAGAGAGAGAGAGAGGGGCTGGGGGGTAGAGAGAGAGAGAGGGGCTGGGGGGTAGAGAGAGAGAGAGGGGCTGGGGGGTAGAGAGAGAGAGGGGCTGGGGGGTAGAGAGAGAGAGGGGCTGGGGGGTAGAGAGAGAGAGAGAGGGGCTGGGGGTTAGAGAGAGAGAGAGAGGGACTGGGGGGTAGAGAGAGAGAGAGAGAGAGGGACTGGGGGGTAGAGAGAGAGAGAGAGAGAGGGACTGGGGGGTAGAGAGAGAGAGAGAGGGACTGGGGGGTAGAGAGAGAGAGAGAGGGACTGGGGGGTAGAGAGAGAGAGAGAGGGACTGGGGGGTAGAGAGAGAGAGAGAGGGACTGGGGGGTAGAGAGAGAGAGAGAGGGACTGGGGGGTAGAGAGAGAGAGAGAGGGACTGGGGGGTAGAGAGAGAGAGAGAGAGGGACTGGGGGGTAGAGAGAGAGAGAGAGGGACTGGGGGGTAGAGAGAGAGAGAGAGGGACTGGGGGGTAGAGAGAGAGAGAGAGGGACTGGGGGGTAGAGAGAGAGAGAGCGGGACTGGGGGGTAGAGAGAGAGAGGGACTGGGGGGTAGAGAGAGAGAGAGAGAGGGGCTGGGGGTTAGAGAGAGAGAGAGAGGGGCTGGGGGTTAGAGAGAGAGAGAGAGGGGCTGGGGGGTAGAGAGAGAGAGGGGCTGGGAGGTAGAGAGAGAGGGGTAGAGAGAGAGAGGGGCAGAGGGGTAGAGAGAGAGAGGCTGGGGGTTAGAGAGAGAGAGAGAGGGGCTGGGGGTAGAGAGAGAGAGGGGCTGGGGGGTAGAGAGAGAGAGAGGGGCTGGGGGGTAGAGAGAGAGAGAGGGGCTGGGGGGTAGAGAGAGAGAGAGAGGGGCTGGGGGGTAGAGAGAGAGAGAGAGGGGCTGGGGGGTAGAGAGAGAGAGAGAGAGGGGGGCTGGGGGGTAGAGAGAGAGAGAGAGGGGCTGGGGGGTAGAGAGAGAGAGAGAGGGGCTGGGGGGTAGAGAGAGAGGGGCTGGGGGTAGAGAGAGAGGGGCTGGGGGGTAGAGAGAGAGGGGCTGGGGGGTAGAGAGAGAGGGGCTGGGGGGTAGAGAGAGAGGGGCTGGGGGGTAGAGAGAGAGGGGCTGGGGGGTAGAGAGAGAGGGGCTGGGGGGTAGAGAGAGAGGGGCTGGGGGGTAGAGAGAGAGGGGCTGGGGGGTAGAGAGAGAGGGGCTGAGGGGTAGAGAGAGAGGGGCTGGGGGGTAGAGAGAGAGAGAGAGGGGCTGTGGGGTAGAGAGAGAGAAAGAGAGGGGCTGTGGGGTAGAGAGAGAGAAAGAGAGGGGCTGTGGGGTAGAGAGAGAGAGAGTGAGGGGCTGGGGTGTCGAGAGTGAGGGGCTGGGGTGTCGAGAGTGAGGGGCTGGGGTGTCGAGAGTGAGGGGCTGGGGTGTCGAGAGTGAGGGGCTGGGGTGTCGAGAGTGAGGGGCTGGGGTGTCGAGAGTGAGGGGCTGGGGTGTCGAGAGTGAGGGGCTGGGGTGTCGAGAGTGAGGGGCTGGGGTGTCGAGAGTGAGGGGCTGGGGTGTCGAGAGTGAGGGGCTGGGGTGTCGAGAGTGAGGGGCTGGGGTGTCGAGAGTGAGGGGCTGGGGTGTCGAGAGTGAGGGGCTGGGGTGTCGAGAGTGAGGGGCTGGGGTGTCGAGAGTGAGGGGCTGGGGTGTCGAGAGTGAGGGGCTGGGGTGTCGAGAGTGAGGGGCTGGGGTGTCGAGAGTGAGGGGCTGGGGTGTCGAGAGTGAGGGGCTGGGGTGTCGAGAGTGAGGGGCTGGGGTGTCGAGAGTGAGGGGCTGGGGTGTCGAGAGTGAGGGGCTGGGGTGTCGAGAGTGAGGGGCTGGGGTGTCGAGAGTGAGGGGCTGGGGTGTCGAGAGTGAGGGGCTGGGGTGTCGAGAGTGAGGGGCTGGGGTGTCGAGAGTGAGGGGCTGGGGTGTCGAGAGTGTGGGGCTGGGGTGTCGAGAGTGAGGGTGAGTGGCTGGGGTGCCGAGAGTGAGGGTGAGTGGCTGGGGGGCCGAGAGAGAGAGTGAGTGGCTGGGGGGCCGAGAGAGAGAGTGAGGGAGGGGCTGGGGGGCCGAGAGAGAGAGAGTGAGGGAGGGGCTGGGGGGCCGAGAGAGAGAGAGAGTGAGGGAGGGGCTGGGGGGCAGAGAGAGAGAGAGAGAGAGAGTGAGGGGCTGGGGGGTAGAGAGAGAGAGAGTGAGGGGCTGGGGGTAGAGAGAGAGAGAGAGAGGGGGGCTGGGGGGTAGAGAGAGGGAGGGAGGGGCTGGGGGGTAGAGAGAGAGAGAGAGAGGCTGGGGGGTAGAGAGAGAGAGAGAGAGAGGGGCTGGGGGGTAGAGAGAGAGAGAGAGAGAGGGGCTGGGGGGTAGAGAGAGAGAGAGAGAGAGAGGCTGGGGGTTAGAGAGAGAGAGGGGCTGGAGGATAGAGAGAGAGAGAGAGTGAGGGGCTGGGGGTATAGAGAGAGAGAGCGGGCGGGGGTAGAGAGCGAGAGAGAGAGGGGCTGGGGGGTAGAGAGCGAGAGAGAGAGGCAGGGGCTGGGGGGTAGAGAGAGCGGGAGGGCGGGGGTAGAGAGCGAGAGAGACTCACAGGTGGCGGGGGTAGAGAGAGAGTGAGAGAGACAGATGCACAGACGGCGGGGGTAGAGAGAGAGGGAGACACACACACACGAGGGCGGGTTGAAACAGAGACAGACAGATGGAGGTGTGGGGGCATGTCAGACAGACAGAGAGTGGGGCCGAGAATGAAATCAAGATCACTTCTGACAGTCTGGAATACTCTGCATCGTTACATTGTGTGCGGGCGGAGTTTGAGTACTTATGGAAGCCAAAACAATGCCAAGTCTGTCACTAAATCGGTGTTCAGCATAGTGGTGAGAAACTAAGTCAATAAATTAGTCTTCTCATTTAAAGCTTCCTCTCAAAAATGCACATTTGTCATTTTGATTAATGGTAAGATAAATTTTTAATGCCTCTATCTTTCTGAAATTTCCTCACTGGCCCCCTTTGGAGGACAAAAATTGTAAAGTGGGCCCACAAGCAAAACGTTTGGACACTCCTGGGTTAGAAAATAGGACATTTAAGGAGATATTCCATATCTCAGTCAAGATTTTAAAAAGGAAAAGAATAACTCAATTGAGCATTAGTCCTCTGGAGAGTGTGTTTGGGACTTAACAATGGGTAACAAGGAAATGGTGGAAGCGTTGAACAAGTATTTTGAGTCGGACATCACTGTTGAAGATGCAAATAACATCCCAAAGATACTTGAAAAACAAGAGGGAAAAGGAAGGGAAAGTTTTAAAACTATCACAATCACCAGGGAATAGGTACTGGGAAAATTATTAGAGCTGAAGGCTGACAAGTCCTGGGACCTGATGGCCTGCATCCTTGGGTCTTAAAAGAACTGGCTGCAGAGATAGTAGATGCATTAGTTTAGTTTAGAGATACAGCACTGAAACAGGCCCTTCGGCCCACCGAGTCTGTGCCGACCATCAACCACCCATTTATACTAATCCTACACCAATCCCATATTCCTATCATATCCCCACCTGTCCCTATATATTTTCCTACCACCTACCTATACTAGGGGCAATTTATAATGGCCAATTAACCTATCAACCTGCAAGTCTTTGGCATGTGGGAGGAAACCGGAGCACCCGGAGGAAACCCACGCAGACACAGGGAGAACTTGCAAACTCCGCACAGGCAGTACCCAGAATCGAACCCGGGTCCCTGAAGCTGTGAGGCTGCGGTGCTAACCACTGCGCCACTGTGATCTTCCAAAATTCTCTAGATTCTAGAAAAGTCCCAGTGGATTGGAAAATAGCTAATGTAACACCTGTGTCAAGAAAAGTGGAAGACAGAAAGCTGGAAACTATCGGCCATTTAGCCTAACATCTGTCAAAGGGAAAATACTGGAATCCATTATTAAGGAGTTTTTAGAAGGACATTTAGAAAATCATAATGCGATCAGGCAGAGTCAACATGGTTTTGTGAAAGGGAAATCGTGTTTGACTAATTTATTAGACTTCTTTGAGGAAGTAACAAACAGCATGCATAAAGGGGAACCTGTAGATGTGGTGTACTTGGGTTTCCAAAAGGCCTTCAATGAGGTGCCACACCAAAGGTTGCAACACAAAATAAGAGTTCATGGTGTAGGGGGTAACATATTAGGATGGATAGAGGATTGGTTAGCTAATAGGAAGCAGAGAGTAGGAATAATTGGGTCATTTTCGGGTTGGCAGGATGTGACTAGTGGCGTGCCACAGGGATCAGTGTTGGGCCTCAACTGTTTACAATCTACATTAATGACTTGGATGAAGGGACTGAATGTACGGTAGCTAAATTTGCAGATGACACAAAGATAGTTAGGAAGATAAATTGTGAAGAGGACATAGCGTCTGCAAAGGGATTTAGATAGGTTAAGTGGGTGGGCAAAAATTTGGCATATGAAGTATAATGTGGGAAAATATGAACTTGCCCACTTTGGCAGGAAGAATGGAAAAACAATATTATTTAAATGGAGAGAGATTGCAGAACTCCACGGTGCAAAGGGATCTGGGTGTCCTGGTACACATATCACAAAGTTAGTATGCAGGTACAGCAAGTGATTCGGAAGGCAAATGGAATGTTGTCATTTATTGCAAGGGGAATAGAATATAAAAGTAGCGAAGTTTTGCCAAAGCTGTATAGGGCCTTAGACCACATCTGGAGTACTGTGTACAGTTTTGGTCGTCTTACATAAGAAAGGATAAAATTACATGAGAAATACTTCAAAGAAGGTTCACTAGGCTGATTCCTGGAATAGCTGATTGTTGGAATGAAGGGATTGACTTTGAGGAAAGGTTGAACAGATTGGGCCTATACCCATTAGGTTTGGAAGAGTGAGAGGTGATCTTATTGAAACATATAAGATCCTGAGGAGACTTGACATTGCAGATGCTGGAAAGATGCTTCCAGAGGCTAGGAATCCTGAGGTGAGTAACTCACCTCCTGACTCCCCAAAGCCTGTCCACCATCTACAAGGCACAAGTCAGGAGTGTGATGGAATACTCTCCACTTGGAGAGTTTGGATGGGTGCAGCTCCAAGAACACTCAAGAAGCTCGACACCATCCAGGACAAAGCAGCCCGCTTGATTGGCACCCCATCGACAAACATTCACTCCCTTCACCACCGACGCACAGTGGCAGCAGTGCGTACCATCTACAAGATGCACTGCAGCAATGCACCAAGGCTTCTTAGACAGCACCTTCCAAACCTGCGACCTCTAACAAGTAGAAGGACAAGGGCAGCAAATGCATGGGACCACCACCGCCTGCATGTTCCCCTCCAAGTCTCGCCATCCTGACTTGGAACTAATTCGCCGTTCCTTCACTGTCGCTGGGTCAAAATCCTGGAACTCCCTTCCTAACAGCACTGTGGGTATACCTACCCCAAATGGACTGCAGCGGTTCAAGAAGGCAGCTCACCACCACCTTCTCCAGGGCAATTAGGGATGGGCAATAAATGCTGGCCTGGTCAGCGATGCCCACATCCCATGAATGAATTTTTAAAAACTTATGGGCATTTAGAAAATCATAATGAACCAAGACTAGGGGACACAGTCTCCCATTTAAGATGAAGGAGAGAATTTTTTTTCTCTGCGGGTCGTTAGCCTGTGCAATTCACTTCCTCAGAGAGTAGTACAAGCTGGGTCATTGAATATATTCAGGGCAGAATTCGATAGATTCTTGATCGACAGGGGAATCAAGTGTTATGGGGGGCAGACGGGTAAGTGGACTTGAGGCCACATTCAGGTTAGCCATGATCTTATAAAATGATGGAACAGGCTCGAGGGGCCAAATGGCCCACTCCTCCTAACTCACATGTTCAAACTGTAAAAGCTGTACATCAATGAAATTGATGTATTTTCCAAGTTATGGTCAATAAACCAAAATCATCTCGTTTAAAACTCTCCCATCCATGCATCGCGTGGTCATCGGGTGTTTCAGATGAGATTTGTTTTGACGTGAATGAAATGGCTGATGAGGCAGTGGGGAATATTCACTATGAATTGAGGGGAACCCAAACTGACCCATAGCAGGGCTCTGGTGAATAGCAATAGCCGCTGAGTCATGGGAATTGACTGTCTCCCTGCTTTGCAGGGCTATTGTGTTGTACATAACGACATCACAGCATCAGGGAAAATCCATTCATTGTTCAGTGAGGGAACATCACAGCAGGAGGAGGATGAGAGGAAAGATTCTATGTTATCGCAAGATGAACATTCATTGTATACTTTACACTGTGGAGGGTGTGGGAGGTGGGATGGAGAAAGAGAGGCAAGGGACAATGAAATCCCCCAGCAACTCTTCCTGCTGGTCAGTTGTGAATGTTTCCCTGATGACTCCTGATTATTTGGGACAGGAATGTGCAGTCTCCATGTTTATTTAAAGGATTGTTCAGTTTTTTGTTCCTATTTTGTTTCAAGAAGTTCAAAGCCTCATTTACTTTCAAATGTCATTTGTAATATTACTTGGTAGTTTTATAAATTTAGGTTTAATAGTTGTGCCAGTAGTCATTTACACAGCGCCTGGCTGTTCTTTGTGCAGCGCTTCTGGCTACTTTAAGTGCTATGGATGTTAACTTGCTGGGGGCTTTCTTGTAGTTCAACAGTGCAGTGCGCTTAGCAGCGATGACAGGTTCCACCTCTTCAAAGTGAGATTGAAACCAGTCTGCATTCTGCTCATGTTTGCCAAAGGTGGTCATTGCTGAGCCAAAGATGGCGTCTCTGATGTGGGCCCACTTCGTCTCTACATCCCCTGCAGGAGTGTTTTGAAGGGCTTTTTCAAGTGAATTTGAAACTTATGTAACAACTGTGGATAAGAAATTGTGTTAGTGTTGATGTGCGGGTGGCCCTTCTGCTTGGAGTGATGTAGCTTCTTTGGTTTGAGTCTAACTTTGCTGCACACCAGGGTGTGGTCGGTGTTGCAGTCCGCACTGTGGAAGCTGCGCAAATGACTACTGGCAACACCTATGCAGTCGTATTCAGCTGGCCTCCGACACCGGAAACGTTAGAGGAATGTATGATGGCATTAAGAGAGCTTTTGGGCCCTCCATCAAGAAGATCGTTTCCCCCCCCCCCCTCAAGTCTAACTGCATATCTGCTTAACCAATCAGATTGAAATGAAATTGCACAGTTTACTTGTTAGGGCCCCTACTCGGGGATACGAGCTAACAACCCCACTGCCTTGTGGGCGTCTCGGGAGAGACTAAGGCGAAGGGAGTAAACCCTAACAGAAGATCCGGAGCGGAACCCCTAAGGCAGTCATGTGTCGCTCTGCTCCCCACCTGAAGTTAAAGACCAGTTCTACGAGGAACTCCAAAATATCATTAGTAGCATTCCTAATACCGAACATTTGTTCCTGCTGGGGGACTTTAATGCCAGGGTTGGGGCTGACCATGACTCATGGCCCTCCTGCCTTGGGCGCTATGGCATTGGAAGGATGAATGAGAATGGACAGAGACTGCTGAAGTTGTGCACCTATCACAACTTCTGCATCACCAACTCGTTCTTTCATACTAAACCCTGTCACCAGGTTTCATGAAGACACCCAAAATCACGTCGTTGGCACCAGCTGGACCTTATTGTCACAAGGCGAGCCTCTATAAACAGTGTTCAAATTACACGCAGCTTCCACAGTGCGGACTGCGACGCCGACCACTCCCTGGTGTGCAGCAAAGTTAATCTCAAACCAAAGAAGCTACATCACTCCAAGCAGAAGGGCTGCCCGCGCATCAACACTAGCAGAATTTCTTACCCACAGCTGTCACAAAAGTTTCTTAATTCACTTGTAAAAGCCTTCAAAACACTCCTGCAGGGGATGCAGAGACCAAGTGGGCCCACATCAGAAATGCCATCTTTGACTCAGCAATGACCACCTTTAGCAAACATGAGAAGCAGATTGTAGACTGGTTTCAATCTCACTCTGAAGAGATGGAATGAGTCATAGGCACTAACCGCACTGTTGAACTACAAAAAAGCCCCCAGCGAGTTAACATCCTTAGCATTTAAAGCCCCCAGAAGCACCACGCAAAGAACAGCCAGGCATTGTGCAAATGACTACTGGCAACACCTGTGCAGTCGTATTCAGCAGGCCTCCGACACAGGAAACATCGGAGGAATGCATGATGGCATTAAGAGAGCTTTTGGGACAACCATCAAGAAGCCCTCCCTCAAGTCTAAATCGGGGGACACAATCACTGACCAAGGCAAGCAAATGGACCAATGGGTGGAGCACTACCTAGAACTGAACTCTAGGGAAAAGGATGTCACTGATACCGCCCTCAATGCAGCCCAGTCTCTGCCAGTCAAGGATGAGCTGGACGAACAGCCAACAAAATTGGAACTCAGCAATGCCATCGATTCTCCAGCTAGTGGAAAAGCCCATGGGAAGGACAGCATTAACCTTGAAATAATCAAGAGTGCCAAGCCTGCTATACTCTCAGCACTACATGAACTGCTTTGCCTGTGTTGGGATGAGGGAGCAGTACCACAGGACATACTCGATGCCAATATCATCACCCTCTATAAGAACAGGGGTGACCGCGGTGACTGCAACAACTCCTGTGGAATCTTCCTGTTCAGCATAGTGGGGAAAGTCTTCGTTCGAGTCGTTTTAAACAGACTGCAGAAGCTGGCTGAGCGTGTCTACCCTGAGGCACAGTGCGGCTTTCGAGCAGAGAGATCCACCATTGACCTGCTGTTCTCCCTTCGCCAGCTACAGGAGAAATGCCGCGAACAACAGATGCCTCTCTATGTTGCTTTCATAGATCTCATAGCCTTTGACCTCGTCAGCAGGCGTGGTCTCTTCAGAGTACTAGCAAATATCAGATGTCCACCAAAGCTACTAAGTATCATCACCTTATTCCATGACTATATGAAAAGCGCAATTCAGCATAGTGGTGCCTCATCTGACCCCTTTCTTATCCTAAGTGGCGTGAAACAAGACTCTGTTCTCGCATCTACACTGTTTGAGATCTTCTCACTGCTTCCCTCACATGCGTTCAAGTCTTCAGAAGAAGGAATTTTCCTCCACACAAGATCAGGTGGCAGGTTGTTCAACCTTGCCCGTCTAAGAGCGAAGACCAAAGTGCGGAAGGTCCTCATCAGGGAACTCCTCTTTGCTGACGATGCTGCATTAACATCCCACACAGAACAGTGTCTGCAGAGACTCGTCGACAGGATTGTGGCTGCCTGCAACGAATTTGGCCAAACCCATCAGCCTCAAGAAAACGAACATCATGGGACAGGACGTCAAAAATGCTCCATCCATCAATATCGGCGACCACGCTCTGGAAGTGGTTCAAGAGTTCACCTACCTCGGCTCAAATGTCACCAGTAACCTGTCTCAATGCAGAAATCAACATGCGCATGGGAAAGGCGTCCGCTGCTATGTCCAGACTGGCCAAGAGGGTGTGGGAAAATGGTGCATTGACATGGAACACGAAGGTCCAAGTGTTTCAAGCCTGTGTCCTGAGTACTTGGCTCTACGGCAGCGAGGCCTGGACAACGTATTTTTTTTTTTGATTTAGAGATACAGCACTGAAACAGGCCCTTCGGCCCACCGAGTCTGTGCCGACCATTAACCACCCATTTATACTAATGCTACACTAATCCCATATTCTTACCACATCCTCACCTGTCCCTATATTCCCCTACCACCGACCTATACTAGGGGCAATTTATAATGGTCAATTTACCTATCAACCTGCAAGTCTTTTGGCTGTGGGAGGAAACCGGAGCACCCGGAGGAAACCCACGCAGACACAGGGAGAACTTGCAAACTCCACACAGGCAGGACCCGGAATTGAACCCGGGTCGCTGGAGCTGTGAGGCTGCGGTGCTAGCCACTGTGCCGCCCAAAGAGTGTCAGCCAAGAGTGACGTCTCAACTGATTCCATCTTCGCTGCCTCCGGAGAATCCTGAGCATCAGGTGGCAGGACCGTATCTCCAACGCAGAAGTCCTCGAGGCGGCCAACATCCCCAGCATATATAATGTAACCCCCACTATTTAAAAAGGGAGGTAGAGAGAAAGCAGGGAATTATAGACCAGTCAGCCTGATGTCGGTAGTGGGGAAAATTCTGGAGTCCATTGTCAAAGATTTTATAGCAGAGCACTTGGAGAACAGTGGTAGAATCGGGCAGAGTCAGCATGGATTTACGAAAGGGAAATCATGCTTGACAAATCGACTAGAATTCTTCAGGGATGTAACTTGTAGAGTTGATGAGGGGGAGCCAGTGGATGTGGTTTATTTGGACTTTCAGAAGGCTTTCAACAAAGTCCCACATAAGAGATTAGCATGTAAAATTGCAATGGATAGAAAATTGGTTGGCAGACAGGAAACAAAGATTAGGAATAAATGGGTCTTTTTTCCCGAATGGCAGGCAATGACTAGTGGGGTACCACTGGGATCGGTGTTGGGACCCCAGCTATTCACAATATACATTAATGATTTTGATGAGGGAACTGAATGTAATATCCCCAAATGTGCAGGTGACACAAAACTGGGTGGGAGGGTGAGTTGTGGGGAGGATGCAGAGAGGTTTTAGGGTGATTTGGACAAGTTGAGTGTGTGGGCTAATGCATGGCAGATGCAGTATAATGTGGATAAATGTGAGGCTATCCACTTTGGTAGCAAAAGCAGGAAGGCAGATTATTATCTGAACGGCTATAAACTGAGAGAGGGGAATATGCAGCGACACCTGGGTGGTCTCGTACACCAGTCGCTGAAGGTAAATATGCAGGTGCAACAGGCAGTAAAAAAGGCAAATGGTATGTTGGCCTTCATAGCGAGAGGATTCGAGTACAGGTTCAGGGATGTCTTGCTGCAGTTATACAGGGCCTTGGTGAGGCCACACCTGGAATACTGTGTGCAGTTTTGGTCTCCTTATCTGAGGAAGGATGTTCTTGCTATTGAGAGAGTGCAGCGAAGGTTTACCAGACTGATTCCTGGAATGGCGGGACTGAGGTATGAGGAGAGACTGAGTCAGTTAGGATTATATTCGCAGGAGTTCTGAAGAGTGAGGGGGGGATCTCATAGAAATGTATAAAATTCTAACAGGACTTGACAGGGTAGATGCAGGAAGGATGTTCCTGATGGTGGGGGTGTCCAGAATTAGGGGTCATAGTCTAAGGATATGGGGTAAACCTTTCAGGACTGAGATGAGGAGAAATTTCTCCGCCCAGAGAGTGGTGAGCCTGTGGAATTCGCTACCACAGAAAGCAGTTGCAGCCAAAACATTGTATGTATTCAAGAAGGCGTTAGATATAGCTCTTGTGTCTAAAGGGATCAAAGGGTATGGGGCGAAAGCAGGAACAGGTTACTGAGTTGGATGATCAGCCATGATCATAATGAATGGCGGAGCAGACTCGAAGGGCCGAATGGCCTAGTCCTGCTCCTATTTCCTATGTTTCTGTATACACCCTACTGAGCCAGCGGCGCTTGAGATGGCTTGGCCATGTGAGCCGCATGGACGCTGGCAGGATCCCCAGGGACACAATGTACAGCGAGCTCGTCACTCGTGTCAGACCCACCGACCGTCCGTGTCTTCGCTTTCAAGACGGCTGCAAACACGACATGAAGTCTTGTGACATTGACCACAAGTCATGGGAATCAGTTGCCAGTGATCGCCAGAGCCATAAAGGCAGGGTTAGAGTGGCGAGTCGAAGAAACTTAGTAGTTGGCAGGAAAAAAGACAGAAGCACAAGGAGGGAGCCAACTGTGTAACAGCCCCGACAACCAATTTTATCTGCAGTGCCTGTGGAAGAGTCTGTCACTCTAGAATTAGCCTTTATAGCCACTCCAGGCGCTGCTGCACAAACCACTGACCACCTCTAGGAGCTTACCCATTGTCTCTCGAGACAAGGAGGCCAAAGAAGAAGAAGAATAGTTGCACAAGTTTATGAGCATTCCTGGTTGTGTCTTTCTCTTGAGTGTCAACAGGAGTCGAGAATGCAGTTGGGTCACAATTGCATCTGTTCATACCACATGGCTCCTGGGAAGCCGTGTGAGCGTGTAGGAGAATGCAGTTCCAATACCATCGCCTGTGTTCAAGTGACAGAATAGCCAGTTTTACTGGAGGGTTTCAAATTTAATGCACATTTGTTAGTGATTTTTTTCCCCACAGTGTTGATGAATCTAACACTAATGGATTCTGGGCCCTGATGCATTGTGGTGAGAAGTCTGTTTTTCAAATTGATAACTCTTTAAAACCTGTTGGAAGTAATTCTATTAAATACCCAGATACGTTCACCATTTAAATGTGCTGTACTGTGTGTTGGAAAGTCAGATGATTACTGCTTCATTGAAATGGGAGGGGGAGCTGAAACGCCAAACTGAACTTGTGTTTAGTATGAGAGGAGCATGTCTGTAGGTTGGTGGGGGAAGCAGGCTCCACAGTGAACTGGTTTGCTTGTCAAATCCAGAGAACTGCGTGAATGTTATCTGAATATATAGACAGGGACCTGGATAGACTTCGTGAAGGACAGCAGTTGACTGAAAGCTCCTCCTGTTACACTTCTCTTGCTCTTCAATTAATTGTATCTGTGCCTTTGAACTTTTGGCAGGAGTGATACCTGCTAAACATGGGTACTGTTCAAGAATGTGAGAGAGAAATAATAGTTTTATGGAAAATATTTGTTTGAGGCCGCCAGGAGAATCATTACGAGGCTCTGGCTTTGGTGAACATTATTTCCACAGGTTTGGTGACTGCACATCAAACGCAAACACTGATTCAGGGTAATTTATGAATTACTAACAAAATGCTGCTAGTGGGAGCATAAAATCCGCTGTAGCAAATATATGCTGCTGATTGTTCAGCATGCAGCACCAGAAATAGAGTATCTAACCATTAAGTGTGCATGCTATGTATGAGAAATGTATTTGCTCGTAATCAGAACAAGAAGTGTGTTGTAGGTGAAATGTGCTTCCCTCTGATGGTGAAGGATCTTTGGCAAAAGAAAAGTTAAATGGTGACAGCCAGGTGTTGACAGAGCCAGTGTCGGCAGCGATGCAGCATAAATCTGATTTATTTCTTTTTTTTCTCAGGTGGTTTCCAAGAAACATGATTACATGGTGGCTTGATTCCCAGGCAGCATTCGAATGACTGACTGTCCAAAAATGTCAAGTTCAGGTTACCCCCCTGGTCAAGGTCCGTTTGGTGCAGAACCAAACCGATACCCAGCTCATGCCATTCAATATCCCTTCTCCAACAGCAGGCACCAGCAGGTAGGCTCACATTTTGTCGATCTTATGTGGGATGTGTTGTAGCCTTGTCTGTTTTTGGCTTGTGTCTGATTGTTTAGCTGTTTCCATACTGAACACTGAAACTCTTAACTGCACCCCAAAGCAACACAATGATGCATCAACACTGAGGGGCGTATTTGATAAAAGAACATAATATGTAGTCAGAAATAATATTAAAATCTGGAGGTGTTTAAGAAACTTAAAACTAGAGTCATAATAGTCATTTATGCCTCAGAAGAAGGCCATTTGGCCCATTGAATCCATGCCCGCTCTTCTCTGAGCCATGCAGTCAATTTCCATAGCCCAGCAAGTCTGTTTCTGTAAGTGGCTATCCAACTTCCTCGAGAAGCCATTGATATCTCCGCTTTCACCACTCTTGTGGGTAGCGAGTTCCAAACTAGAGTTTGGAATGGCAAATATCTCTACATACAGAGTTGGTCATTGAAGGCTGTGTCTTCCAGTCACTGAGCTCCTGGTATAAAAACAAATGCTGGAAATACTCAGCAGGTCTGGCAGCATCTGTGGAGAGAGAAGCAGAGTTAACGTTTCAGGTCAGTGACCCTTCTTCAGAACTAGCAGATATTAGAAATGTGAAAGGTTTTAAGCAAGTAAAGCGGGCGTGGGGCAAGAGATAACAAAGGAGAAGGTGTAGCTAGGGCAAGGTCACAGAATAACCTACCAGAAGGTCGTGGTACAAAGGCAAAAAATATGTTAATGGTGTGCAGAAAGACAAAACATTAGTACAGATAGGGTGTTAATGGACTGAAAACTGAACAGCCTCAAGTACAAACATGGAAAAAAAACAGTGGGTAGGCAAACTGAACAAACTAAGATAAAATAAAATAAACACAAAAAAAAGAAGAAAAACAAGAAAAAATAACTAAAAATAAAAATAAAATGTGGGGCCTGTCATGCTCTGAAATTATTGAACTCACTGTTCAGTCTGGCAGGCTGTAGTGTGCCTAATCGGTAAATGAGATGCTGTTCCTCGAGCTTGCGTTGAGCTCCTGGTGCTCATTTAATTGCCTTGGCGAGGAACTTTTTTAGAATTTATGCCTAAATTGGCATGTAGTTTTATTTTCCTATTTTGCTCTCCTCAGGAAACTGTGATTGAAGGATTCAGGGGATAGGAGTGACTTTGTGTCTAAATTACATCATGCTGAGGCTGGAGAACCTTGATGGACCAGATGGTCTTTTCCTGTCCTTTGTCATATGTTAACATACAAAACATGCAGTGCGTAATGTATAGGGAATAGATCTGTGTGTGTGCTGCGCCCCTCACAGAGTCATAGAGTTATGCAGCACAGAAACAGGCCCTTCGGCCCATTGTGTCTCTGCCAGCCATCAAGCACCTAACTATTCTAATCCCATTTTTTGGCACTTGGCTCGTAGCCTTGTAAGCTATGGCGTTTCAAGTGCTCATCTAAATACTTAAATGTTGTGAGGGTTCCTGCCTCTACCACCCCTTCAGGCAGTGCGTTCCAGATTCCAACCACCCTCTGGGTGAAAGAAATATTTCCTCAAATTCCCTCTAAACCTCCTGCCTGTTAGCTTAAATCTATGCCCCCTGGTTATTGACCCCTCCGCTAAGGGAAAAAGTTTCTTCCTATCTAACCCATCAATGCCCCTCATAATTTTGTATACCTCAATCATGTTCCCCCTCAGCCTTCTCTGCTCTCAGGAAAACAACCCTCACCTGTTCAGTCTCTCTTCATTGCTGAAATGCTCCAGCCAGGCAACATCCTGGTGAATCTCCTCTGCACCCCCTCCAGTGCAATCACATCCTTCCTATAGGGTGGTGCCCAGAGCTGTACACAGTACTCCAACTGTGGCCTAACTAACGTTTTATACAGCTCCATCATAACCTCCCTGCTCTTATATTCTATGCCTCGGTTCATAAAGGCAAGTATCCCATATGCTTTCCTAACCACTTTATCTACCTGTGCTGCTGCCTTTCGTGATCTGTGGACAAGTCCACCAAGATCCCTCTGACCTCCTGTACTTCCTCAGGTCCTACCATCCATTGTATATTCCCTTGCCTTGTTAGTCTTCTCAAAATGCATCACCTCACATTTCTCAGGATTAAATTCCATTTGCCACTGCTCCATCCATCTTACCAGGCCATCTATATCATCCTGTAATCTAAGGCTTTCCTCCTCAGTATGTACGACACGACCAATTTTCATGTCATCTGCGAACTTACTTATCATACCGCCTATATTCATGTCTAAACCATTAATGTATGCTACAAGCAGCAAGGATCCCAGCACCGATCCCTGCGGTACACCACTGGTCACAGGCTTCCACTTGCAAAAACAACCGTCGACCATTACCCTCTACTTCCTGCCACTAAGCCAATTTTGGATCCAATTTGCCAAATTGCCCTGGATCCCATTGGCTCTTACCTTCTTGACCAACCTCCCATGCGGGACCTTATCAAAAGCCTTACTGAAGTCCATGTAGACTATATCAACTGCTTTACCCTCTTCTACACATCTAGTCACCTCCTCGAAAAACTCAATCAAGTCAGTTAGACACTATCTTCCCCCTGACAAAGCCATGCTGACTATCCCTGATTAATCCCTGCCTCTCCAAGTGGAGATTATTCCTGTCCCTCAGAATTTTTTCCAATATTTTCCCAACCACTGATGTTAGACTCACTGTGCTGTAATTACCTGGTTTATCCCTGCTACCCTTTTTGAATAATAGTACCACATTCGCTGTCCTCCAGTCGTCTGGTACCTCCCCTGTGGCCAGAGAGGATTTGAAAATTTGTGCCAGTATCCCTGCTATCTCCTCCCTTGCCTCACATAACAGCCTGGGATGCCTCTCATCTGGGCCTGGGGAATTAACCACTTTTAAGCCTGCTAAAACCGCTAATACTTGTGAAATATCTCCTTAAATGTCTGCCACTACTTAACTACCGTCCTACTTTTTAGCTTATTTTCCCAGTTAACGTTAGCCAACCCTGTCATCATACCCTAGTAATTGCCTTTATTTATGTTTAAGACATGAGTATCAGTCTCATGTTTCTCACCTTCAAACAGAATGTGAAATTCTGTCATGTTATGATCACTCTTCCTGAGAGGATCCGTCACTATGAGATCATTAGTTAACCATGTCTCATTACACATTACCAAGTCTAAAATAGCCTGTTCTCTGGTTGCTTCCACAATGTATTCTTCTAAGAAACTGTCCCGAATACACTATGTGAACTCGTCCTTGAGGGCTACCTTTGCCAATTTGATTTTTCCAATCTATATGAAGGTTAAAACCATCCAAGATTAATATAGTATCTTTCTTACAAGCCCCCATTATTTCTTTATTTATACTCTGTCCTACGGTGTAGCTACTGTTAGGGGGCCTATAATGTACTCCCATCAGGGACTTCTTTCCCTTGCCATTTCTTATCTCCACGCAAACTGATTGTACATCTTGATCTTCTGAGTCAAGATCATTTCTCACTCCTGTACTGATCTCATCCTTTATTAACAGGGCTACCTCACCTCCCTTTCCTTCCTTCCTATCCTTTTGAAATTCAAAATCCTTGAATATTCAGTTCCTAGCCATGGCCAACTTGAAATGACAACTCTGTAATGGTATCATATACCCATTTATTTCTATTTAGTCATCACTTTACCTATCTTGTTAGGAATGCTGCAAGCATTCAGAAAAAGAGCCTTTAGTTGTATCTTTTTACCATTAAAAAATTTTTTTTTGTTGAGATGTGGGCTTCGCTGGCAGTGCTAGAATTTATTGCCTATCCATTATTACCCGTGACTTGAGTGGCTTGCTAGGCCATTTCAGAGGGCAGTTAAGGGTCGTCCACATTGCTGTGAGTCTGGAGTCACATGTAGGCCAGACCAGGTAAGGACGGCAGATTTCCTTCCTTGAAGGACATTTTTCCCTTCACTGAGCCTATTTGCTAGTGCTCTCCTGTTCGTGCAATCTGTCCCTTGGTCAGCTTGGTCACTCTGGTAACTAACAGGTTAAATTTCTGCCAATTTGCTCTAGTAGCCATGGCGCCTTTGTTTTGTGGGTGTATAAAGGCACTGGTGCCTAAAAGCTTTGTTACCTTCTTGGTTAATGCAGTGGCCAGCAGTTTGTCCACATCATTATGTGGTTCCCTCTCCAGGAACGCGATGCTTCCTGTACTGTTGTACTGCTGTACTGCCTTGCTTGGCTTTCGAATTATGTAAAGGCATCGAGAGAACAGAGCGAAAATGTAATGTTGAATTTGGTAGGCTTGGGTCGCGGTGAGAGGAACAGCCACTACTACAGACTATATAAACAATGGAGCCAGAAAGATTAGTTAGTTAGTCTGTCAGGAGATTTGGCAGAGTCCAAAGCTTGCACTGAATGCTCACCGTGACTGTAACTAAGCGTGCACAAGAGACTTTGACAAAATTGATGCAGGCATTGGGGAGTGTGAGGGGCAGTCTGCAGAGGCAGAGGGAGGCAGAGCGCAGGGGAGCAGGCTTCAGGAAGCTCGCAAGGGTCGGGGGTGGGGGGGGGGTGCAGTGCCACAGGCTGTGGGGAGTGGGCAGGGTACAGAGGGCATGCGAGTATCAGGCCGCGGGTACTGGGTGGGGGGGGGGGGGCACTTTCCATCATTAAATTGAAAAAGTAGTTACAAAACTTAGTGGTGTGTCTATTTTGTTTTGATCTAGTAAAAATCATGTTTGTTGTTTATATTTCCATTTTTAAGCTACACCCTGATCATGCTTTGGTTCCGAAGAAGGGTCACTGACCCGAAACGTTAACTCTGCTTCTCTTTCCACAGATGCTGCCAGACCTGCTGAGTGATTCCAGCATTTCTTGTTTTTGTTTCATGCTTTGGTGTATAGGCTCCTTAGCATTCAAATATTTGGGTTGCCAACAAAGTATTGCATTCCACACCCCACCCCCCCCAACCAAGTTTTGTGAACTTTCACAAATCATATTTAAACACTACTTGCATCTGTTCAGTATATCAAAAGAAAGGAATTTCTGTGTTTATTTTCTGCTGCCTATATATTGCAGTCTGACTGGGAGATAATTTTCAGTGACAATTGGGACTTGTGATGTGTCTAGTTTGATACAATGGTTCGTGTTCAATACTCACAGTTCATCATTTGCAATAACGTAATTCTTTTCAATAATTACATTGGTTCCGTAAAATAAAGTTTCCTTGCCTATAATAAAAGCAAAATACTGCGGATGCTGGAAATCTGAAACAAAAACAAGAAATGCTGGATTCACTCAGCAGGTCTGGCAGCATCTGTGGAAAGAGAAGCAGAGTTAACGTTTCGGGTCAGTGACCCTTCTTCGGAAGAAGGGTTCCGAAGAAGGGTCACTGACCCGAAACGTTAACTCTGCTTCTCTTTCCACAGATGCTGCCAGACCTGCTGAGTGAATCCAGCATTTCTTGTTTTTGTTTCCTTGCCTGTAAGTTATGGCAGTTGTTCACCGTGCTGCTTATTGTGAAGCATGGGGCAGAGTGCCTCATCTTTACTGCCGCTCCCCCCTCCCCCTCCAAGAAAGATAACCTTAGGCTCTAGTTCTGCACTGTCAAATGTCTCCTTAAGCCCCACTCACCTACACCCTCCGCCACCCAGCACCCCCCCCCCCCCCCCAACCAACCCTCACCTCCAACAAGGCGAGTTCCTGGACTTCTTTGCCAATAAGATTGCAATCTTCCGTTCAGCTGGCAGTGCCGCATTCTCCCCACTCCCTTAAATATGCCCACTAAGTCAAATTGTTTAAGGCTCACTCTACCCCAGCCCTGAACATGCTTCTTCCTTAAGTTTTTCTCCTAACTGCTCTGTCGTCCAGCAGTAAGTTACCTTTCTAAAGGTACTTTTATATTGATAGTGTGTTGTTGGGAGATCTGTGCTGTTGGAAGCCACTGCATTGTAAAAAAGGTGAACTCCATGCTTCTGACAGTGTCTGAGGCCTGACTTTTTGTGGCCACAAGAGTGGCTGCCAGACGTCCCGAAAACATCGAGCTGACAACTGATCGCGCATAGTGAAGAGGGGTTGTCACAGTTTGGCACCTGTTGTTTGGCCATGGCTGTCTTGGGCTTCCAGCACCATTATGAAAGTGTCTCTGTGGATCTTTTGAGTTTCTCGTACTGCAGGCTGATTCTCTTCTCAGTTGTGCAGTTACGTATGGTAAGTGGGCCATGTCACATTATCTCCTCTTTGCCCACAACCGATATTAGTATTTATGTGCGTTCTGTTGTTTATATGTCTCCCATGCTGATTCTACAAAGATTCTGATTAGAGTCTTTTGTTGTCCTGCAGGAATTTGCAGTTCCAGATTATCGAACTCACCTTCAGGATTCACAGCTCTTGCAGCAGCATCAGCAGCTCCGTAGACGCCCATCGCTGCTTTCAGAGTTCCATCCAGCCTCTGACAGGTGAATGATATTCAGCTTCCACTAACGGGGCCAGCGTTTTGTCTATTTACATTGGTTGGTGGAAGGAGAATTGTTTTACCCCATTTCCATGCTGAGAACTGACTTCGAGATTATGGTTTGTCCTGGTGACTTTGCAGAGCAGTTTGCTGAAGGGGCAAGACCACATGAGGGGAATAGCTGAATGATCATTTTTTTCTGGCAAAATTTCCTGGGGTTAAAGTTAATGATGGCACCTTGGATAAGATCTGGCTTAATTATCCCAGAGCGTAACTGGTAAATGAGCCAGAGTCTTGCTTTGTGCATTGCGCTTGCACATCATCCTGAGCTGGGTCATTATGCTGACGTTCTTGTGCTGACTTACCACTTCAAAAGTTTGGGGGCTTGCTCTGCTGGCTTTGTATCCGATTTGTCTCAAATTTCATATTTCTAAAACATACAAAAATGACAGACAGGAAAAGACCAACTGATCATCAAGCCTACTCCACACCACAATGGCAGGACCATTATGGCTAAACTCTCCTTCCCTCCCTTGACCTTGCCCACAAACATCACACCCACCCTGCAGCCGTGTAATCTCTTGGGAGAGGTGAAAAAAAAACAAGGCCAATGAAGGAAAAAATATTCCAATCTGCTCAGGCAATTGCAACCAGTCCAGATCACATGGACTAAGTATTCCCTGTAAAGACAGTTAGCTTCAATATGAGACAATCTCTGTCCCAGTCAAGAACTGGTCCAACTCCCTCTTGAAGGCAGAGTCAGCATTCACCATACCAGCTGGCAAAACATTCCAGAGGTTCACTACCGTCTGGGAAAAGAAAACTCACCCTCCAGCCAGTCTATTCCCACTAATAGGTTAAAATATTGTCCCCTGGTTCTCCCCAATCTGTGTAAACTGGAATAATCTATCTTGATAGGGAAGGTATCCAGCCCTCATTAATGTGTAGACCTCTATCAGGTCATCTCTCTCTATGTTGCTCCAAAGTAAATAGACCAAAGTCTTTCCGTCTGTCTGAGTAGATGAGTTTTTTAAAGCTGGGAAGCATTTTTGTCGCTCGCCTCTGGACCTTTTGTAAGACCACTATATTGCCACCATCTTGGGGTACCAACTGGGCGCACTACTCAGTGTGTGATTGACCAGTGACCTATACAGTTCCAAATTAGTGATATTTGATTTATATTGAATTATATTAATACGATCTAATATCTTGTTAGCTTCAGTTACAGTTTCTGTACATTGGTCATGAACCTTCAGTGATCTTGCACAATAATACTTAGATCTTTTTCCCCTCTCAATCTCTTTCAGTATTGTTCTCTGCAATTCATAGGTGTATTTTGTGTTGGCCCAATACACAAGCATGACACTACTTATCTAAATGAAACACCATTTGCCAATGCGGGGCACACACGTGGTGGGCCGAAGGGCCTGTTTCTATGCTGTATGACTCTGACTCCCCTGGCACATCTAAATCCCTTTGGATTGAATTACACTCCTCGACCATCTTAACCCTTGTATGGATTTTGGGGTCATCTGCAAGATAACACTCCCAACTTTGCTGTCCGGCAATCTTAATAAAGACTGTGAAGAGTAGTGGGCCTAAGACCAATTCATGAGTAAAATGTCTCCAGGCTGAACCATATCTGTTAACTACAACTCTTTGATGCAGAATTGGAGCTAATTTCTAATGCAGCGTTTTAAACCCCTGCTGATTTGGGATTAGATTGGGCGGCTAGTTTTTTCAGCTGGTGCAGACATGATGGGCTGAACGGCCTCCTTCTGTGCTGTAACTTTTCTATGGTTCTATGATATAATAAGATTCTACCTTGTGAAGTAACCTAGTGTAAGGAACCTTGTTAAAGGTTTTCTAAAAATTCAGGTAAATAGTGTCTGCCAGGTTTCTCTGATCCAGTACTCTAATGACTTTCTCAAAAAACTCTTACCAAATTTGTTCGGCATGACCTATTTTTTCAGAAGCTGTATTGTGAATTTCTAATGACCCCTTTCCTTTCCCAGTGATCGTAATGGACATCTCTTGTGATCCCTTCTAGCATCTTCCCAATAATGGATGTCAGGTTGAGAGGACTGAGTTCTGTGGCTATGATTTGTCCCCCTTTTGAAAATAGAAATTATGTGAGCTAGCTTAAGGGAACTGTCTCTGATTCTCCTGAACTATAGAAAATATGGGCAAGGGGCTCATAGAGCACCTGTCATATTTCTTCAATCACTCTTGGATGGATGTTATCCAGACCTGAGGCCCTATTGATTTTGAGCTTTCTTAATCTATCCAAAACAATGTTACTATTGATTTGATTATTAATGATGCTATTCAATACAGAGCACTGCCCCCCTCCAAAAATATCTGGAACATAATAATCATCTTCAGGAGTACAGACTGATACAAAATATCATTGAGCAGTTCTGCCATAACCAGGGAATCAGTTTGAATCAGCTCTGTAGTATCCTTTTGGAGACATATGCAGTGCTTAACTGTCTTCTGACAATAAAAGCATTTGCTATTACTGCCACAATTACACACATCTTCTTTTCCAGAAATCTCTTGAATAATGTTATATCTGATTTTTTTTCTCAATCAATTGCACATGATACTTGTCCCTCTTCTGTGAGTTAAATAGCTTAAGAATAAAACAGCAGCAAATTACAACCGAAGTGACGGTGAATATAGGAATCAAATTCGAGAAAGTGCTTCTAATAGGGAGGACATCAAATGAGTAGCCTGCAAAATTCACCAGCAAAAGAAAAACTGAACAAATCAATACACTCCAAACACCTTTTGAATATTCTTTCAACTGCCATCTTGACTTCTTCAGCAAGCTACATGTTTGCTACTGAAATATGGTTTGTAAGATAAAAGAATGATATACAGGAGATGGCCATTCAGCCCATCTTACCTGTGCTGACTCTTTGAAAGAGCTGTCCCTTTGATCACACTGCCCTGCTCTTTCCCCATAGCTCTGCAGATTTTTTTCTTTTCAGTAATTTATCCTGTTCCCTTTTGAAAATTACTATTGAATCTGCTTCCACTGCTCTTTCAGGCAACTCATTCCATGTTAGAAGCATATATCCAGTACAAAGGAAAAATGATCAGTTGGCTGTTGACAAGTGACATGGAAATTTAATCTAAGTTGCTACTATACACACTCTCAATTACATCAACAGTATAAATCTCATTCCCTTAAGGACTTTCATAATATAAGATTAGAACAGTTATAGAGTCATAGAGTTATACAGCATAGAAACAGGCCCTTCGGTCCACCGTGTCCGTGCTGGCCGTCAAGCACTTGCTACACTTAATTCATGCATCACTGTAATCTTCATCCCATTCCCCCAACAGGTTATTGTACTCCAGTTACTTCTCAGTAATAATTATTAATGTTTATTATTTAAATGGAGAGAGACTGCAGAACTCTGCAGTACAGAGGGATCTGGGTGTCCTGGTACATGAATCACGAAAAGTTAGTATGCAGGTACAGCAAGTGATTAGGAAGGCAAATGGAATGTTGTTTATTGCAAGGAGAATAGAATATAAAAGTAGGGAAGTTTTGCTACAGCTGTACGGGGCCTTGGTGAGACTACATCTGGAGTACTGTTTAGAGTTTTGGTCTTCTTACTTAAGGAAGGGTAAAATTGCATGAGAAGTAGTTTGGAGAAGGTTCACTCGACTGATTCCTGGGATGAAGGGATTATGTTATGAGGAAAGGTTGAACAGGTTGGGCCTATAGGAGTTTACCCATAGGAGTTTAGAAGAATGAGAGGTGATCTTATTGAAATATATAAGATCCTGAGGAGATTTAACGCTGGAAGGATGTTTTCACTTATGGGTGAGAATAGAACTAGGGGACACAGTTTAAAAATCTCTTACTTGCCCATTTTGTTGCATATTGCGAATTCCTGCTTTGTGAAACTTTCTGCAAATCTCAGAATGAATGAGTTCAGCAATGGTGAATTTGACTTTGCCTTCATTGAGGAAGGATTCCGTGCCAGAGTCATCTTGGAAAGCAAAATAAATGAAGTTTCTCATTCTGATGACAAAGATGCTTTTTATGTTGCGGACTTGGGTGACATTGTCAAGAAACACATGCAGTGGCATAAGGTCCTTCCTCGTGTGACTCCTTAGAACAGTTTAAGACCGAGACGAGTAAAAAAAAATGTTTTCTCTGAGGCTCGTGAGTCTGGAATTTGCTTCCTCAGAGAGCAGTACAGGCTGGGTCATTGAATATATTCAAGACTGAGTTAGATAGATTCTTGATGGACATGGGAGTCGAGTGTTATGGGGCAGACAGGGAAGTGGAGTTGAGGCCACATTCAAATCAGTCATGATCTTATCAAATAGTGGAGCAGACTCGAGGGGCCGAATGGCCCACTCCTGCTCCTAATTCGTATGTTCGTATTTACAGGAATCAAATACACAAAACCATGCCGACATCTGAGGGTTTCTTTGGAATTTTGCTCTGGTGCAAAGCTTGAAAGCTGATTGGTTAAGTACACAAAAGGCAGTAAAATTTCAAGAATGGGATACATGACGCACACATTTTCTCTCAACTCTCAGCGTTTGCATTTTAGCTCTCAGCTGCTGTAGTGGTAAAGCTCAGATCCTGTTGCTTTAACTCACTATTGCAAAACCTTAGCAAAAGAACAAGAGTTGTTGGCTCACGAGCACTGCAATCACAAGGCCGAGGCTAATGCCTGGGCTGAGGAAGTAACAGCAACTGGGGCTGTAAAGGATTGTTGAGGCCTGGGATGGAGTTGAGTGCTGAGGCCAAAAGCTGGGATAGGTTTGGAAGATGTGGCGAGACTGAGCTTGCAGTCTGGGACACAATGAGCAGCTGGCCCTGAGAAACTGGCTACACACTGAAGTTATGTTGGCTGCTTGGGGCATAGAAGTGCAATAAATAAACTGCCACATTCTCACAGATGCGTGCAATAGCTGGAAAGAGATGCTCTCTGACAGGCATACTCTTTCTATAATATTGGGAGTTGTTTAAAGTCTTCACTTATACTCATCTTTTTCTTTACCTCTAGGCCCTCTGCACTTCTAATATGAAACGAGGGTGTTCTCCTTTTTCCCTATATATGTTGTATAGTTAATTTCTCTTATTTTAATTGCTGTCCATTTTTCAGAATAATTAATGATTTAGTTGGTGTACAGAAGTATACAATTACAAGTCATAGAAATTTCAGCACAGAAGGAGGGGGTTTGCCTGGTCTCGCTTGTGCGATGCCAACCCCTCGTTCTCCAAGTCTAATATTTTTCTTTATGCACATCAGATTCCCCCTTAAATCCTGTAGTTAAACCTGCTTCAGCAGTCACTTGTAAATTCTATTTTATGGCCCTTTGTATTAAAATAAGTTCTTCCAACTGTCTCACCAACTTTCATTTAGCTGGTGCCTTTAACATAGTAAAACATCCCAAACCATTTCACAGGAGTGTGAGCAAACAAAGTTTCACACTGAGCTTCATAAGGGGATATTAGGGCAAGTGGCCAAAAGCTTGGTCAAGGAGGAAGGTTTTGAGGAGTGTCTTAAAGCAGGAAAGAGAAGTATAGGGAGGGAATTCCAGACCTTAGGCCCTCGGCAGCAGAAGGCTTAGCTGCCAGTGATAGAGCGATTAAAATCAAGGATCTGTAAGAGGCCAGAATTAGAAGAGTGCAGAAATGTGGGGGAGTTATAGGGCTAGAGGTTGTTACAGGGATAGGGAGGGGCAAGGCCATGGAGGAAATTGAAAACCAGGATTAGAATTTTAAATTTAAGGCATCGCTTAACCGGGAGCCAATTATAGAATGTTTACAGCACAGAATGAGGCCAATTGGCCCTTATGCCTATGCTAGCTCTCCAAGTTCAACTCACCTAGTCCAACTCTCCTGCCTTTTCCCCATAGCCCTGCAAATTCTTTCTCTGCAGATAATTATCCAATTCTCTTTAAAAAGCCACAATGGAATCTGCCTCCACCACACTTTCTGGCAGTATATTTCAGATCCCAACCACTTACTACGGAAAAAAATGTTTTTCCTCATCTTGCCATTGCTTCTTTTGCCAATCACCTTAAATCGGTGTCCTCTGGTTTTCGATCCTTCCACCAGTGGGAATAGTTTCTCCCGATTTACTCTGTCCAGACCCCTCATGATTTTGTATTACAGGTCAGCGAGTGCATAGGTGGTGGGTGAACGGACTTGATGCAAGTTAAGATGCAGGCAGCAGAGGTTTGTATGAGCTTAAGTTTATAGAAGATGGGAGGCCAGCCAGAAGTCTGTTGGAATAGTCAAGTCTCAAAGCATGGATGAGGGTTTCAGTAGCAGATGAGATGAGGCAGAGGCTGAGCTGGATGATGTTATGGAGGTAAAAATAGGCAGTCTTGGTGATGGAGCAGATAGGTGTTCGGAAGCTCATCTTGGGGGTCAAATATGACACCAAGGTTGCGAACAGCCTGTTTCAGCCTCCGACAGTTGCCGGGGTGAGGGCTGAAGTCAGTGGCTAGGGAATGAAGTTTCTGGTGGGGACTGATGACATTGGCTTCAGTCTTCCCAATATTTAGTTGAGGAAATTCCTGCTCATCCAGTACTTGATGTCAGATAAGTCATCTGAGAATTTAGAGACAGTGGAGGCATCGAGCGAGGTGGTTATGAGGTAGAGCTGGGTGTTGTCAGCCTACATGCGGAACCTAGCATTGTGTTTTCAGATGATGTCACCAAGGGGCAGCATGTAGATGAGAAATAGGAGGGGACCAAGGATAGATCCTTTGGGGAAACCAGAGGTTACGGTGTGGGAGTGGGAAAAAATGCCGTTGCAGTTAGATAAGATTGGAACTAGGCGAGTGCAGTTCTATGCAGCTGGACAATGGAGGAATGGCATGGGAGGACGGTGGTATCCTCAACCATGTCGAAGACTGCAGACAGGTCGAGAAAGATGAGGAAGGATAGTTTAACATGATCAAAGTCATATAGCATGTCATATTTCAGTGCTGTGTAAACTTCACCTGTATGCTAATTTATGCTTAATTTATATACTCTGTTTAGAAGTGTTCTATTTATCCTCTTTAAACAATACTTCCCAGTTAATGTTTTAGTGCATCCCTCATTTAGTTTGTTTTCATTGTTAAGGTCATCTCAGCACTTCATGCTTTGTGCTTATTCAGGTAGGAACATAATAAGGAAAGTTAGTGCCGGGAATGGGACCCTTTGCTTTTCTGATATCTTGCACTCTGAAGTCAGATGTAGCACAGCCAGATGCAGAATGATGTCCCAACCATGTGGCACTTTTCCCCACTTTCTGCACCACCCATCCTTAACCATGTCTCAATGACCCTACCAATTAGGAACTAGATTGGCAGTGTTCAGACTGAGGTCACAGGACCTGGCACATAGTTTTGATTTGGCGCTTAATGGTGATGATTGTCAGCATGATGCAGAGGTAGCACAATCCTGTGATTAACTCAGCATCATTAGGTTGTGAGTTCAAGCAACACTTATGACTCTGTGACATGAAAACATAATCTAGGCTGAGTCTGCAGTGCAATTCCGAGGGAATGTTATTTGTCAGAGGTTCTGCTTTTTAGATGAGACTTTAAACCAAGGCAGAGTCTCTCTGCTCAGATGGACATAAAAGATGCCATGGCACTATTTGAAGAAGAGCAGGGAGTTCTGGTGTCCTGGCCCGCATTTATTCCTCAACCAACACCAGCAAAACGGATTACTTAAGCATTTATCCCATTGCTGTTTGTGGGAACTTGTGGTGCACAAATTGACTGTTGCATTTCCTGTGTGATAGTGGCTTCACTTCAAAAGTAATTGACTGTAAAGTGCTTTGGGGCATGAAAAACACTATATAAACGAAAATTCTTTTCTTTTAATTTAAATGTAGTCATAGAGATTTCTAGTCCCTTTGAGGTCCCACTGCTGTATTATGGCTCCCATATGATCATTTGTAAGAATTTATGAATTATGCTAGTGGTGTGCATAACATTGTGGGTTAAAAATGAATCCTATACCACAGCCACTAATTCAGTTCAATTGCCTCATTTCCATTGGGACATTTCTGTTGATTAAAGTTGCCCATTATTGTCAGTAGGTATCTTTCTCATCTCATCCTACAATGTTTCATCGTCCTTAGCCTGTACAGCAGTCATGATCATATTGAATGGTGGAGCAGGCACGAAGGGCCAAATGACCTACTCCTGCTCCTATTTCTTAGGCAAATAATAACCATGTTAACTTTACCTCCTGCCTGCTTCTTTATCCAAGCCTGATTGTTTATTTTAATGTCTATTCATCTTCCTTAATTTGTAAATTCTCCTGAATGTATAAAGCTCCTCCTCTCCTGTCTTTTTCATCCTTCTACCATTATATATTGAATTCGTTCCTCTTTTCCTTTTAACATCATAATTTCCTGTTATTTATGTGTGTAATTCGAGCACCTTACTTCAAGCATGTTGTCTTTGAGCGTACACTCAGTTGTGTAGATTTCGTACACAGCTTCTGATTCACTGGTCTGTCCACTCAGGTGAACATAAGAATTCCTTAGGCTGCGGAGAGAATGAAAAGACAGATTCATTTGGGAAAACAAATTGTTTTTCAGGCCTCAAGAAAGGAGGAGTGGCTATGAACAATCATACCATAGCGTGGCTGGACAGCCCGATCACGACGCCCTGGAATCCAAACGTCCAAGGCTTGAACAGGTACCTGACCCCCACTTTCAGCGTGCTACAGTACTGCCCTTAGTGCACCCTGTACCAGAGGGGCTTCGAGCACCTGCAGAGGTGAAGAAGGTAAGTGTTGGTTGTTAGAGTAGGCAGCACTATAGATGGTGTATTCATTCCAAAAACAAAAAAAGTAATAAGCAAAGTAAATTCTTCTAGCTTAGTTCTGATGCAACTCTGAATGGAATAAATAGAAGATACTGGAAATACACAGCCACCAGACTGACTGGCACAATATGTGTCAGTCAGTACCTGAAAAGAGCTTACTGTTTTAAGTGAAGACTCTTAATCAGAATGTTTGGGTCTGTACTCAAAGCTTTAAACCTGCCTTTTGTCTTTGGTTGGAGCTGCTGGTCATTTTTAGCATAGAGTTTATATTTCCAGCATTCATGCTTTTTTAAAATTAACGGAGTGAAAATAACTGAGAGATTGCCTGAATTCCATGCTTGTTGAATGGTTACAAGTGGCCTAATTTTTCTTAAATTATGACTTTTTGTGCCAAGAGTCCAAATTTAAAATCAACAACTGATTTTAGGGGCTGGTCCTTTTGTGTGAAGTAATTGAGATGATTAAGATGGTTAAAGAATTTGATAGGGTAGGGAGAAACGGTTTCCTCTGATGGGGGAGTCCAGAACAAGGGCGCATAAACTTAAAATTGGAGCCAAGATGTTCAGGGGTGATGTCAGGAAGCACTTCTTCACACAAGGCTAAGTGGAAATCTGGGATTTCCCCAAAAAGCTGTTGAGGCTAGGGGGCAATTGAAAATTGAGTTTTCATAAATTTTTATCAGGCAAAGATATTAAGGGTTACAGAAGCAAGGCAAGTAAATGGAGTTCAAATATGGATCAGCCATGATCTAATTGAATGGCGGAACAAAGGACCGAATGCCCTACTCCTGTTCCTGTGTTTTTCAGGAAACTTCTCTGCAAAATAGTTGTGGGCATTTACAAATTGAATATATTTTGTGAAGTGACTAGCTGCTTGGTTAAAGAAATATTTGACTCTGTGTTGCTGCTGCTGGGGGGGCTGCCTATGGGATAGAACAGTTAAAAAAAAATAATTGTAGCTTAAAGTAATAATGAATAGGGAAAGATTTTTAAAGATGAAAATGGTGGCAGGTGGGAAAAAAGTTTAAAAAGAAGCAGGGAAATCACCAATACACACAAGAAATAACGTAAAAGCAAAATACTGCAGATGCTGGAAATCTGAAATAAAAACAAGCAATGCTGGAAATACTCAGCAGGTCTGGCAGCATCTGTGGCGAGAGAAGCGGAGTTAGCGTTTCAGGTCAGTGACCTTTCATCAGAACAGCAATAAAGTAAGTTGCCATGTGACCTGAGTAGTAGTGTTGCAGCAGTGTCTCTGGTATTCCCAGAAAATTATTCCAAAGCAGTGTTACTGAGATCACTGAATCCTAATGGCTATCTGTAGTGGGTTATCTTCCCAGCATCCATTTCCCTCTGTTATGTTGCCGAAGTTATATTTTACCGTAGGAATATCTGCCTGCAATGCAGGAAACCCCTGCAGAAGCATCACTTAGAAATCCGTGTAAGAGAGAAGTTTAAACAGCAGGTAATCCTACTGAACTCCTGAAGTATATTGATATGGATTGTGTTAGAGCAGGGACTGGGAGCTGACTGCTGTTTAAAAGAGAATACTGTTCAAATATCAACAAGGGAAGAAAGATGGTTGCTGGGTTAGGTGGCACCAGTTTGAAGAGTTTGTTATATTTGGAAAAAGGTTGGAGAGGACAGGACTGACTCGAACAGCCTGTAAGCACAGACATAAAAACAAGAAGGGCGGCACAGTGGCGCAGTGGTTAGCACCGCAGCCTCACAGCTCCAGCGACCCGGGTTCAATTCTGGGTACTGCCTGTGTGGAGTTTGCAAGTTCTCCCTGTGTCTGCGTGGGTTTCCTCCGGGTGCTCCGGTTTCCTCCCACATCCAAAAGACTTGCAGGTTGATAGGTAAATTGGCCATTATAAATTGCCACTAGTATAGGTAGGTGGTAGGGAATATATAGGGACAGGTGGGGATGTTTGGTAGGAATATGGGATTAGTGTAGGATTAGTATAAATGGGTGGTTAATGGTCGACACAGACTCGGTGGGCCGAAGGGCGTGTTTCAGTGCTGTATCTCTAAATCTAAAATCTAAAAGAAATGCTTGATGAAGGGTCACTGATCTGAAATGTCAACTATGCTTCTCTCTCCACAGATGCTGCCAGACCTACTGAGTATTTCCAGAGTTTCTTGTTTTTATTTCAGATTTCCAGCATCTGCAGTATTTTGCTTTTATTATGTAAACACAGACAATCTGGCTTTCAAAAAAAAAAGCTTGGACACTCAGTTGTTGAGTGTCTTATTCTTGTTTCACTGGCCAACCTCCTTCAGTCAAAAAGTGTCAGCTCTTTATATGGTATCAGCTGCAAGTCCTGAGATTGCTGCAGAGGCATCTCCTGGCTCTGCAGTCTCTGAATTGTATACCAATATCACAGATGGAGTGGATAAATTAAGCACCAGTTCTAACCCATTAAAATTGGGGCCTAAACCAAGCCTGTTACAATTGAAGTTACAATTTCCACCAGCATCTTTGGTGCCAATGACTGATCCGTGCAGGGCATGGATCATCTGTGTTCACTGTGGAGAGGGGCGATGTAGGTGTAGTGATCAGGGAAGGGGATTGTGATATATTTGATCAAATTAGCATTGCAAAGGAGGAAGCTGTATTAGCGGGCTTGAAGGTGGATAAATCCCCAGGCTCAGATGAGATGTATCCCAGGCTGCGATGTGAGGCAAGGGAGGAGTTGCGAGGTCTTTGACACAAATTTTCAGATCCTCTCTGGCCACAGGGGAGGTACCAGAGGATTGGACGGCAGCGAATGTGGTACCATTATTTAAGAAGGGTAGCAGGGATAAACCAGGTAATTACAGGCCAGTGAGTCTAACATCAGTGGTTGGAAAATTATTGGAAAAAATTCTGAGGGACAGGATTAATCGCCACTTGGAGAGGCAGGGATTAATCAGGGATAGTCAGCATGGCTTTGTCAGGGGGAGATTGTGTCCAACAAATTTGATTGAATTTTTCGAGTCGGTGACCAGATGTGTAGCTGAAGGTAAAGCAGTTGATGTAGTCTACATGGACTTCAGTAAGGCTTTTGATAAGGTCCCGCACGGGAGATTGGTCAAGAAGGTAAGAGCCCATGGGATCCAGGGCAATTTGGCAAATTGGATTCAAAATTGACTTAGTGGCAGGAGGCAGAGGGTGATGGTCGTGGGTTGTTTCTGCGAGTGGGAGCCTGTGACCAGTGGTGTATCACAGGGATCGGTGCTGGGACCCTTACTGTTTGTAGCGTACATTAATGATTTAGACGTGAATATAGGAGGTATGATCAGTGAGTTTGCAGACAACACGAAAATTGGTGGTGTTGTAAATAGTGAGTAGGAAAGCCTTAGACTACAGGACGATATATATGGGCTGGTAAGATGGGCGGAGCAGTGGCAAATGGAGTTTAATCCTGAGAACTGTGAGGTGATGCATTTTGGGAGGTCTAACAAGGCAAGGGAATATACAATGGATGGTAGGACCCTAGGGAGTAAAGAGGGTCAGAGGGACCTTGGGGTGTTTGTCCATAGATCACTGAAGGCACCAGTACAGGTAGATAAGGTGGTTAGGAAGGCATACGGGATACTTGCCTTTATTAGTCGAGGCATAGAATACAAGAGCAGGGAGGTTATGATGAAGCTGTATAAAACGCTGGTTAGGCCACAGCTGGAGTACTGTGTACAGTTCTGGTCGCCACACTATAGGAAGGATGTGATAGCAATGGAGAGGGTGCAGAGGAGATTCACCAGGATGTTGCCTGGGCTGGAGCTTTTCAGCTATGAAGAGAGACTGGATAGGCTGGGGTTGTTTTCCTTAGAGCAGAGAAGGCTGAGGGGGGACCTGATTGAGGTACACAAAATTATGAGGGGCATTGATAGGATAGATAGGAAGAAACTTTTTCCCTTAGCGGAGAGGTCAATACCTAGGGGGGGGGGTGCATAGATTTAAGGTGAGGGGAGTTGAGGAATTTTTTCACCCAGAGGGTGGTTGGAATCTGGAACACACTGCCTGAAGGGGTGGTGAAGGCAGGAACACTTGCAACGTTCAAGAAATATTTAGATGAGCACTTGAAACGCCATAGCATACAAGGCTACGGGCCAAGCGCGGGCAAATGGGATTAGTTAGGACGGGTGCTTGATGGTCGGCGCAGGCACGTTGAGCAGAAAGGCCTATTTCTGTGCTGTAAAACTCTATGACTCTAAGTGGTGGGCTGCTGTGCCAAGAATGCAGGTGTCACATAAATGCCAAATTGCCATGCACTCAAACTCACCACAACTAATTGGTACAACAGGAAAAGGTTTATTAGTCAAGATGGCCTACTGATTGTACATCAGTGTCCAAACCAGTGATTCTGGTCCCACGTGTTCTTGTTGCACAGCTGTTGGGTGCAACAAGAATAAGAGGATGATGCGCAATCCTGTAGAAAAGGACATGTTTGCAGTCTGTTATCTTGGTAATGTTTGAGCACTAGAGGCAGTTAAGCATCAAATCCAGTTGTGTTTTTATGCATTCCTATACTTTCAAGGTTATTACCAAAAGTAAGGATGTGGAGTACAACATATTGACCTCAGAGGCTGTGGTCCTTTGTCTCATTTTTAAATAATTGTGAGCCAGTTTAATTCAGACTGACTTGTAGAAAAGGGCCGACCTGAATGCGACTCCTGCACAGTTCGCTTTGGAAAGGTTCTGGTTACCACACAAAGAGCGAGTTCAATGATGGATACTTTGAATCTCCAGAGAAACAGAGAGAGGAAGAATTACAAACTGAGTTGGTCAGAGTGAGAACCATCAGTCAAGTATATGACGAATGCAGAGAGTGCAACAGGAATAGAAAAGTGGAGTGAGGGAGATGGAAAGAATTGGGCAGTAGGAGAAGCAGGGGTATAGTTAGAAGAAAAGAAAGAATTTAATTGTTTTTGTCTGTGAGCAACACCATTCAAGATCATCTAATATTTGCTGAGTTGAGAGAGAGGGTTCACATTGCAATGTTTGTCACCTGATCTCTTGGAGAACATTTGCACTTCCCATCCTAGGAATAGGAACAGAGGAGCAGTCGTAGGCCATTCAGCCCATTGAGGGGTATAGTTAGAAGAAAAGAAAGAATTTAATTGTTTTTGTCTGTGAGCAACACCATTCAAGATCATCTAATATTTGCTGAGTTGAGAGAGAGGGTTCACATTGCAATGTTTGTCACCTGATCTCTTGGAGAACATTTGCACTTCCCATCCTAGGAATAGGAAAAGAGGAGCAGTAGTAGGCCATTCAGCCCATTGAGCCTGCCCTGCCATTCAGTACGATCATGGCTGATCATCCACTTCAATGCCTTTTTATCATGCTATCCCCATATCCCCTTATGTCATTGGTATTTAGAAATCTGTCGATCTCTTCTTTAAATATACTCAATGACTGAGCTTCCACAGCCCTCTGGGGTAGTAAATTCCAAAGATTCACAACCCTCTGAGTAAAGAAATCTCTTCTCATCTCTGTCTTAAGTGGCTTCCCCCTTTTATTGAAATTGTGTCCCCTGGTTCTCGACTCCCCAACATCGTAACTGCATTTATCCTGTCTATCCCTTTAAGTATTTTGTAGGTTTCAGTGAGATCACCTCTCATTCTTTGAAACTTTCGAGAATGCAGGCCCAGTTTCCCTAATCTCTCTTCATAGGACAGTCCCGCCATCCCGGGAACAAGTCTGGTGAACCTTCGTTGCACTCCCTCTTTGGCTATAATATCCTTCCTAAGGTATGGGGACCAAAACTGCACACAGTACTCCAGGTGCGGTCTAACCAAAGTTCTACACAATTGAAGCAAGACTTCACTACTCCTGTACTCAAATCTTCTTGCGATAAAGGCTAACATACCATTAGCCTTCTTAATTGCTTGCTGCACCTGCATGTCAGCTTTCAGTGACTTATTGACAAGGACACCCAGGTCCCTTTGTACATCTACACTTTCTAATCTCTAACCATTTAAGAAATGCTTTGCACATCTGTTCCTCCTACCAAAGTGGATAACCTCACATTTTTCCACATTATATTCCATCTACTATGTTCTTGCCCACTCACTAAGTCTGTCCAAATCCCTTGAAGCTGCTTTGAATCTTCCTCACAACACACATTCTGACCTAGTTTTGTGTCATCTGCGAACTTGGGAATATTACATTTGGTCCCCACATCCAAATCATTGATCTATATTGTGAACAGCTGGGGCCCAAGCTATGATCCTTGTGGTACCCCACTCGTCACAGCCTGCCAATGTGAGAATGACCTGTTTATTCTTGCTCTCTGTTTTCTGCCTGTTAAGCAATCCTTAATCCATGCCAGTATATTACCTCCTATCTCACGTGCTTTAATTTTGCTAACGAACCTCCTGTGGGGAACTTTATCAAAAGCCTTCAGAAGGTTCAAGTATACCATGTCCACCAACTCCCCTTTATCAATTCTGTTAGTAACACTGTCAAAAAACTCCAACAGGTTCGTCAAACATGATTTCCCATTCCCAATCAGATCTTTATTATCCAAATGTCCATTTATCGCATCTTTAAGAAGATCCTAACATGTTCTCTACTACTGATGGAAGGCTAACAGGTTTGTAGTTCCCTGTGTCCTCCCTCCCTTAAATAGTGGGGTGACATTTGCTATCTTCCAATCTGCAGAAATAGAGTTTGGAATTTCAAAAAGGCCCTTTTCCTTCTCTCCTCCTGCCCATCATTTGTGAATTTAAATGTCTTTATGAAAGTTGGTCTGGTAGTTCTAGTTTTGAATGCAATTGTCTCCAAACTCGAAAAATTGAACATATCTGTTCTGGCATGATTTATGGGCTGATCTTGCTTCTCAGCTTGAATCCTCCATTAAGCCTTTTTAAATTGCTGATTTTCTGTGATTTCCTAACAAAACCAATTGGTGTTGTGATTAAAGCTACTTTCTGACACCCAGCACAGAGGGAGTTCCTGTATTGATTCACTTTTTGAGTAGCAAAAGCAGCATTTTCACCTGCACAGAAACTTGTTTTTTTCTGGATGGTCAGGAGCTAAAGCTCATAGAGAATTAATATGTCTGTCAAAACTAGAAACTGGCAGGAGAGAGTGCCTTCCGCTCATTCAGGGAACTTAACCCCTGGATTGCACAAAAAAAATTACTATCATTGGCAACATGTTCGTTAAACACTCAGATATGCATGCACACTTGCACAGAGAGCAGAGCATATGCGGAGATGGATAGACAGAGCTGGCTAGAGGAAGAGACAGGCAGAACCGTGCACGCATCTCCTCACAGGGGAAAGGGAAAGACTGGGTTAAGGGGGAGTAGGGGAAGAGACAGATAGGCAGACATATGCATACACACAGTGACACAGCAGAGTCAGGTAAAGGGAGATTTTTGTTTGAGAATCCACATAACAGAACACAAGCTCCAGTTTGGATGAAACAGTGTTATAGCCATGTGGAGAGGGGTTTGCGTGGTTCCCACCGTTGAACTCCCAGCTGACCGCAGCATGTGTATTTTGTTATTTGGGTTTAACCCCTTTGTGTTTTATTTTTCAAATAAACAGACAGCGACAGGTTTTCTTATAGGTTTAAAAACAGAAAATTAATTATTTATTGATCAATATGCCTTATCCCAAAATTGTTGCAACCGTATCCACTCACTCACTCGTGCACGCATGTGCACACATACATGAGATAGATAGAGAGGAAAAGAGGAAGTGGATTTAAGTGGGGGTAGGTTTCACAAGGTCAGGGTAAACCTGTTGAACTCTTTTGAAAGCCAAGTTCTCGGTTGCAGGCCTGAGGAGTTTGTAGGTTTCTCTCTTGGTTGAAAGTTCAGTTGAAGACAGTGGATCACTTCTAATTCACTGCTGTCCAATGTGTAGATGTAGAATTGGACAGGAGGGCACGTCCCTTCTGGTTTGCTGGATGTTCTCCCAGTCCCTTAGCTGGAAAAGCATCTTCGTTGCTGCTCTCTGCCGCCAGCTCCTTTGCCTCTCTAGGCTACTTTTTAAGGTAAAAATGTGTTGCATCTCGCCTCTGCTGGAAGGCAGGTATTTTCTTCCCTGTAGTGATCGACAATGACCTAGGATATGGCTACTTCGCATCTTCTTTGTTTTCGAAGAACCCATTCAATTCAAGCATGTCTTTTGATGGGTTCAGGATGAGAATAATTCGGTTATGATGTTTCCACTTCACACCTTTTTTGTTTCAGAAGAACCCATTCAGTTCGGGAATATTTCAGGATGGGTGCAATTGGCACCTCTTCGTTTTGAAGATTTTCTTTTGTCCCTGTCAGACACTTTGACTATACAAAGGCCAAGTCTTTTAACCCATGGTGGCCATTTTGGAGCACGTTGTTCACTTTTTAAAAGAAAGGTCCATTCTTTAAAAGACAAGGTCAGTTTTTATAACTCTTCATTTTTTTCTCTATAATTTTTAATCGTTGCGCTTCTTGTGTGCGTGACAGCAGCCATGGTAACATCCTGTTCTGTGCAGCATTCTGGAAATAGGAACATTGGAATAGGAGTCGACCATTCAGCCCCTCAAGTCTGTACAGCCATTCAAGAAGTTTAAGGCTAATCTGTGATTTAAATCCTTATCCCCATCTTTGTCCCATATTTCCTCTTACCTTTGGATAACAAAAATCTCAGATTTAAAATTTACAAGAAATCCAGCATGAATTGCCGTTTGTGGAAGAGAGTCCCAAACTTCTATCCCCCTTTGTGTGTGGAAGTGTTTCCTAATTTCACTCCTGAAAGGTATGGATCTAATTTTTAGACTACGCCCCTAGTTCTGGACTCCCTAGCCAGTGGAAATTGTTTCTATCTATCTACCCTGTCAGTTGCCCTTCATCTTGAAAACTTTGATCAAATCGCTCTATAACCATCTAAATTCCAGGGAATGGAACCCTAGTTTGTGTCATCACTGCTCGTAATTTAACCCTTGGAGTCCAGGTATCATTCTGGTCAACCTATGCTGCACTCCCTCCAAGCCCAATATCTCCTTCCTACGGTGTGTTGTCCAGAACTGCTCACAGTACTTCAGGTGTGGTTTAACCAGGGCTTTGTACAGCTGATGCATGACCTCTACCCTCTTGTATTTTAGTCCTCTAGATATAAAGGCCAGCATTCCATTGATCATTTTAATTATTTTCTGTGCCTGTTCGTGACATTTTAATGATCTATGTGCCTGGACCCCCCCCACCACCCAAGTCTTTTTGGACTTAGACTATTTCTCGCTCTTCATTTCAGAAAGTATCCTGTTCTCCCTTTTTTAGGTCCAAAGTGGTTGATCTCACATTTGCCGTTATTGAAATCCCTCTGCCACAGTTTTGCTCATTCACTTAATCTCTCAATATTTCTTGGTAATTTTATGCTTCCATCTACACTGCACACAATGGCACATATCTTTGTGTCATAGGTAAATAGCTTTTTGGATGAACTCAGGATGGTCTAAAAGCAATCCAAGTCCTGGACATATATCTGACTAATCACTGCTCAACCAGGAAAGTAAGGTTTTGGCAGTGGAAATACCTGTCATTCAGCACCTGAAGGAGAGGATAGGTTTGTGTTTCAGGTCAAATCTCTTTGTCGGAACTGATTTGTACTTGTTTAAAACAAAGTATTTGAATTAATTCTTCAGGTTTCTTTCCCCCTCTCATTTCCTTCCTTAAATCTTTTCAACTCCAGCAATTACTAAGTTTGTTATCTAGCCATCGAATATGTATGTATATACATACATTGTTTTTACATATGTAATTTCACATTAATTATCATATTGGGTGAAACTAATACACCACTACCATGGAGGCTGAAGATGGTGAGATAAATGCTATTTGCCTGTTGTTCTCAGCCTGGGATTTAGAGGCTGGAACCTCTACAAAGTGATCATCTATAAGCTTGTCTCTGGTATAAATTAAACCATCACAATGTCACTATACTAAAAGAAGCATTGCTACATCATATGTAGCTTATTAAAGAAGGACTTTCACCAATAGCAAACTAATTAACTCCAAGATGTATGATAAGTCTACGCTATTTGTTTTTAGGAGTTGAGTAGCAATATTGGATATAATTGTGGTGTTACTAAGTCTGGCTGTGCAAGGAGTTAAATTAACTCTGTTAGTGACTCCCAACTGCTTCAACTGTGTGACAATATCCACTCCATTGCCACGTCAGGCCTGTAACCGTCAACAATGTCACATGTTTTAGAGTCATAGAGTTAGACAGCCCAGAAACAGGCCCTTCGGCCCATCGTGTCTGTGCCAGCCATCCAGCACCCAACTATTCTAATCCCGTATTCCTGCACTTGACCCGTAACCTCTTCAGGCAGTGGGTTCCAGATTCCATGTACTTGCTCTTTTGAAATGAATAAAAAGGGAGAAGGGTGGTGATTGATTGTAAATCTTTTCTAACTGATTGCTCCCCCAATTTATTGCACAATGCAAATATATTTGTGGTTCAAACAGGAAACCAGCTATAATTTTAACGATTAACACTCCGGGTATAAACTATTTTAATAAGAGAAAAGCGACACTGTTTTACATATTGATACAGTGAAGAGAGGTAAGCAAAGTGTTTACTGCACAGTGTGTATTTTTACATTAGATTTATACACTTCATAGTTAGCATGGCCACTGTGGGAGATGCTCTGATTGATAATATCATGCCTTGTCTATACTTGTTAGATTGGTTCATTTTTCTTACGATGCCAGGAGCCGGTGGAAGTGGGGGGGACGTGGGTGGGGGCTTGTGTTGGACTGACTGTTAAATGGGATACTGGCAGTGACTGTGCTTCAGGACCTCTAGTGGTGGAATCTGGCACTGGAATGTCACAAAACTAATTGGACCAATAAGAATGGTTATGGGCTAAAATGTTTTAATAATTGAGTCATAAAATTAGTTCATTCACAAATAATTTTGCTCTTGAAAGTAGCATTCTCTTGGCATTTCTTCGCAGACGAAGATTTTGGGAAGGTTGTATTCAGCGGTTGCAGGCCCACTGGTGGCTAGTCATTACATCATTGGATCTGGGACAAATGCTGAAAAGATCACAGTACACAGTCATAACCACAGAATGTAATAATCTGCAAGTGGCATCATACACCACTGTGTAAATACAGTCTGCCCTTGATTCTAAATTTAATTCATATCACCTGATCATTTTGGGTGCTGCGGAAGAACAGAGGGATTTGGGGGTTCAGTTTACTGACAGTTTGAGCAGCCCTTCAAGTGGGCAAGGCCTTTTTTTAAAAAAAAAAGCTAATGCAATAGGAGCTTAACAGGATAGATGCTGAGAGGCTGTTTCCCCCGACTAGAGAGTTTAGAACTAGGAGGTCACAGTCTCAGAATAAGGGGATGACCATTTAGGACTGCGATGAGGAGAAATTTCTTCACTCAGGGTTGTCGACCTTTGGAATTCTCTACCCCAGGGAGTTGTGGATGCTCAGTCGTTGAGTATATTCAAGTCAGAATTGGACAGATCTTTGGATACTAAGGGAAGCTAGGGATGTGATGATATTGCAGGAAGCTCTTGTTGAGAGAGAGGATCATCCATGATTTATTGAAAGGCGGAACAGGCTTGAAGGGCCAAATAACCTAATCCTCCTCTTATGTTCTTATACTGGGTTTTCTGCCAAGAGGTATAAAATATAAAAGTTCAGATGTAATGGTGAATCTGTATAAAGCTTTAGTAAGATTACGGGTGGAGGTTGTATGCAGTTTTGAGCTCCACACTATTGGAAGGATGTTGAGGCAATAGAGAGGGTGTAGCACTAATTCGCTGCCTGGTATGAAGAATGTAGATACAAAGAATGGGGAAAAAAATTGGGTCTGTTCTCATTAGAACAGATAGGATTATGAGGTGATGTGAGAAAGATGTTTTATAATGGCATTGGATATGGTGGATAGAAACAGTGTGTTTCTAGTAGTTGAGGTTATAGAGCAAGGAGACATAGATACAAGATTAAATGTAAAAGATTTAGAGTAGAGCGTGGGAGAAAACTTTTTTGCACAGTATTACATAGCATGTACAGCACAGTAACAGGCCATTCAGCCCAACAGGTCCATGCTGATAATGCTCCTGACATACCTCCTCCTACCCTACTTCAACTCACCCTGTCAACATATCCATGTATTCCTTTATCCTTCGTGTTTATGTAGCTTCCCCTTGAATGCATCTAAGCTAATTCACCTCAACTTCTTGAGATAGCGAGTTCCATTCACTGGTTGAAGGCATGCAGAGAGAATAAAAGTAAGGGTGAGAGAGCATCTCACCTGTATGTGTTGAGGCATCTGTGCAAGTATTGCTAAAAATCAATTAACAACCTTTTGGAACTTGTTCATGTGTGTTTAGTAAGGAGCTGAAAATACTGTAGTCATAATCTGTACTTCAAGTGTTGAATCATTTTAGTATTTTAATGAATACACCACTTTAAAATATGTCCAGCAAATTTGCTCCCATCAAAGCTGCATTCTCCAACATCAACCCTTTGCTCATGAAGGTTTGCAGAAAAAGTGAGCGTTTACCTGTGAATGATCTTTGTATCACTTCAGCTTAATTTTATGGAAGTATCTCAGCACAGCTTGGAGTTTGACTAAATAATGGCTTGCGAGCTCAATAACTTCAATTCTTCAAGAAACTTGGTAAAATATTCCTCTAACTCTGGATTTCTTTTGCATATGAAGGTGATGTGATTGATTGGTACACTTCTATAAATGGTAAATTCTAATTTGAAAATACTGTATTGGAATTCCATCAGGCCTTGATTTCTCTTCACCAGTTCGTGGGCATTGTAGGGAAATCGTCTGCCTTTCCTCCTGTGAATATTAACTTCAGCGGTTTGAATCGTGGTCCATTCTGTTTTCACTCAGTAGGAATATTGGTGCATTCTGAGTTTTAATGTATTCCAATGCCTGTTTTCTATGCCATGGCCAATAATAATGTAAAGCAATGACAGCACAGATTCTGGTTACTCTGACAGCTGTAATTCAGTAGTTGTGTTTAGTTCTTCTCCACTTATTTCCTTTCCTTAATCAATTTGCCAATCCACCTTGCTTAGATTTGCTGCAAAAAAATGTTTGTATGAAACTTGCTCACCACCTTCCTCCCCTCTCCCACTTCTGTTTTTTTCAAGGAGTCTTTTTCAATGAAGGCTGATGTACCATCGTCACCAACAGCCAACCAGCAGGTTGGAGATGAACAAGATTCGTCTCCTTCCAAGCTATCCAAAGAGGAGCTCATCCAGAGTATGGACCGTGTAGACCGGGAAATAGCCAAAGTGGAGCAGCAGATCCTCAAACTGAAGAAAAAACAGGTACCAAGAGTTTTTGCAAGGATTCAGGCGCAGGGTTTTTGACGTGTGTGGGTGTGAAGTTATTTTTAGTCCTATTTACTTAAACATTGGTTAGGAACAGGACAGGACGTAAGACTTGCATTTATATAGTGTCTTTCACGACCACCAGATTGGCTTTACAGCCAATGACGTACGTTTTGAGGAGTAGTCACAGTTGTAATGTAGGAAATGCAGCAGCCAATTTGCGCACAGCAAGCTACCACAAACAGCAATGTGATAAATGACCAGATAATCTGTTTTTGTTGTGTTGACTGAGGGATAAATATTGAGCAGGACATGGGGAGAACTCCTCAACTCTGCTTTGACATAGTCCCTTGGGATCTTTAATATCCACCTGAGAGGATAGATGGGGCCTTGGTCTAACGTCTCATCTGAAAGACGGAATCTCTGACAGTGCAGTGCTCCTTCAGTGCTGCGCTGGAGTGTCAGCCTTGATTTTTGTGCTCAAGTCCTACAACCCACAACCTTTTGACTCAGAGGTGAGAGTGCTACCAACTGAGCCACAGCTGACACCTGCAACTGGTCCCAAGGCATTTTATAAGTAGGTTCAGGGCAAGAGGATAACCAGGGAAAGAGTAGGGCCCATTAGGGACCAAAGTGGCAATCTGTGTGTGGAGCCGGAGGACGCAGGTGAGGTTTTAAATGATTACTTTTCATCTGTGTTCACTATGGTGAAGGACGATGTAGGTGTAGAGATAGGGAGGGGGGTTGTGATATACTTGAACAAATTAGCATTGAATGGGAGGCAGTTTCAGCGGGCTTAAAAATGGATAAATCCCTAGGCCCAGATGAGATGTATCCCAGGCTGCGATGTGAAGCAAGGGAGGAGATTGCAGGGGCTCTGACACAAATTCTCAACTCCTCTCTGGCCACAGGAGAGGTGCCAGAGGACTGGAGGACAGCGCATGTGGTACCATTATTCATGGGTAGCTGGGATAAACCAGGTAATTACAGGCCAGTGAGTCCAACATCAGTGCTAGGGAAACTATTGGAAAAAATTCTGAGGGACAGGATTAATCTCCATTTGGAGAGGCAGGGATTAATCAGGGATAGTCAGCATGGCTTTGTCAGGGGGAGATGGTGTCTAACAAATTTGATTGAATTTTTTGAGGAGCTGACTAGGTCTGTAGATGAAAGTAAGGCAGTTGATGTAGTCTACATGGACTTCAGTAAGGCTTTTGATAAGGTCCCGCATGGGAGATTGGTCAAGAAGGTAAAAGCCCATGGGATCCAGGGCAATTTGGCAAATTGGATCCAAAATTGACTTAGTGGCAGGAGGCAGAGGGTGATGGTCGAGGGTTGTTTTTGCGGGTGGAAGCCTGTGACCAGTGGTGTACCACAGGGATTGGTGTTGGGACCCTTGCTGTTTGTAATGTACATTAATAATTTAGATGTGAATATAGGAGGTATGATCAGTAAGTTCGCAGATGACACGAAAATTGGTCGTGTCGTAATAATGAGGAGGAAAGCATAAGGTTACAGGACGATATATATGGGCAGAGCAGTGGCAAATGGAACTTAATCCTGAGAAATGTGAGGTGATGCATTTTGGGAGGTCTAACAAGGCAAGGGAATATACAGTGGGTGGTAGGACCCTAGGAAGTACAGAAGGTCGGGGTACTTGTCCATAGATCCCTGAAGGCAGCAACACAGGTAGATAAGGTGGTTAGGAAGGCACATGGGATACTTGCCTTTTTTAGCCGAGGCATAGAATATAAGAGCAGGGAGGTTATGATGGAGCTGGATAAAGTGCTAGTTAGGCCACAGCTGGAGTACTGTGTACAGTTCTGGTCGCCACAGTATAGGAAGGATGTGACTGCACTGGAGAGGGTGCAGAGGAGATGTTGCCTGGGCTGGAGCATTTCAGCTCTGAAGAGAGACTGGATAGGCTAGGGTTGTTTCTCTTAGAGCAGAGAAGGCTGAGGGGGCACCTGATTGAGGTATACAAAATTATGAGGAGCAGAGATAGGATAGATAGGAAGAAACGTTTTCCCTTAGCGGAGGGGTCAATAACCAGGGGGCATAGATTTAAGGTAAAGGGGCAGGCGGTTTAGAGGGGATTTAAGGAAAAACTTTTTCACCCGGCGGGTGGTTGGAATGTGGAACACACTGCCTGAAGGGGTGGTAAAGGCAGGTACCCTCACAACATTTAAGAAGTATTTAGATCAGCTCTTGAAACGCCATAGCATACAAGGCTATGGGCCAAATGCTGGAAAATGGGATTAGAATAGATTGATGTTTGATGGCCGGCATGAACACGATGGGCCGAAGGGCCTGTTTCTGTGCTGTATAACTCTGACTTTTCCCCTTCCATACTTGGTTGGTTTAATTCCATTTTGCAATTCGCCATGGTCTGTATCTATGTTTTAGGGGAAGTGTTTAACGATACAGGGGAAATGGCATTGTAGGTACCCAGTAACCTGTAAAAGTGTAGTAGCTGGATGGTTAATTAGCACCGCTAATGTATCACTTTAAAATATTACTTTTGGATTCAGTGCTGCATGTTGCCGTTACTTTGATTATTGTTGATGCAAAGTTGTGAACAGACTTTCCTGGGAACCCCATGACTGAAACTATTAATCTGTACATTCATAAAATGCAGCAGCATTTTTTCAAGTGTTACACCGACGAACCGAACAGTGCTACTACTTCAGTCAGTGTTTCTCATGAATGCAGCCTGCTGTCCTGTTTCCAGGCTTGGTGATGTGTTTTGTTCTGGGTCTTGTCTCTTCATCTATGTTTCTCAACAAATGCAGTGAACTGCTTCATGTTTGTAGTTACCAAAGCTTCGATTACCAGTTGTCCTTCTCATTTATTCATAACTGATGAGTAGAATCTCAAAATTTGCTGATGATTCCAAACTTGGAGGTCAGGCAAACAGTGAGGATGAAATGAACCACCTGCAACAGGTCATAAATAGGCTAGTAGAATGGGCGGAGAGGTGGCAGATGGAATTTAATACTGACAGTGTGAGGTGATACATTTGGGCAGAAGGAATAAGGAAAGACAATATATACTTAATGGCAGAGTTCTAAAGAGTGTGCAGGAGCAGAGGGACCTGGGGGAGCATGTGCATTGATTTTTGAAGGTGGCAGGACATACTGAGAGAGTGGTTAGTAAAGCAGTTAAGTTCTTGGGTTTATCGAGGCATTGAGTACAAAAACAGAAGTTATGCTGAACCTTTAGACGGCTTTGGTTAGGCCCCAACTGGAGTACTGCATCCAATTCTGGTCACCACACTTTAGGAAGGATGTGAGGGACCTTGAGAGGGTACAGAGCAGGAGATTTACCAGAATGGTTCCAGGGATGGAGGATTTTAGTTATAAGGTTAGGTTGGAAAAGCTGGGTTTGTTCTCCTTGGAACAAAGGAGATTGAGGGAGATTTAATAGAAGTTACAAGATTATGACAGGCTTAGATAAGTTAGACAAGGAAAAACTTCCCATTAACAAATGGTACAAGGATGAGGGGACACAGATTGAAGGTTTTGGGCAAAAGATGCAGGGGGTGTATGAGGAAGCACTTGATTATGCAGCGGGTGATAATGACCTGGAACTTGCTGCCCACAAGGCTGGTGGAAGCGGAGATGATCAATGACTTTAAGAGGAAGTTGGATGGCCACCTGAGCGAAATAAACTTGCAGGGCTACGGGGATCGAGCTGGGAAGTGGGACTGACAGCATAGCTCTGTGGAGAGCCGGCATGGACTCGATGGGCCGAATTGCCGCCTCCTGTGCTGTAGATGACTCTAACAATATCAGCCAATCCTGGGGAGGTGTTGCAGTGGGGTTGGAATTCTTTGGAATTTTGGCTTCATTCAGTCAGTGTGGGTCCTATTTGGCAAGGGATGGGAGTGGAGGGAAGCTGCAGCTAAAGGCCAACATTGCATCTTCCGTAGACCCTTGTTGCTCTGTAACAGTCTTGTCATTGCAGATGGCACCGGTGCATTTACTAATTGTAGCAATGGTCGTTTTGACCATTCATGAGTGATTTTCTGGATTACTTGGACTGACTCTTGGCCTGCTTCCTTCCAAAAGGGAAAATACATCTTACTGCGTGAACAATGGAGACATTGTGAATTTTCCCCTAAACTGCACTGGGATCAACAGCAGTATTTTCATACTGAAGTTTAAAACCAGTGAGCATTGACAGCTCAGCAGTCTGAAACTGGGAATCTTGTGTCCAGGAACAACAGGCAACCTGGAGCTTAGATCCATGCTTGTTGAGGTCAATCCATTGATTGGGTTCATGATTCCGGATGATTAAAGATAGATTCTGAAATTTGCCTTATCTCCGTTCCTTCCTGACCACAAGTCTTTGATCCCTAGCAGTAGAAATATTGAATTTAATTTTTACTTTATGCTGAAGCAGAATTTGACCTAGCTTGCATTTGGCAGAGGTTCCAAAGTGAACAGATCACAGTTTGATGAGATTTGAGATGGCTGCTTGGCTCTGTTGTCAAGGAATGCAAATTAGTTTAGTTGATGGTTATGACTCAAAAGCTGAATAAAATTTGAATATTGAGTTTCTTTGAATCTTTTTTATTTTGTTCACGCCACATCTACTTTTCTGTTATGAAAAATCCTGTCTGCTGCCTTTACCAGGGAAGCTAGAATGCTGGAGTAGGTTTCGCATTGTCGCAGTGGGGGACACTATGACTGAACCTGAATCTGCCCTTACTGACATCCAGACAAGCACTAACAGCAAGAGTCACTGGATAGTGAATAGAGGCAGGAATCCCAGATGAAGCAGGTTAAAGTTACAGGGAAGGGCAAGGCCGTGAAGAGATATAAATATAAGGCTGCAAATCTTAATTTTCAATAGTTGGAAGACTGGGAGCCAGTGCAAACCAACAAGGATAGTGGGTGATGGGTGAGCGGGACTTGATGCAGGATAGGCTATAGGAATCAGAATTTTAAATGAGTTGAAGATTGAGGAGGAGGGAGACTTGGAATAACTGGTTATGTAGATGACTGGTCTTTTATTTTGTACCTCTGCTTGATGCATAAGGCATTTTCCACAAATGATTGTAATAGCAGCACATGTTTTGACGTAGTCCGGGAGCCCATGATTTCTCTAGTGCTGACCAGTGAGAACAAGTAAAGTCAGATAGTGAAAGTTGTTTTCAAAAAAATCTGCAAATTGTGATGCAAAGCTTTATGTATGTTGGCAAGAAATACTGACTTTGTTCTTCTTAGCAACAACTTGAAGAGGAAGCAGCCAAACCTCCAGAGCCTGAGAAACCGGTCTCCCCTCCTCCAGTGGAACCAAAACATCGCAGTATCGTCCAGATTATCTATGATGAAAACAGGGTAAGAACCAAAACAGCAGGGATTTTTCATTCTCTTCTAAAGAAATAATGAGGCACTCCCCTGAGTTGAGGACTTTGAGAGATTTGACTTGTGTTGTTTGCACAGGCTGCATTCCATTTAGAAGCTGGGGAGGTCTGGTGGAAAATATCAGATTCAGTACTATAGGCTGTAGATGGCTGTCCATGATGGTAACAGGCCAGGGTCATCTGTGTAGTTGTGAATAAGAGACATGTCAGCATGTTACTTCTAATGTCCACTAAGATAAGCAGCCTTTGAATGTGACACACCCTACCCTCTTCAGTTAGTTTTCTCATGCAGCTTTTCTGAATTCAGTCTGCTAAATAAGGGAAGCTTCGTTCCAGCACTTTTAAAAATGCACATGGGCTTAAAGCCACACTGCTGAGTTACATAGAAACAGTGAAGTACACAGTGCATTTGAGACATCCACATTAAATTGGCAGGAAGAATAAGAGAGCGTGCCAGTTTAGCCAGGCAAGCCTCACTGCTGCCATGAGTTAGTAGATAATGAATGGCTTTATGCATGACTATATTCATTTATCTGTTCTTGCCTCCGTCTCTAACATGAACACAGCCTCTGTGAGCTCAGCATTCTGTGGCAGTGAACTCTGTTCCGGTCTCAGCAGCATCTGTGTATACAACGTCTTGTTATTACCCAGAAATCTCTTGCAGATGTCAGTGTGTTTACCCAATGTTGTGAATCACATTTATAGCCAATGTAACTTGTTGGGTTTCTGAACCCCATATCCAGTGTTATTGAAAAATTAGTGAAGATGCTGAAGGTTCTCCCTCTCTCCCCCACAAAACAGAAGTTTGTGAAGGAGAGCAATTAACAATGACTAGACTGGGAATGGCCACAATTGGATGGTTCCATAGCCAAGGTTATGCACATGAAATTTGAACTGAACCTAAACCTTGTGCTAAACCTGACTCGGGAACAGTTGAGTCCTCATACCAGGAGGCTGGAGAAAGCTTGATTGTTGACTTTCATGCTATCAAGGTGACCAGTCTGTGTTTCTTGCTTTTGTTTATCATCTGGTTCCAATGTAAATTTGTTTCCTGCTTCCAGTCCTCAGGGCAGAGCAATTTAGCAGCTCAGAAACTGCTTTGATGTACTGAGTTTCAGATTAGAAATGGATGACAAAACATGGTCAGTTGCTTAAAATGAATAATGTAGACATAACTGGAGAAGTGAAATGTTTGTAACATTAGGATGCTTGTGGTAACAATTACTTTTGTTAACAGAAAAAAGCAGAGGAAGCTCACAAAATACTTGAAGGTCTGGGTCCGAGAGTGGAACTGGTAAGTGTATATACCAGTGTCATGTATCCACGTTACGTGTAACATTCTTTATCTGTTGTATGCTTCTAGTTTTCAATGATTCCTGTGGTATGCGATATTATAACTATCAAATGGTTGCAGTTATAGGAGGCACACTGCAAATGGGATTGCTGCTGTTTATACTCATTCATATTCTGCTGCCACTGCCTAGATCAGGCCATAATGTGAAATGCATCGCAACTCGAATCCTGACCTGACCTGAGCAGTGACTGTAGAATATGGACAGGCCAGTATGTATATAATCGACAGTGATATCAGATTGTTGTGCTAATTCTATGTATCAGTAAAGTATGATGCTGGACATGTGAAATTTTATATTTATATCTCTTGAACCCAAGAACACCCATCAGCACAAACTTAGGCTGTGCCTCTAGGGAGCACTTAGAGCTGTATAACACTGGGGTACAGTACTGGTGCATATGGGTCTGTCACTGTACAACTGAGGTACAATACTGGTGGGATAGGTCAGTCACTGTATAGCTGGGGTACAGGACTGGTGGGGACAGGTCTGTCCCTGTATAACACTGAGATACAGTACTGGTGCATACTGTTGTTTCTGTATAATGTCGACTGGTCGGTACAGGTCTGTGTCACACTGGGATATAGTACTGGTGGGTACAAGGCTGTCACGGTATAACAAGGGTACAGTACTGGTGGGGACAGGTCTGTCATACGAACAAAGGAATTAGGAGCAGAAGTAGGCCATTCGGCCCCTTTAGCCTGCTCTACCATTCAATAAGGTCATGGCTGATCTGTTTGTGTCTCAATTTCCACACTCCCATCTATCCCCAATAACCTTTGATTCCCTTGTCTAACCAGAATCCATTTACTTCCGCTTTAAAAATATTCAATGACCCCGCCTCCACCACCTTTTGAGTCAGAGAGTTCCAAAGTCTCACAACCCTCAGAGAAAACATTTCTCCTCATCTCCGAAAAGGGTGACGCCTAATTTTGAAACGGTGCCTCCAAGTTCTGGACTCACCCACAAGAGGATGTACATCCACCTTGTCAAGGTCGTTCAGGATCTTGTATACTTCAGTCATGTCTCCCCTCACTCTTCTAAACTCCAGTGAAAACAAGCCCAGTCTGTCCAACCTTTCCTCATCAGACAACCCACTCATTCCAGCTATCAATCTAGTAAACCACCTCTGATTCGCCTCCAATGCGTTTACATCCTCCCTTAAATAGGAAGACCAAAACTGCACGCAGTATTCGAAATGTGATCTCACCAATGCCCTGTATAACTGAAGCATAACATTCTTGCTTTTATTTTCAATTCCTCTCGTGATAAAGGATAGAATTCCATTAGCCTTCTTTATTACTTACTGTACCTGCATACTAGCTTTTTATGACTCATGCACTAGAACACCTCGATCCCACTGCACCTCAGAATTCTGCAGTCGTTCTCCGTTTAAGGAATACTCTGCTTTTTTATTCTTCCTGCCAAAGTGAACAACTTCACATTTTCCCACATTATACTCCCATCTGCCAGATTTTTGCCCACTCACTCAACCTATCTATATTGGTCTGCAACCTCCTTATGTCCTCTTCGCAACATACTTTCCTACCTATCTTTGTGTCATCTTCAAATTTAGCTACCATGCCATCGCTCCCCTCATCTAAGTTATTGGTATAAATTGTAAAAAGTGAAGTCCCCAACACAGACCCCTGCGGGACTCCATTTGTCACATACAGCCAATCGGAAAAGGACCCATTTATGCATACTCTCTGTTTTCTGTCAGCCAGCCAAGCTTCTATCCATGCTAATATGTTACCCCCTACACCATGAGCTCCTACTATGCGCAATAACTTTTTATGTGACACCTTGTCAAATGCCTTCTGGAAGTCCAAGTACAGTACATCAACGGACTGCCATTTATCCACAGTGCATGTTACTCCTTCAAAGAACTCCAATAAATTGGTTAAACATGATTTCCCTTTCACAAAACCATGCTGACTATTCCTGATGACCTCGAGTTTTTCTAAATACCCAGCTACAACCTCCTTAATGATCGATTCTAACACCTTCCCCATGACAGACGTCAAGCAAACTGGTTACCTGTTTTCTGCCACCTTGAATAGTGGGGTTATATTTGCTACTTTACAGTCTGATGGAACCTTTCCAGAATCTAACAAATTTGAAAAAAATTAACGCCAACACATCTACTGCCTCATTAGCCGCCTCTTTTAAGACCCTAGGATGAAGCCCATCAGGACCTGGGGACTTGTCAGTCTGCAGCTCCATCAGTTTGCTCAGTACCGCTTTCCTGATGATTGTAATTTCACCAAGTTCCTCTCTTCCTTCCACCTCCTGATTTACAGCTATTACTGGAATGTTTTTTGTATCCTCTATAGTCAAGACAGAAGCAAGATATTTGTTCATTACATCTGCCATTTCCTTATTATCTACTATTAACTCCCCATCCTCTCTCTCTCTAGAGGACCAACACTCACTGTACTTGCTTTTTTCCTTTTTAAATATCTGTAGAAACTCTTGCTATTCGTTTTTACATTTCTAGCTAGCTTCCTAAGGTAGATAAGTCCCCAGGGCCTGATGGGATCTACCCCAGAATACTGACGGAGGCAAGGGAAGAAATTGCTGGGACCTTGACAGAAATCTTTGCATCCTCATTGGGACCTCACCTGTAGCCAGAGGACTGGAGAATAGCCAATGTTGTTGCTTTGTTTAAGAAGGGTAGCAAGGATAATCCAGGAAATTATAGGCCGGTAAGCCTTACGTCAGTGGTAGGGAAATTATTAGAGAGGATTCTTCGGGACAGGATTTACTCCCATTTGGAAACAAATGGACTTATTAGCGAGAGGCAGCATGGTTTTGTGAAGGGGAGGTTGTGTCTCACTAATTTGATTGAGTTTTTTGAGGAAGTGACGACGATGATTGATGAAGGAAGGGCAGTGGATGTTATCTATATGGACTTCAGTAACGCCTTTGACAAAGTCCCTCATGGCAGATTGATACAAAAGGTGAAGTCACACGGGATCAGAGGGGAGCTGGCAACATGTATACAGAACTGGCTCGGTCGTAGAAGACAGAGGGTAGCAATGGAAGGGTGCTTTTCTGAATGGAGGGATGTGACTAGTGGTGTTCCGCAGGGATCAGTGCTGGGACCTTTGCTGTTTATAGTATATATAAATGATTTGGAGGAAAATGTAGCTGGTCTCATTAGTAAGTTTGCGGACGACACAAAGGTTGGTGGAGTTGCGGACAGTGATGATGATTGTCAGAGGATACAGCAGGATATAGATCGGTTGGAGACTTGGGCGGAGAAATGGCAGATGGAGTTTAATCCGGACAAATGTGAGGTAATGCATTTTGGAAGGTCTAATGCAGGTGGGAAGTATACAGTAAATGGCAGAACCCTTAGGAGTATTGACAGGCGGAGAGATCTGGGCGTACAGGTCCACAGGTCACTGAAAGTGGCAACGCAAGTGGATAAGGTAGTCAAGAAGGCATACGGCATGCTTGCCTTCATCGGTCGTAGCATAGAGTATAAAAATTGGCAAGTCATGCTGCAGCTGTACAGATCTTTAGTATGGCCACACTTAGAATATTGCGTGAAATTCTGGTCGCCACACTACCAGAAGGACGTGGAGGCTTTGGAGAGGGTACAGAAGAGGTTTACCAGGATGTTGCCTGGTCTGGAGGGCATTAGCTATGAGGAGAGGTTGGAAAAACTCGGATTGTTTTCACTGGAACGACGGAGGTGGAGGGATGACATGATGGAGGTTTACAAAGTTATAAGCGGCATGGACAGAGTGGATAGTCAGAAGCTTTTTCCCAGGGTGGAAGAGTCAGTTACTCGGGGACATAGGTTTAAGGTGAGAGGGGCAAAGTTTAGAGGGGATGTGCGAGGCAAGTTCTTTACAACAGAGGGTTGTGAGTGCCTGGAACTTGTTGCCGGGGGAGGTGGTGGAAGCAGGTACCATAGAGACGTTTAAGAGGCATCTTGACAAATACTTGAATAGGATGGGAATAGAGGGATACGGACCCCGGAAGTGCAGAAGGTTTTAGTTTAGGCAGGCATCAAGATCGGCGCAGGCTTGGAGGGCCGAATGGCCTGTTCCTGTGCTGTACTGTTCTTTGTTCTTCGTTCCTGTCATACTCTAACTTCTTTGTCCTGATTAACCTTTTAGTCATTCTCTGCTGTTCTTTATATTCTGACCAATCATCTGACCTGCCACTCATCTTTGTGCATTTTTCTTAAGTTTGATGCTTTCCTTAACTACTTTAGTTAACCATGGATGGTGGGTCCTCTCTTTAGAGTTTTCCTTTATAGTAGGAATATACTTATCCTGAGTATTCTGAAATATCCCCTTAAAAGTTTGCCACTGCTTCTCTCTCGATCTATCTCCTAGCCTAGTAACCCAGTCACTTCAGCTAGCTCAGCTTTCATGCCCCCATAGTTGCCCTTATTTAAGTTTAAAATACTAGTCTTAGACCCACTCTTCTCTCTTTCAAACTGGATGTAAAATTCAATCATATTGTGGTTGCTGCTACTTAGAGATGCCTTAACTCTGAAGTCACTAATCCTGTCACATTGCACAATACCAAGTCTAATATAACCTGCTCTCTAGTTGGTTCCAGAACGTGCTGCTCTAAGAAACTATCCTGAAAGCTTTCTATGTACACCTGATCCAGGGTACTATTGCCAATCAGATTTTTCTGGTTTATATGTAGATGTCAGTGTATAACTGGGCCACAGTACTAGTGGGACAGGTCAGACACTATATAACACTGGGGTACAGTACTGGTGAGGACAGATCTGTCACTGTATGACACTGGGGTACCGTACTGGTGCTGCAGGTCTGTGTCTCTCACTGGGATATAGTACTGGTGGGTACAGGTGTTGTGCCTAATACGCATTTACTCTTAAAGAATCCATGGAATCCGATTGGTGAAAGGTATATCAATATTTTATTCACATACTAAATCATCAAATATAAGCTCTCACTAACTTGCACAATATCAAGAATCATCAAGTACAAGCTATCACAATTTGCACAGTATACTACCCGGCAAGGCACGAGGTGATCAGTCTTGGACTTGCGGCTGCTCTTCTGTTTTCTGAGCCCTTGGCTCGGGTATCTTCTCGAGTGTTCTTCCCAGGGTTCTCGTGCCTTTATCAGTTTCAGTCAGGGCTTAAATCTTGTTTCCAAGACTCTCCCCTCTTACTTACTCATAGGGGTTTGGTATAATGACATAATGATAATTCCTTATTTGGCTCAGTGAGAACCTGTTTAACATTTTACAGTTTCCTATTGTCTACTATGAGTCTAATCATATCTGGTGTCTGTGACGACGCCTTTATCTGCTACGTGCAAGGACAGTGTCTGGGATCATCAATCTGTCTTTTCTATACTGTCTGCAATTCCTCGGCCATCCGTATGCTGTGACCAATTTCTATCCAGCCCCTCTATGCTTTAACACGCTTTTCATTGTTGTGTGACTAGCCCCTTTGTTTCAACTAAGTTCTTATGTGTTGTTACTATATGTGTTTTTACTGGGTCTACACAGGTCTGTCACTGTATAATAGGTACAGTACTGGTGGATACAGGTCTGCCACTATAACTGGGGTACAGTACTGGTGGGATACAGTTCTGTCACTATAACTGGGGTACAGTACTGGTGTATACAGGTCTCTCTGTATAGTTGGTACAGTCCTGGTGGGTACAGGTCTATCTCACTGGAGTACAGTACTGGTGGGTATAGGTGCTTGTCTCTCCCTGGGGTACAGTACGTGTGGGTACAGGTCTGTCCCTGTATAATATTTGGGTACGGTGCTGGTGGGTACGGGGCCGTCATTGTGTTCGGTTATGCTGGAAACAATCTATAAAGCAATCTATAAAATTATTATATTGCAGTAGATCGAATTTACAGAGACGAAACTGGCGATCTGGCCCAACAGGTCCATGCCAGTGTTTATGCTCCACACAAGCCTCTTCCCATCCTCCTTCAACTAACCCCATCATTTCTGTTGTATTTCCAAAATCCCTGCAGCAATTAAAAACCGTTTGTAGGTACGCAATAGAACTGTTAACATGGGAATGGAATGGACCTTGAATGGAATGGTAGTTCCTAATTATTAATGCGCAAGTGAACTGGCAAATCAGGTTAAGGGACAGGTCAATAGAGATGCAGTGGCAGACATTTAAGGGGATATTTCAGGATTCACAAAATAGATACATTTCAACACGAAAGAAAAATTCCAAGAGTGGGACCTGCCATCCGTGGTTAACTAAAACAGTTAAAGATAGTATCAAACTTTTAAAAAAAGCCTATAATTGCGCAAAGATGGGAGGCAGGTTAGAAGGTTGGACAGAAAATTAAAAAACTAAAAGATTGATAAGGAAGGTAAAATTCGAGTATGAAAGAAAGCTAGCTAGAAATATAAAGACAGATAGTAAGAGTTTCGATAGATATTTAAAAAAGAGTTAATGAAGTGAGCGTTGGTCCTACAGAAAGTGAGTCTGGGGAATTAATAATGGATAATCAGGAGATGGCAGATGAATTGAACAGGTATTTTGCTTCGATCTTCACTATTGAGGATACAAGTAACATCCCAGTATTAGCTGTAGGTCAGGAAATGGAAGGGAGGGAGGAACTCAAAAAAAAAATTGCAATCACCAGGGAAATGGTATTGAACAAATTTTTGGAGCTGCGGGCTGACAATTCCCTGGGTCCTGATGGACTTCGTCCTAGGGTGTTAAAAGAAGTGGCTAGTGAGATAGTTGATGCGTTGGTTTTAATTTTCCAAAATTCCCTGGATTCAGGGAAGGTTCCGTTAGATTGGAAAATAGTGAATGTAGCTCCTTTATTCAAAAGGGTAGGGAGTCAGAAAGCAGGAAATGACAGGCCAGTTAGCTTAACATTTGTCTTGGGGAAAATGTTAGAAGCTATTATTAAAGACATTATAGCAAGGGATTTAGAAAAATAGAAGGTAATCAGGCAGAGTCAACATGGCTTTATGAAAGGGAAACCATGTTTAATCATCTTTGAGGGAGTGACATGCGCTATGGATAAAGGGGAACCCGTGGACGTACTACACTTAGATTTCCAGAAGGCTTTTGATAAGGTGCCACATCAAAGGTTATTGTGGAAAATAAAGGCTCATGGTGTAGGGGTTAACATATTGGCATGGATAGAAGATTGGCTAGCTAACAGGAAACAGAGAGTAGGCATAAATAGGTTATTTTCTGGTTCAAGATGTAACGAGTGGTGTGCCTCAGGGATCTGTGCTGGGGCCTCAACTTTTTACAATTTATATAATGACTTAGATGAAGGGACCGAAGGTATGGTTGCTAAATATGCTGATGACTCAAAGATAGGTAGGAAAGTAAGTTGTGAAGAAGACATAAGGAGGCTACAAAGGGATATGGAGAGGTTAAGGAGTGGGCAAAGACCTGGCAAATGGAGTATAATGAGGGAAAGTGTGAAATTGTTCACTTTGGCAGGAAGAATAAAAAAGAAGCATATTATCTAAATGGAGAGAGATTGCAGAGCTCTGAGATGCAGAGGGATCTGGGTGTCCTAGTGCATGAATCACAAAAGGTTAGTATGCCGGTACAGCACATAATTAGGAAAACTAATAAAATGTTATTGTTTATCCCGAGGGGAATTGAATACAAAAGTAGGGAGGTAATGCTTCAGCTACACAGGGCATTGGTGAGACCACATCTGGAGTACTATGTACAGTACTGGTCTCGGTATTAAAGGAAGGTTGTAAATGCATTGGAGGCAGTACAGAGAAGGTTTACTAGACTGATACCTGGAATGGGTGGGCTGTCTTACGAGGAAAGATTAGCCAGGCTAGGCTTGTATCTGCTGGAATTTAGAAGAGTCAGAGGCGACTCGATTGAAACATAAGATCCTGAGGGGTTTTGCCAAGGTGGATGTGGAAAGGATGTTTCCCCTTGTGGGAGAACCTAGGACCTGAGGTCACTTTAAAAATAAGGGGTCACCCATTTAAGACACAGATGAGGAGAAATTTGTTCTGAGTATCGTGAGTCTTTGGAATTCTCTTCCTCAAAAGGCGGTGGAAGCAGAGTCTTTGAATATTTCTAAGGCAGAGGTAGATCAGCAAGGGGGCGGAAGGTTATTGGGGGTAGGTGGAAATGTGGAGTAATCAGTTCAGCCATGAACTTATTGAATGGCGGAGCAGGCACGAGGGGCTGAGTGGCCTATTCCTGCTCCTAATTTGTATGTTCATGTTCCTGCTGAGTTAGCTGATCTCAGTGGCAATGAGGAGTGGCAAAATAGGTTGTGATGCCCCTGGTCAAGACGGGAAAAGTCGGCCATGGTTTCCACAGGTGGCTAAGTATCGAGCAACCCCTGCTAGACAGCATGTTTGTCTTCTGTAAAGTGAAGACAGGATTGGTCTCGCTGTGATGCTTCTAGAGTTGAATATCATGTTGGCACTCACTATTTGACCATGTTAAATAACAGAGGGTACCCATAAACCATGGAACAGCACCTCCAGGAAGGAGCTGTTGCTTTTGGGCGAGGATTGGAGAAAATTGAGAGATTAGGGTTGTGAGCACAAATGAGGAGGGTGACCGGGACTTATGCAAGACGTACGGAACACTTCTGAGCTGCAATTGGAATGGATCGACCATCACAGGCGCGATAGGCCAAATGGTAGCCTGCTGTGCTGTATCATTCAGTTCTGTCATCTGAATAGGTCACACAGCCATCTGTTCCCCTCAGCTGCGCAGAATAAAAGATGCAGTATTACTGTTATACCTCACTATTCATCCTTTGTGTGCTCTTCTCCCAGCAATGTTTAGTGTAGATTGGGGCCTCCTCCCCAAGGCAAACATTCACATGGCATAAAAACTTGTGCAAACATTAGCATTGTGGATATAGTTGGCTGGTGGTTCTGGTATGGACCGAATGGACCAGGACTCATGAATGAAATATTGAATTCAATAAATCTGGTAATTTTGTACTATATCAGGAAAATGGAACATCAAAGCTGCTGATTCACTGAAGATCGTTAAGGAAACGGACCCTGCCACCCCTGCCCAGTCTGTCCTACATGTTTCACAATACATGGTCAAATAGATTAAAACAAATTGGCTTAATGACAGAAAACAGCGAGTTGTGGTAAATAGTTGTTTTTCAGACTGGAGGATGGTCGACATTGGTGTTCCCCAGGGCTCAGTGCTAGGACCGCTGCTTTTTTGATAGAGATTGAGATATAAATATATAGTTACGACTGAGATGGGAGGCGCACACTGTCTTCCATAGTTCCACTGCTCCCCCAATATATTTAAATATTTACCCAGTTACTGATGCGGTCAATCAAATGCTCTACTCTTTATCCCAGAATAAAATACACCAACCAGGTTTCTTTAATAAACAACAAAACTATCAGTTTATTATAAAACAAAACTTATGCAGTAATGAAGCAACGCATTAACACAGATTGAAATATGAAAGTTCTCTTCTAATAGCCCCCACACACAAACTCCCTGGAAAAAAAAATACAGAAATTCTCTCTGCAGATGTCTGTTGTAAGAAAAAGACAAAAAAAAAAATTTGGCCAAATACTTGCTAATCCTTGAAGAAAAAAGTGAAGATGTGGAAGGATGTCAGTTGTCCCTTTTGGTCTGGCATCCGTGTATTCGGTGACGGGTCACTGGGATCTATTCAGAAGCAGTTCGTTATGGAGATGTTGAGAAATTGTCAAGTAGGCTTTGCAGGAGAAACGTGGCATTGGGCGTTTCAGCTAGTACACACTAGAATCGCAGGAAAATCGCTTTTCCAAAGACATGAGGAAAGAGGAGCTGATGCACTGGACTTCTCATGATCTCTTGGCGAGGTGTCAGCAAAATGAGCTGAGGGGGGGGGGGGTGGTTTTCTTGGCAGGCCAAACCATCAACTGTCTTCAAAAATAGTTCACACCCCAACTGAACTGAAAACAATCCAAACCTCAAAACAGAATGTCAACCTTCTGACCTCCATAAACTTTGACGTGTGGCTTCTCTATAACAACCTCCCCTTAGTCCAAGGTTCCTGTTGTTTATTTATCTTAAAGCAGGTGATCTCCAATAGAGGTTTTTAGCACTCCTTGATTCTTCCACTAAGTGTTTTCAGTCAAGTGTCCTTTGCATGACCTCAGTGAAAAAAACAAAATCCAGTATATCTTCAGGCTTCCAAATGAATCCATTTCCACAATTACATGAGGCCTTAAAAACATACTTGAAAAAAAAAGAAGCCTCTCAACACCTCCATCCTTGGAGGATTGAAACCCCATTTTTAAATGCGTTTCATTACAAAGTGTGGGGGAAAAAAAGAAAAAATTTTAAACCACACTTTCACTCTCCTTCTTGTTCACTCTTTACCTGTAGCTAATACAGTTCTGTGTTGTACCATCTTTGCACTCAGCTGACTCAAAGAAAAGTTAAATCCCAGATAAAGCATCCACAATGACATTATTTTTTCCCGCAATGTGGATAATCTTTAAATGATAAGGTTGCAATAGTAAACTCCATTGAATAGTCGGGCATACTGGTATTTGAATTTTTCCACAAAGGCTAGGGGATTATGATCAGTATACACCAGTGTGTGTCTGTAGTCATGGCAGACTTAAACCTTAAAATGGTTAAGAGCTAATAATAAGCTCAGGGTTTCTTTTTCCACTGTTGAATATCTTTTTGGTGTCGATTTAGCTTTCTGGAAAAGTATCCCACTGGCCTTTCTATGCCCGATTCATCGTCTTGTAACAGAACTGCCCTCAGGTCAGACCCTGACATCAATTGCAACCTTGAAGGGCTTAGTGAAATTTGGAGCAGCCAACACTGGTTCATTAATCAAAATGGCATTCAGCTTCTCAAAAGATGTTTGGCACTCACCTGACCACGCTACCTTGGCTTTCCTTTTTTGAAGCAAATCCGTCGGTGAAGCAGCTATAGTACTAAAATTTGGTACAAGCTTGCAATAGAAACCACACCCTCCCAAAAACCTCATGATTTCTTGCTCAGTCTTAGGGGTAGGGAACTCCTCCAATGCTTGTACTTCTACTGTTCTTGACAACACTTGTCCTTGCTCTACTATATGCCCGAGGTAGGTTACTCTGGCTTTTGCAAATTCACTTTTGACAAGGTTTATCACTAAATCAGCTGATCGTAATTCTCTAAACAGAGCATCTAGTTGTTCCAAGTGGTTCTTCCAAGTGTCACTGTATACCAGCACATTGTCACGGTAAGCCACAAAGTTAGGAACACTGGCTACCACTTTGTTCATTCATCTCTGAAAAGTGAATGGGGCATTTTTCAGCCCAAATGGCATCACTCGGCATTGAAAAAGACCGTCTGGTGTGACAAAGGCCGATATTTCTTTATCTCGGGGTGTTAAAGGAACCTACCATTAGCCCTTTAACAAATCTATTTTTGTAAGAAACGTGACACTGCCCACTCTGTCCGTACAGTCTTTCAAGCAAGGTATTGGGTAGGAGTCTGCCTTTGTTACTGCATTAACTTTTTTTGAAGTCTATGCAAAGTCTGGTTAACCCATCAGGTTTAGGCACTAATACTATTGGTGAACTCCAGCTGCTTTGACTAAGTTCCATTAAGTTGTTTTCCAACATGTGTTGGATTTCTGCTTTCACCTGGGCCTGTTTGTCTGGTCTGAAGCGGTAAGGATACTGTTTTATAGGAACGGATTCCCCCAGATCCACATCATGTGTGGCTAAGGTCATCAATCCTTGCTTTTCCCTACAGACTCTAAGTGCCGTGAGTAGCCTTGTTAGGTGGTCTCATTGTTCTGCATCTAAGTATGAAAGCCTGGTGTCCAATCTCCCTAACAATTCAGTATTAGCTAACTAGATAGTAGGAGATTCAACCTGAGAATTGTCTTGGCCTCCTTCTGCCTTATCCTCACTGTCCCTTTCATACTTCACTGACTGTCCTACCTGACTCGGCTGTGCGTGTTTATCCTCCTCCTGTGGATGATGATATTGGCAACATATTGTTATGATCCATTCGATTCTTTTTCCAGCGGTGTCAATCAAATAATTTACTTTACCGCTTCTTTTGACCACTTTATATGGACCACTGAAACCTGCTTTCAGCGGTTCACCCTGTAAAGGCAGTTATAATAACACCTCATCCCCTGGTTGAAATATTTGGGTCTTGGCCTGCTTGTCTGCCATCCCTTCATGGTTGTTTGGGAAGCTGTCAGGTGTTCCCGAGCCACTTTGCAGGCGCTACTGGAACATGGATACATAATCGAACACGGAAGATTCGTCCCTTTGTTCTAAAAGCTTTTCTTTAATTAGTTTTAGAGGACCTCTTTTCACAGTGGCGCAGTGGTTAGCACCGCAGCCTCACAGCTCCAGCGACCCGGGTTCAATTCCGGGTCCTGCCTGTTTGGAGTTTGCAAGTTCTCCCTGTGTCTGTGAGGGTTTCCTCCGGGTGCTCCGGTTTCCTCCCACATGCCAAAGACTTGCAGGTTGGTAGGTTAATTGGCCATTATAAATTGCCCCTAGTATAGGTAGGTGGTAGGGAAATATAGGGACAGGTGGGGATGTGGTAGGAATATGCGATTAGTGTAGGATTAGTATAAATGGGTGGTTGATGGTCGGCCTGTCACTCCAGAATTGGCCTTTATAGCCACTCCAGGCGCTGCTTCACAAACCACTGACCACCTCCAGGCGCGTATCCATTGTCTCTCGAGATAAGGAGGCCCAAAAGAAAAAAAAAGAAGATGGTCGGCACAGACTCGGTGGGCCAAAGGGCCTGTTACAATGCTGTATCTCTAAACTAAACTAAACTAATTCAAAGGACTAAAACTGGTTGACTCATTAGGTGAATCCTGAGTGGTAAACAAAAGAAATTCTAGCCCTTTATACCAATCATGGTGATATTCATGACAGTATGCCCTGATCATCGTTTTGAGGGTCTGATGGTACCTTTCTAAAGCCCTTTGTGTAACTGTATTATACCCAAATTAGTCATAACCTGTTGAAATATTTTGGGCATAAAATTGATCTGACAATCTCAATTGGAAATCCATATCTAGTGAATAACTGGGTTAACTTTTCTAAAACTACCTTAGTAGAAATTGTTCTAAAGAGAATGGCCTCTGGGAACAGAGTAGCCATATCCATGGTAGAATATATATTGGTGTCCCGCTTTTGTTTTGGGTAAAGGTCCTACACAGTCATAGAGTTATACAGCTCAGAAACAGGCCATTTGGCCCATCATGTCTATGCCGGCCATCCAGCACCCAGCTATTCTAATCCCATATTCCTGCACTTGGCCTGTAGCCTTGTATGCTATGGCGTTTCAAGTGCTCATCTAAATACTTCTTAAATGTTGAGGGTTCCAGCCTCTACCACCCCTTCAGGCAGTGCGTTCCAGATTCCAACCACCCTCTGGGTGAAATTTTTTTTCCTCAAATCCCCTCTAAACCTCCAATCCCTTGCCCTATATCTATGCCCTCTGGTTCTTGACCCCTCCACTAAGGGAAAAAGTTTCTTCCTATCTATCCTATCAGTGCCCCTCATAATCTTGTACATTTCAATGATCTCCCCCCTCAGCCTTCTCTGCTCCAAGGAAAACAACCCTAGACTTTTCAGTCTCTCTTCATAGCTGAAATGCTCCAGCCCAGGCAACATCCTGGTGAAACAAAAACAAGAAATACTGGAATCACTCAGCAGGTCTGGCAGCATCTGTGGAAAGAGAAGCAGAGTTAACGTTTCGGGTCAGTGACCCTTCTTCGGGGTTCCGAAGAAGGGTCACTGACCCGAAACGTTAACTCTGCTTCTCTTTCCACAGATGCTGCCAGACCTGCTGAGTGATTCCAGTATTTCTTGTTTTTGTTTCAGATTTCCAGCATCCGCAGTATTTTGCTTTTATTTTAACATCCTGGTGAATCTCCTCTGCACCCTCTCCAGTGCAATCACATCCTTCCTATAGTGTGGCGACCAGAACTGTACACAGTACGCCAGCTGTGGCCTAACTAGCATTTTATACAGCTCCATCATAACCTCCCTGTTCTTGTATTCTGTGCCTCGGCTAATTTATTTTTATTTATTTAGAGATACAGCACTGAAACAGGCCCTTCGGCCCACCGAGTCTTTGCCAACCATCAACCACCCATTTATACTAATCCTACACTAATCCCATATCCCTACCACATCCCCACCTTCCCTATATTCTCCTACCACTTACCTATACGAGGGGCAATTTATAATGGCCAATTTACCTATCAACCTTCAAGTCTTTGGCTGTGGGAGGAAACCGGAGCACCCGGCGAAAACCCACGCGGTCACAGGGAGAACTTGCAAACTCCGCACAGGCAGTACCCACAACTGAACCCGGGTTGCTGGAGCTGTGAGGCTGCGGTCCTAACCGCTTCGCCACTGTGCCGCCCATACTAAAGGCAAGTATCCCATATGCCTTCCTGACCACCTTATCTACCTGTGCTGGTGCCTTCAGTGATCTATGGACAAGTACACCAGGATGGTATGTTGCCTCCCTGGTGCCAGGGTCAAGGATGTCTCTGAACGGACAGGGGGCATTCTGAAGGGGGAGGGTGAACAGCCAGAAGTTGAGGTACACATCGGTACCAATGACGTAGGCAGGAAGAGTGATGAGGTCCTGCAGGGGGAGTTTAGGGAGTTAGGTAGAAAGTTTAAAAAACAGGACCTCTAGGGTTGTAACCTCGGGATTACTCCCTGTGCCACGTGCCAGTGAGGCTAGAAATAGGAAGATAGTGCAGCTAAACACGTGGCTGAGCAGCTGGTGTAGAAGGGAGGGTTTCAGATAGCTGGACCATTGGGCTCTCTTCAGGGACAGATGGGACCTGTACAAGAAGGACGGGTTGCATCTAAACTGGAAGGGCACTAATATCCTGGCTGCAAGCTTTGCTAGCGTCACTCGGGAGGGTTTAAACTAGTGTGGCAGGGGGGTGGGAACCAGAGCAGTAGAACACATAGTGAAGTAAATGAGGAGGGCATAGTAAATAAGGCCAGTAGGACTAAGAGGAAGAGCAGGCAGGGAGATGTTGCTGAGCACAGCGGGACTGGTGGTCTGAAGTGCATTTGTTTCAATGCGAGAAGTACAACAGGTAAGGCAGATGAACTTAGAGCTTGGATTAGTACTTGGAAATATGATGTTGTTGCTATTACAGAGACTTGGTTGAGGGAAGGGCAGGATTGGCAGGTAAATGTTCCAGGCTTTAGAAGCTTCAGGCGGGATAGAGGGGGATGTAAAAGGGGTGGGGGAGTTGCATTACTGGTTAAGGAGAATATCACAGCTGTACTGCGGGAGGACACCTCAGAGGGGTCATGCAGTGAGGCAAAATGGGTGGAGCTCAGGAATAGGAAGGGTGCAGTCACGATGTTGGGGGTTTACTACAGGCCTCCCAACAGCCAGCGGGAGGTAGAGGAGCAGAACTTGCAGGTTGATAGGTGAATTGGTCATTATAAATTGCCACTAGTATTAGGTAGGTGGAAGGAGAATATAGGGACAGGTGAGGATGTGGTAGGAATATGGGATCAGTGTAGGATTAGTATAAATGGGCGGTTAATGGTCGGCACAGACTCGGTGGGCCGAAGGGCCTGTTTCAGTGCTGTATCTCTAAATCAAAAAAATCAAAATCAGATATGTAGACAGATTTTGGAAAGATGTAAAGGTAACAGGGTTGTAGTGGTGGGTGTTTTAACTTCCCCTGTATTGACTGGGACTCACTTAGTGCTAGGGGCTTGGATGGGGCAGAATTTGTGAGGAGCATCCAGGAGGGATTCTTGAAACAGTATGGAGATAGTCCAACTAGGGATCGGGCCATTCTGGACCTGGTATTGGGGAATGAGCCCGGCCAGGTGGTCGAAGTTTCAGTGGGGGAGCATTTCGGGAGCAGTGACCATAATTCCATAAGTTTTAAAGTACTTGTGGATAAGGATAAGAGTAGTCCTCAGGTGTAGGTGCTAAATTGGGGGAAGGCTAATTATAACAATATTAGGCAGGAACTGAAGAATTTAGATTGGGGGTGGCTGTTTGAGGGTAAATCAACATCTGACATGTGGGAGTCTTTCAAACGTCAGCTGATAAGAATCCAGGACCAGCATGTTCCTGTGTGGAAGAAAGACAAGTTTGGCAAGTTTTGGGAAGCTTGGATAATGCGGGATATTATGAGCCTCGTCAAAAAGGAAAAGGAAGCATTTGTAAGGGCTCGAAGGCTAGGAACAGATGAAGCACTTGAGGAATATAAAGACAGTAGGAAGGAACTTAAGCAAGGAGTTAGGAGCGCTAAAAGGGGTCATGAAAAGTCATTGGCAAACAGGATTAAGGAAAATCCCAAGGCTTTTTATACGTATATAAAGAGCAGGAGGGTAACCAGGGAAAGGGTTGGCCCACTCAAGGACAGAGATGGGAATCATCTATGTGTCGAGCCAGAGGAAATGGGCGAGCTGCTAAATGAGTACTTTGGAGAAGGACTTGGATGATGAGCCTAGGAAAGGGAGTGTAGATAGTCTCAGTCATCTCATTATCAAAAAGGAGGAGGTGTTGGGTGTCTTGCAAAGCATTAAGGTAGATACGTCCCCAGGGCCTGATGGGATCTACCCTAAAATACTAAGGGAGGAAATTGCTGGGTCCTTGACAGAAATCTTTGCATCCTCATTGGCTACAGGTGAGGTCCCAGAGGACTGGAGAATAGCCAATGTTGTTGCTTTGTTTAAGAAGGGTGGCTAGGATAATCCAGGAAATTATAGGCCGGTGAGCCTTATGTCAGTGGTAGGGAAATTATTAGAGAGGATTATTCGGGACAGGATTTACTCCCATTTGGAAACAAACGAACTTATTAGAGAGAGACAGCATGGGTTTGCGAAGGGGAGGTCGTGTTTTACTAATTTGACTGAGTTTTTTGAGGAAGTGACGAAGATGATTGATGAAGGAAGGGCAGTGGATGTTATCTATATGGACTTTAGTAAAGCCTTTGACAAGGTCCCTCATGGCAGACTGGTACAAAAGGTGAAGTCACACGGGATCAGAGGTGAGCTGGCAAGATGGATACAGAACTGGCTCAGTCATAGAAGACAGAGGGTAGCAGTGGAAGGGTGCTTTTCTGAATGGAGAGATGTGACTAGTGGTGTTCCGCAGGGATCAGTGCTGGGACCTTTGCTGTTTGTAGTATATATAAATGATTTGGAGGAAAATGTAGCTGGTCTGATTAGTAAGTTTGCGGACGACACAAAGGTTGGTGGAGTTGCGGATAATGAGGATTGCCAGAGGATGCAGCAGGATATAGATCGGTTGGAGACTTGGGCGGAGAAATGGCAGATGGAGTTTAATCCGGACAAATGTGAGTTAATGCATTTTGGAAGGTCTAATGCAGGTGGGAGGTATACAGTAAATGGCAGAACCCTTAGGAGTATTGCCAGGCAGAGAGATCTGGGCGTACAGGTCCACAGGTCACTGAAAGTGGCAACGCAGGTGGATAAGGTAGTCAAGAAGGCATACGGCATGCTTGCCTTCATCGGTCGGGGCATAGAGTATAAAAATTGGCAAGTCATGTTGCAGCTGTACAGAACCTTAGTTAGGCCACACTTAGAATATTGCGTGCAATTCTGGTCGCCACACTACCAGAAGGACATGGAGGCTTTGGAGAGGGTACAGAAGAGGTTTACCAGGATGTTGCCTGGTCTGGAGGGCATTAGCTATGAGGAGAGGTTGGAAAAACTCGGATTGTTTTCACTGGAACAACAGAGGTGGAGGGGCGACATGATAGAGGTTTACAAAGTTATGAGCGGCATGGACAGAGTGGATAGTCAGAAGCTTTTTCCCAGGGTGGAAGAGTCAGTTACTAGGGGACATAGATTTAAGGTGCGAGGGGCAAAGTTTAGAGGGGATGTGCGAGACAAGTTTTTTTACACAGAGGGTTGTGAGTGCCTGGAACTTGCTGCCAGGGGAGGTGGTGGAAGCAGATACGATAGTGACGTTTAAGAGACATCTTGACAAATACATGAATAGGAAGGGAATAGAGGGATACGGGCCCCGGAAGTGCAGAAGGTGTTCGTTTAAGCAGGCATCAAGATCGGCGCAGGCTTGGAGGGCCGAATGGCCTGTTCCTGCGCTGAACTGTTCTTTGTTCCTCTGACCTTCTGTACTTCGTAGGGTCGTACCATCCATTGTATATTCCCTTGCCTTGTTTGTCCTCCCAAAATGCATCATCTCACACTTTTCAGGATTAAATTCCATTTGCCACTGCTCTGCCCATTTTACCAGCCCACCTATATTATCCTGTAATCTAAGGATTTCCACCTCACTATTTAAAACATCACCAATTTTCGTGTCGTCTGCGAACTTACTGATCATACCTCTTATGCTTGCGTCTAAGTCATTCATGTACACTACAAACAGCAAGGGTCTCAGCACTGATCCCTGTGGTACATCACTGGTCACAGGCTTCCAATTGCAAAAACAGCCCTCGACCATCACCCTCTGCCTCCAGCCATTAAGCCAATTTTGGATCCAATTTGCCAAATTGCCGTGGATCCCACGGGCTTTTACCACCGTAACCAATCTCCCGTGCAGGACCTTATCAAAAGCCTTAATGAAATCCATGTATACTACATCAACTGTTTTCCCCTCATCTACACATCTCGTCAGCTCCTCGAAAAATTCAGTCAAGTTAGTTAGACACGATCTCTCCCTGACAAAGCCATGCCTTACTATCCCTGATTAATCCCTGCCTCTCCAAGTGGAGATTAATCCTGTCCCTCAGAATTTTTTCCAATATTTTCCCAACCACTGATGTTAGACTCACTGTGCTGTAACTACCTGGTTTATCCCTGCTACCCTTCTGGAATAATGGTACCACTTTCGCTGTCCTCCAGTCCTCTGGTACCTCTCCTGTGGCCAGAGAGGATTTGAAAATTTTTGTCAGAGCCCCTGCTATGTCCTCCCTTGTCTCACATAACAGTCTGGGATACATCTCATCTGGGCCTGGGGATTTATCCACTTTTAAGTCCACGAAAACAGCTAATCCTTCCTCCCTTTCAATGCTAATATGTTCAAGTATATCACAATCCCCCTCCCTGATCTCTACACCTACATCGTCCTTCTCCATAGTGAACACAGATGAAAAGTAATCATTTAAAACCTCACCTTTGTCTTCCGGGTCCATACAAAGATTGCCACTTTGGTCCCTAACGGGCCCTACTCTTTCCCTGGTTATCCTCTTACCCTTAATATACTTATAAAACGCCTTGGGATTTTCCTTTATCTTGAGTCAGTGTTTTTTCATGTCTCTTCTTCGCTCTCCTAATTACTTTAAGTGCCACCCTACACTTTGTGTACTCCTCTAGTGGATCCGCTGTTTTCAGCAGTTGGGATCTGCTGTAAGCCTCCTTTTTTTTTTTCCTTATCCTGTCCTATATATCCATTGACATCGAGGGTTCCTTGGTCCTGTTGGTCCTACGCTTCACCTTAAGGAGCTCATGTTGTCTCTGAACTCTCACAATTTCCTCTTTGACTCCCACTGATGTGATGTAGACTTTCCTACAAGTAGTTGCTCCCAGTCCACTTTGGCCAGATCCTGTTTTATCATATTGAAATCGGCCTTCCCCCAACTCAGTACCTTTATTTTCGCTCCATTTTTATCCTTTTCCATAACTACCTTAAATGTCACTATCTCCAAAATGCTCCTCCACTGACACTTCTACCACTTGTCCGGCTTCATTCCCTAGGATTAGGTCCGGTACTGTCCCTTCTCTTGTAGGACTTTCTACATACTGGCTCAAAAAGCTCTCCTGTGCATTTTAAGAATTCCACCCCCTTTAAGCCTTTTGCACTCAGACTATCCCAGTTAATATAGGGGAAGTTGAAATCCCCTACTGTTATTACCCTATTATTTTTGCACCTCTCTGAGATTTGCCTACATATCTGCTCCTTTATCACTGCCTGACTGCTTGGAGCCTGTAGTACACACCCAGCCAAGTGATTGCCCCCTTTGTGTTTTTAAGTTCTACCCAAATGGCCTCATTTGAGGAACCTTCTAAGATATCATCCCTCCTTACTGCAGTAATTGACTCTTTGATTAACAGTTCAATGCCACCTCCTTTTTTATCCCCTCCCCTGTCGTGCTTGAAGATTCTATACCCTGGAATATTGAGCTGCCAGTCCTGCCCTCCCTCAACCATGTCTCTGTGATAGCAATAATATTATAATCCCATGTGCTAATCAAAGCCCTCAATTCATCTGCCTTACTAGTAAAACTCCTTGCATTGAAATAGATGCAATCCAGCCTTGCATTTTTCACTTGTGCCTTAACAGGTCTATATTTGCTCTGCCTTCCAGACAGACTCACTTTCTGTTCTATATTACCCCCTACTGTACCTCCACTCTGTATCCCATTCCCCTGCCAAATTAGTTTAAACCCCCCACCCCCCCTAACAGCACTAGCAAACCTCCCAGCAAGGATGCTTGTCCCATTCCAGTTAAGGTGCAACCTGTCCAACTTGTACAGGTGCCACTGTTGCCAGAAACAGACCCAGTGATCCAGGAAACTAAAGCCCTCCCTGCTGCACTATCTCCTCAGCCAGGCATTCATCTGCTCTATCCTCCTATTTCTAAACTCACTAGCACGTGGCACCGGGAGTAATCCCGAGATTACAACCTTAGAGGTCCTGCTTTTTAATCTACCTCGCTCCCTAAATTATTGTTACAGGACCTCATCCCTTTTTCTACCTATGTTGTTGGTACCAATGTGTACTGCGACCTGTGGCTGCTCCCCCTCCCGAATGTCCTGCAGCTGCTCCATGACATCCTTGACCCTAGCAACAGGGAGGCAACATACCATCCTGGAGTCACATTTGTGGCCAGAGAAACGCCTATCCGTACCCCTTATGATAGAATCCCCTATCTCTATAGCTCTTGTGCTCCTTTTTCTCCCCTGCTGTGCAGCAGAGCCATCCGTGATGCCACGGACCTGACTGTTGCTGCTTTCCCCTGGAGGGCCATTTCCCCCCCAACAGTATCCAAAGTGATATATCTGTTTGAGAGGGGGATGGCCACAGGGGACTCCTGTACTACCTGCCTGTGCCTACTACTCCCTCTGGTGGTCACCCATCCCTTTTCTGCCTGTGCTGCCATTACCTGTGGTGTGACCACCTCACTAAACGTGCTATCCACGTCGTCCTCAGCATCGCGGATGCTCCACAATGAATCCACCCACAGCTCTAGCTCCGTAATGCGGGTAGTCAGTAGCTGTAGACGGATACACTTCCTGCACACATGGTTGTTTGGGACACTGGAAGCATCCCTGATTTCCCACATAGCACAGGTGGAGCATACCATGGGTGCGAGCTCTCCTGCCATGGCTTACCTTTAAATTAATTAGTTACTCCCTTTAAAAAATACTAGTTACACCATGGGCCTTGTTCTACTCCAAACACTACCCAGTACAATGTAAAGTCCTTAATAAATTACATTAAGTTTAAAAAAAAAACACCCTTTAGTATTACTCACCTTATCACTTGAGGTCTACCAACACCCTACTAAATGGTTCCCCAAAAACTGGTATTGGAATTAGAGCTGCCGGTTTTATGACAGGTTGCAGTTTTCCCACAATCTGGCATGTATGGCACATTTTACAAAACTGCACCATGTCCTTGGAAAGACCTGGCCAGTAAAAATGCCGACCTATACGTGATTCTGGATCCCCACATGTCCCGCGAGAGGAATTTCATGGGCTGTCCTTAATATTTCCTGGCGATACTTGGGCAGTACCACTCTCTGGTGAACAACCGTCCATTCTTCGTCCACAGGTCTGTGATGAGGTCTCCACTCAGAATCCCATTTTTAATATAGTAGCCTTCCGGAACACACTCTGCTTCAGCTTCCATTAGAGCTGATTGTGCCACTTTATTTAACTCTGGATTGGCTTGCTGTGCCTTGATCAGAGAAGATTTATTGAACATTTCCCTCAGATTATTCAAATCTCCAAAGAAAGTTCAAGATATTCGGCTATCTGTCTGTGGTGCCAATTTTACCTCTGACAATGGAACTTGTTTCGTCATTGTTTGGGTCAATACACATGAAGGAAAGATTCATGGAACCTTTTCCTGCAACTGTTGTGTCTCTTCAACTTCACTTGGTTTTTCTGGGACTACTGGAGAAGCTACTACCTTCATTCCAGCCAAATCATTCTCCAGAGGACGTCAACTCCGTTTACAGGCGAGCTATGGACAATTCCAGATATTAGGTCACACTCCAGGTGTACCCGATCCAAAGGTACAGGTACATACACCCCGCCAATACCATTCACTAAAATCTTGGCATTCAATGCGCTCTCTGGTGGAAAGGTTATGCCTTTCCTCAGCAAAAGAATTTGGGTGGCTCCTGTATCCCTAAGTATAATTATAGGTTTACCAACCTTACTTTGGATAAGGAGTTACTTTTCCTTTTGACAAGAATTCCCTATAACTCTCAGCTATCTTATTCATGACCCTCACACTGACAATGGTTTTTGTCATCGAGTCATAGAATGATACAGCACTGAAACAGGCCCTTTGACCCACCGAGTCTGTGCCGACCATCAACCACCCATTTATCCTAATCCTACATTAATCCCATTTCCCTCTCACATCCCCACCTTCCCTCAATTCTCCTACTACCTACCTACACTAGGGGCAATTTACAATGGCCAATTTACCTATCAACCTGCACGTCTTCGGCATGTGGGAGAAAACCGGAGCACCTGGAGGAAACTCATGCAGGTCACAGGGAGAACTTGCAAACTCCGCACAGGCAGTACCCAGAAGTGAACCCGGGTCGCTGGAGCTGTGAGGCTGCGGTGCTAACCACTGTGCCACCCTATGTACTTGGCCTTGTATCTGCAGTCGGAGCTATAGCCTGATCTGCCATACTCTCGGTCAGGGTTCCTTTTTCTGCATTGGCCTCGTGTACCCTAATAAGTCTCATGAGTTTACCCCACAACTTCCTGCATTCTGCAAGAAGGTGTCCCACCTGTGACAATGGTAGCACTTCGGCTTTCAGACCTAACTTGCACCCTTAGCATCTTCCTTTCTGGCCTGAGGAGGAAATCCTGGGGCATTCCATCCCCGGCTACTTGGTTTCCATTCACACTCCCACCTTCTATCCTTCTCAGGTTTGTGGGGGGTGATGGAAAAAGGGTTTGGGCATGTAAACAAGCTCATAATCATCAACCATCTCAGCTGCAACCTTCTGGATCTCTACATGGATTCTTACCAATGGAAGGAGTGAATTTTTGAATTCTTCCAGGAGGATTAGTTTCCTCGGGGCCTCATATGTGACCTCTACCTTTAATGCCCGCATCCAACGATCAAAATTAATTTGCTTTACCCTCTTCGATTCTATATAGGTCTACCCAGACTGTCTCCGGAGGTTCTGAAATTTCTGCTGGTAAAGCTTCAGGGACTAACTCATAAGCAGCGAGAATAGCCTTTTTTGCCATCTTAATGTGCAGAAAGCATGGCATAAACTTAATGAGCTCTGCCTATCAACCTGCATAAGCAATGTCCAGCTTTCCTTCGGCCATTTCATCTGTCTGGCTATCTTTTCAAAAGAAATGGAAAATGTCTCTACATCTTTTTCCTCAATCTTTGGGAAGGCTTGCACAAATTTAAACAGCTCTCCATGGGTCCTGGCCTGGAGTTAAGAGTTTTCTTCACCAGAACTTTGACTGGAGTCAAGACCACCCCTTTGTCTTAGTTCCATTTTATTCAAATTCCCTTCCTTCTCTTTCTCTTTCCTTAAGTTCAAGTTTCTTTGTCAATTCTCTTTCAAGTTCAAGTTTTTTCATTTCGAATTGCAACTGAATTCTAGCTATTACCTTAACCTTGGAACTGACGAAGATATTCCGGTAGTGTAAACTTTACTCCAATGCACAAGAAACCTGGTTTTTTTTTATTCCTCGTTTCAATTATTATTACCCCACTTACAATTGCACATTGTCGGTTTTTGGGTTATCCCACAGAGCCCTCAGTTATATGTTACGACCGAGGTTTTTTAGTTTTAGAGATACAGCACTGAAACAGGCCCTTCGGCCCACCGAGTCTGTACCGACCATCAACCACCCATTTATACTAATCCTACACTAATTCCATATTCCTACCACATCCCCACCTGTCCCTACATTTCCCTACCACCTACCTATACTAGGGACAATTGTGGGAGGAGTGCACTGTCTTTTCTAGTTCCATTTCTCCACGGGTCACAAAATACATTTAAATGTTTACCCAGTTACTGATGAAAAAGACAAAGAAAAGACTACTTTGGCTAAATACTTGCTAATTCTTGAAGAAAAAGAAGATAGGGAAGGATGTCCGGTGTCTTTTTTGGTCTGGCGCCCGGGTATACGGTGATGGATCACTGGGATCTTTTCAGAAGCAGTTCGTTCTGCAGATGTTGACAAATCGTCTGGTAGGCTTTGCAGGAGAAATGTGGCATCAGGGGTTTCAGCCAGTACACACTTGAATCGCAGGGTTTTTCCAAAGACAGGAGGAAAGAGGAGCTGCACACTGGTCTTCTCAGGGTCTCTGAAAGTGGTGTTGGCAAAATGAGCTGGGGGAGGTTTCTTTTTTTCTGGGAGGACAAACCACCTTCAAAACAGTTCATACCCCAATGGACCTGAAAACAATCCAAACGCCAAAACAGAAAGTCAACCTCCTGACCTCTGTAAACCTTGACATGTGGCTTTTCTATAAACATCTCCCCTTAGTCCAAGGTTCCTGTTGTTTGTTTATCTTAAAGCAGGTGATCTCCAGTAGAGGTTGTTTTTAGCACTCCTTGATTCTTCCAGTAAGTGTTTACAGTCAAGTGTCCTTTCCATGACCCCAGTGAAAAAAACAATCTGTCTGTCTCTGTCTCTATCTCGCTCTGTCTCTCTCTCCCTCTCACTCTGTCTCTCTCTCCCTCTCACTCTGTCTCTCTCTCCCTCTCACTCTGTCTCTCTCTCCCTCTCACTCTGTCTCTCTCTCCCTCTCACTCTGTCTCTCTCTCCCTCTCACTCTGTCTCTGTCTCCCTCTCACTCTGTCTCTCTCTCTCCCTCTCACTCTGTCTCTCTCTCTCCCTCTCACTCTGTCTCTCTCTCTCCCTCTCACTCTGTCTCTCTCTCCCTCTCACTCTGTCTCTCTCTCCCTCTCACTCTGTCTCTCTCTCCCTCTCACTCTGTCTCTCTCTCTCTGTCTCTCTCTCTCTCTCTGTCTCGCTCGCTCGCTCTGTCTGGCTCGCTCGCTCGCTCTGTCTGGCTCGCTCGCTCGCTCTGTCTGGCGCGCTCGCTCTGTCTGGCTCGTTCGCTCGCTCTTTTGCTCACTCTTGCTCTGTCTGGCTCGTTCGCTCGCTCTTTTGCTCGCTCTGTCTGGCTCGCTCGCTCGCTCTGGCTCGCTCGCTCTGTCTGGCTCGCTCGCTCGCTCTGTCTGGCTCGCTCGCTCGCTCTGTCTGGCTCGCTCGCTCGCTCTGTCTGGCTCGCTCGCTCGCTCTGTCTGGCTCGCTCGCTCGCTCTGTCTGGCTCGCTCGCTCGCTCTGTCTGGCTCGCTCGCTCGCTCTGTCTGGCTCGCTCGCTCGCTCTGTCTGGCTCGCTCGCTCGCTCTGTCTGGCTCAATCTCGCTCGGTCTGGCTCAATCTCGCTCGGTCTGGCTCAATCTCGCTCGCTCTGGCTCAATCTCGCTCGGTCTGGCTCAATCTCGCTCGCTCTGGCTCAATCTCGCTCGCTCTGGCTCAATCTCGCTCGCTCTGGCTCAATCTCGCTCGCTCTGGCTCAATCTCGCTCGCTCTGGCTCAATCTCGCTCGCTCTGGCTCAATCTCGCTCGCTCTGGCTCAATCTCGCTCGCTCTGGCTCAATCTCGCTCGCTCTGGCTCAATCTCGCTCGCTCTGGCTCAATCTCGCTCGCTCTGGCTCAATCTCGCTCGCTCTGGCTCAATCTCGCTCGCTCTGGCTCAATCTCGCTCGCTCTGGCTCAATCTCGCTCGCTCTGGCTCAATCTCGCTCGCTCTGCCTCTCTGTCTCAAGCCCGCTCGCTCTGTCTCGCCCTGTCTCGCCCGCTCGCCCTGTCTCGCCCGCTCGCCCTGTCTCGCCCGCTCGCCCTGTCTCGCCCGCTCGCCCTGTCTCGCCCGCTCGCCCTGTCTCGCCCGCTCGCCCGCTCGCTCTGTCTCGCCCGCTCGCTCTGTCTCGCCCGCTCGCTCTGTCTCGCCCGCTCGCTCTGTCTCGCCCGCTCGCTCTGTCTCGCCCGCTCGCTCTGTCTCGCCCGCTCGCCCGCTCGCTCTGTCTCGCCCGCTCGCTCTGTCTCGCCCGCTCGCTCTGTCTCGCCCGCTCGCTCTGTCTCGCCCGCTCGCCCGCTCGCCCTGTCTCGCCCGCTCGCCCTGTCTCGCCCGCTCGCCCTGTCTCGCCCGCTCGCTCTCTGTCTCGCCCGCTCGCTCTCTGTCTCGCCCGCTCGCTCTCTGTCTCGCCCGCTCGCTCTCTGTCTCGCCCGCTCGCTCTCTGTCTCGCCCGCTCGCTCTCTGTCTCGCCCGCTCGCTCTCTGTCTCTGTCTGGCTCGCTCTCTGTCTCTGTCTGGCTCGCTCGCTCTCTGTCTCTGTCTGGCTCGCTCGCTCTCTGTCTCTGTCTGGCTCGCTCGCTCGCTCTGCGTGTCTGGCTCGCTCGCTCGCTCTGCGTGTCTGGCTCGCTCGCTCTGATGTCTGTCTGGCTCGCTCGCTCGCTCTGCGTGTCTGGCTCGCTCGCTCTGCCTGTCTGTCTGGCTCGCTCGCTCGCTCGCTCTGCCTGTCTGTCTGGCTCGCTCGCTCGCTCGCTCTGCCTGTCTGTCTGTCTGTCTGGCTCGCTCGCTCGCTCTGCCTGTCTGGCTCGCTCGCTCGCTCGCTCTGCCTGTCTGGCTCGCTCGCTCGCTCGCTCTGCCTGTCTGGCTCGCTCGCTCGCTCGCTCTGCCTGTCTGGCTCGCTCGCTCGCTCGCTCTGCGTGTCTGGCTCGCTCGCTCTGCCTGTCTGTCTGGCTCGCTCGCTCTGCCTGTCTGTCTGGCTCGCTCGCTCGCTCGCTCTGCCTGCCTGTCTGGCTCGCTCGCTCTGCCTGGCTGGCTCGCTCGCTCTGCCTGTCTGGCTCGCTCGCTCTGCCTCTGGCTGGCTCGCTCTACCCTGTCTGGCTCGCTCGCTCGCTCTGCCTCTGGCTCGCTCGCTCTGCCTCTGCCTCTCTCTGTCTGTCTGTCTGGCCCGCTCGCTCGCTCGCTCTGTCTGGCCCGCTCAATCGCTCGCTCTCTGTCTGGCCCGCTCGCTTGCTCGCGCTCTGTCTGGCCCGCTCGCTCGCTCGCGCTCTGTCTGGCCCGCTCGCTCGCTCGCGCTCTGTCTGGCCCGCTCGCTCGCTCGCGCTCTGTCTGGCCCGCTCGCTCGCTCGCGCTCTGTCTGGCCCGCCCGCGCTCTGTCTGGCCCGCCCGCGCTGCCTGTCTGGCTCACTCTCTGTCTGGCTCGCTCGCTCTCTGGTTGGCTGGCTGGCTGGCTGGCTCGCTCGCTCTGGCTGGCTGGCTGGCTCGCTCTGTCTGTCTGTCTGTCTGGCTCGCTTGCTCGCTCGCTCGCTCGCTCTGTCTGTCTGGCTCGCTCTGTCTGTCTGGCTCGCTCTGTCTGTCTGGCTCGCTCTGTCTGTCTGGCTCGCTCTGTCTGTCTGGCTCGCTCTGTCTGTCTGGCTCGCTCTGTCTGTCTGGCTCGCTCTGTCTGTCTGGCTCGCTCTGTCTGTCTGGCTCGCTCTGTCTGTCTGGCTCGCTCTGTCTGTCTGGCTCGCTCTGTCTGTCTGGCTCGCTCTGTCTGTCTGGCTCGCTCTGTCTGTCTGGCTCGCTCTGTCTGTCTGGCTCGCTCTGTCTGTCTGGCTCGCTCTGTCTGTCTGGCTCGCTCTGTCTGTCTGGCTGGCTGGCTCGCTCGCTCGCTCTGTCTGTCTCGCTCGCTCTGTCTGTCTCGCTCGCTCGCTCGCTCTGTCTGTCTCGCTCGCTCTGTCTGTCTCGCTCGCTCTGTCTGTCTCGCTCGCTCTGTCTGTCTCGCTCGCTCTGTCTGTCTCGCTCGCTCTGTCTGTCTCGCTCGCTCTGTCTGTCTCGCTCGCTCTGTCTGTCTCGCTCGCTCTGTCTGTCTCGCTCGCTCTGTCTGTCTCGCTCGCTCTGTCTGTCTCGCTCGCTCTGTCTGTCTCGCTCGCTCTGTCTGTCTCGCTCGCTCTGTCTGTCTCGCTCGCTCTGTCTGTCTCGCTCGCTCTGTCTGTCTCGCTCGCTCTGTCTGTCTCGCTCGCTCTGTCTGTCTCGCTCGCTCTGTCTGTCTCGCTCGCTCTGTCTGTCTCGCTCGCTCTGTCTGTCTCGCTCGCTCTGTCTGTCTCGCTCGCTCTGTCTGTCTCGCTCGCTCTGTCTGTCTCGCTCGCTCTGTCTGTCTCGCTCGCTCTGTCTGTCTCGCTCGCTCTGTCTGTCTCGCTCGCTCTGTCTGTCTCGCTCGCTCTGTCTGTCTCGCTCGCTCTGTCTGTCTCGCTCGCTCTGTCTGTCTCGCTCGCTCTGTCTGTCTCGCTCTCTGTCTGTCTCGCTCTCTGTCTGTCTCGCTCTCTGTCTGTCTCGCTCTCTGTCTGTCTCGCTCTCTGTCTGTCTCGCTCTCTGTCTGTCTCGCTCTCTGTCTGTCTCGCTCTCTGTCTGTCTCCAAGGGTAGTCCTGAGTTTCCAGTTAGTTTAGACCTTTTCTCAACATGGCATTGACTTCCAGTTTCACAACGTGTTCTGTTAAGTTCACCAGTCATGATCTGTATGAGCTCTTACTGTTGGCCATGTGAAATCTTCCTTCAAAGGGATTTTGAATGCTGTGTTCTGAATTCATGGTGTGTGTCTTGATGTCGATCTTTTTTCGAAATCATTGTTGATGTTGAATAGCTTTGTAGAGTACACAGATGCTGCAAAGACATGTGAAGATCTTGTGAAGAGTTCAAATACTGGAAAACTATTTTGGCAGATAGGACAGCATCACCTGACACTTCACGCATTAGTATGGCCTTGGAAGCCTGCTGTGACATAACACGAGGTATAGGGTCAGTTAGTTAAAAACAGGGTCATGGAGCCCAGCACTTCTGTCTGTTGGTGAGTCTGGACATTGTCTGCAAGTGGGCAAAGGTCAGTTACCAATCCAGGCATCGCTTTCTTTATTTGGAAACAAAACTTCAGGTAAACCCATTACTAAGTGATTTGTGTTGAGTGGATTGTGCTGGTTATGGACCTCCAGGGAAGGTTAGGAGTTTATTTTGCTTGTTCTATGTGCCCATTGTAAGCCATTTCATGAATCTTTGACACTGTTTTCCAAGAGGATCAATCTCTATTGTGAGTAAGGCAGGCATGAGTGATTTCTTGGTTTTTATTCAGAGGTTGCTAGACCAGAGATTACTTTGTTTTGATTTTCTTTTGATAGTGAATATTCACACATATTTATATAATCGCCTGATCTCTACCTTTTCAGCCACTTTACAACCAGCCATCCGATACGAAGATTTACCATGAAAACATCAAAACGTAAGTGGCATCTGTTATGGTCACTGTTGTATGATCTGAATGGGATTGAATACAATTGTGCTCTGGGGTTTGCTGCACTCGGAGGGCGGAGTTCCAGAGCGGTGAGTATATAAAAAAAACTTAGCTCGGGGATTCTCGGAGCAGACACAGAGGGCGGAGTTAACCTCGGGGATTCTCGGAGCAGACTCGGAGGGTGGAGTTCCGGTTGCGGTGAGTATACAGATTAAGTTACCTCGGGTGGGAAAAAAAACCTGAAAAAGTGACATCACAGGAAAGCTGTGACCTGATTGGCTGGTAGGGAATCTGTCCCGAATTTGAAAATAAAACTGATGAAAATTGATTAAAACACTAATTAACTAATTAATAAGTAGAGTAACTAAACCAGAGGGAGGAGATTACTGTATTTAGACAGCATTTCATATTTATGTAGAAATATAGCACGAGGGACCACATAGTGAAGTGTATCATACTTTAGTAAGGATTTAATAAGTATTTATTTATTTTATATCAATAATCTAATTAGTGCTAGAAATGTCAGTTAGAGGGGTGAAGTGCTTCACCTGTGAGATGTGGGAAGTCCGTGACGCTTCCAGCGTTCCGGACAACGACATCTGCAGGAAGTGTACCCAGTTGCAGCTCCTCAAAGACCGCATGGATCAGTTGGAGCGGCAACTGGATGCACTTAGGAGCATGCAGGTGGCAGAAAGTGTCACAGACAGGAGTTTTAGAGAAGTGGTTACACCCAAGGTGCAGGCAGATAGATGGGTGACCGCTAGAAGGGGCAGGCAGTCAGTGCAGGAATCCCCTGTGGCTATCCCCCTCTCTAACAAGTATACAGTTTTGGATACTGTTGTTGGGGGTGGTGGTGGGTGGCCTATCAGGGGAAAACAGCAGCAGCCAGAGCAGTGGGACCACGGCTGGCACTGTTGTTCAGCAGGGAGGGACAAAGTGCAGAAGAGCAACAGTTATAGGGGACTCTATAGTCAGGGGCACAGATAGGCGCTTCTGTGGACGTGAAAGAGACTCCAGGATGGTATGTTGCCTCCCTGGTGCCAGGGTCAAGGATGTCTCTGAACGGACAGAGGGCATTCTGAAGGCGCAGGGTGAACAGCCAGAGGTTGTGGTACACATCAGTACCAACGACATAGGCAGGAAGAGTGATGAGGTCCTGCAGCGGGAGTTTAGGGAGTTAGGGAGTAAGTTTAAAAAACCAGGACCTCTAGGGTTGTAATCTCTGGATTACTCCCTGTGCCACGTGCCAGTGAGGCTGGAAATAGGAAGATAGTGCAGCTAAACACGTGGCTGAGCAGCTGGTGTAGAAGGGAGGGTTTCAGATATCTGGACCATTGGGTTCTCTTCAGGGACAGATGGGACCTGTACAAGAAGGACGGGTTGCATCTAAACTGGAAGGGCACTAATATCCTGACCTCAAGGTTTGCTAGCGTCACTCGGGAGGGTTTAAACTAGTATGGCAGGGGGGTGGGAACCAGAGCAGTAGGACAGCTAGTGAAGTAAATGAGGAGGACAGAGTAAATAAGGCCAGTAGGACTAAGAGGAAGAGCAGGCAGGGAGATGTTGCTGAGCACAGCGGGACTGGTGGTCTGAAGTGCATTTGTTTCAATGCGAGAAGTATAACAGGTAAGGCAGATGAACTTAGAGCTTGGATTAGTACTTGGAAATATGATGTTGTTGCTATTACAGAGACTTGGTTGAGGGAAGGGCAGGATTGGCAGGTAAATGTTCCAGGCTTTAGAAGCTTCAGGCGGGATAGAGGGGGATGTAAAAGGGGTGGGGGAGTTGCATTACTGGTTAAGGAGAATATCACAGCTGTACTGCGGGAGGACACCTCAGAGGGGTCATGCAGCAAGGCAATATGGGTGGAGCTCAGGAATAGGAAGGGTGCAGTCACGATGTTGGGGGTTTACTACAGGCCTCCCAACAGCCAGCGGGTGGTAGAGGAGCAGATATGTAGACAGATTTTGGAAAGATGTAAAAGTAACAGGGTTGTAGTGGTGGGTGATTTTAACTTCCCCAATATTGACTGGGACTCATTTATTATTTTTTTATTTTTATTAGAGATACAGCACTGAAACAGGCCCTTCGGCCCACCGAGTCTGTGCCGAACATCAACCACCCATTTATACTAATCCTACACTAATCCCATATTCCTACCAAACATCCCCACCTGTCCCTATATTTCCCTACCACCTACCTATACTAGTGACAATTTATAATGGCCAATTTTACCTATCAACCTGCAAGTCTTTTGGCTTGTGGGAGGAAATTTAGTGCTAGGGGCTTGGATGGGGCAGAATTTGTGAGGAGCATCCAGGAGGGCTTCTTGAAACAGTATGTAGATAGTCCAACTAGGGATGGGGCCATTCTGAACCTGGTATTGGGGAATGAGCCCGGCCAGTTGGTCGAAATTTCAGTGGGGGAGCATTTCGGGAGCAGTGACCATAATTCCATAAGTTTTAAGGTACTTGTGGATAAGGATAAGAGTAGTCCTCGGGTGAAGGTGCTAAATTGGGGCAAGGCTAATTATAACAATATTAGGCAGGAACTGAAGAATTTAGATTGGGGGCGGCTGTTTGAGGGTAAATCAACATCTGACATGTGGGAGTCTTTCAAATGTCAGCTGATTAGAATCCAGGACCAGCATGTTCCTGTGAGGAAGAAAGACAAGTTTGGCAAGTTTCGGGAACCTTGGATAACACGGGATATTGTGAGCCTAGTCAAAAAGATAAAGGAAGCATTTGTAAGGGCTGGAAGGCTAGGAACAGATGAAACACTTGAGGAATATAAAGACAGTAGGAAGGAACTTAAGCAAGGAGTCAGGAGGGCTAAAAGGGGTCATGAAAAGTCATTGGCAAACAGGATTAAGGAGAATCCCAAGGCTTTTTATACATATATAAAGACCAAGAGGGTAACCAGGGAAAGGGTTGGCCCACTCAAGGACAGAGGAGGGATTCTATGTGTGGAGCCAGAGGAAATGGGTGAGGTGCTAAATGAGTACTTTGCATCCGTATTCACCAAGGAGAAGGACTTGGTGGGTGATGAGCCTAGGGAAGGGAGTGCAGATAGTCTCAGTCATCTCATTATCAAAAAGGAGGAGGTGTTGGGTGTCTTGCAAAGCATTAAGGTAGATACGTCCCCAGGGCCTGATGGGATCTACCCTAAAATACTGAGGGAGGCAAGGGAAGAAATTGCTGGGGCCTTGACAGAAATCTTTGCATCCTCATTGGCTACAGGTGAGGTCCCAGAGGACTGGAGAATAGCCAATGTTGTTGCTTTGTTTAAGAAGGGTGGTAAGGATAATCCAGGAAATTCTAGGCCGGTGAGCCTTACGTCAGTGGTAGGGAAACTATTAGAGAGGATTCTTCAGGACAGGATTTACTCCCATTTGGAAACAAACGAACCTATTAGCGAGAGACAGCATGGTTTTGTGAAGGGGAGGTCGATTCTTACTAACTTGATTGAGTTTTTTGAGGAAGTGACGAAGATGATTGAAACGGGAAGGGCGGTGGATGTTGTCTATATGGACTTTTGTAAAGCCTTTGACAAGGTCCCGCATGGCAGACTGGTGCAAAAGGTGAAGTCACACGGGATCAGAGGTGAGCTGGCAAGATGGATACAGAACTGGCTCGGTCACAGAAGACAGAGGGTATCAGTGGATGGGTGTTTTTCTGAATGGAGGGATGTGACTAGTGGTGTTCCGCAGGGATCAGTGCTGGGACCTTTGCTGTTTGTAGTATATATAAATGATTTGGAGGAAAATGTAGCTGGTCTGATCAGTAAGTTTGCGGACGACACAAAGGTTGGTGGAGTTGCGGATAATGATGAGGATTGTCAGAGGATACAGCAGGATATAGATCGGTTGGAGACTTGGGCGGAGAAATGGCAGATGGAGTTTAATCCGGACAAATGTGAGGTAATGCATTTTGGAAGGTCTAATGCAGGTGGGAGGTATACAGTAAATGGCAGAACCCTTAGGAGTATTGACAGGCAGAGAGATCTGGGCGTACAGGTCCACAGGTCACTGAAAGTGACAACGCAGGTGGATAAAGGTAGTCAAGAAGGCATACGGCATGCTTGCCTTCATCGGTCGGGGCATAGAGTATAAAAATTGGCAAGTCATGTTGCAGCTGTACAGAACCTTAGTTAGGCCACACTTAGAATATTGCGTGCAATTCTGGTCGCCACACTACCAGAAGGACGTGGAGGCTTTGGAGAGGGTACAGAGGAGGTTTACCAGGATGTTGCCTGGTCTGGAGGGCATTAGCTATGAGGACAGGTTGGAAAAACTCGGATTGTTTTCACTGGAACGACGGAGGTGGAGGGGCGACATGATAGAGGTTTACAAAGTTATGAGCGGCATGGACAGAGTGGATAGTCAGAAGCTTTTTCCCAGGGTGGAAGAGTCAGTTACTAGGGGACATAGGTTTAAGGTGAGAGGGGCAAAGTTTAGAGGGCATGTGCGAGGCAAGTTTTTTTACACAGAGGGTGGTCAGTGCCTGGAACTTGCTGCCAGGGGAAGTGGTGGAAGCAGATACGATAGCGACGTTTAAGAGACATCTTGACAAATGTATGAATAGGAAGGGAATAGAGGGATGTGGGCCCCGGAAGTGCAGAAGGTGTTAGTTTTGGCAGGCGTCAAGATCGGCGCAGGCTTGGAGGGCCGAATGGCCTGTTCCTGTGCTGTACTGTTTGTAAACCCACCTTGCTGAACATTACTTTGTGGTGCAAGATATGGGTTACTCTTCTAATGACCTGTGAAAAAGTATTGTAATCTCACAGGAACCTGTCTCGCATAGGACACTCACTGATGCAGAAAGCAGCAATCTGTGCACAAATTACCCAGTTTCATAAATAACACACTGCCTGTCTGATGATCCATTTCCTCTCTGTGCACCTCCGCCAATCTAGCCAAGCTAAAATCATAATACAAAATGAAAGATTAAACTGAAATTATAAGTGCCAGCGTTCAGCCAGCTTGCTCTGATAGTGCTGCGTACCAGAACTGATGTGTTTCGATATTTCTTTGAAATGCTAATGGATGGGGTGAACATTGATAGGAAGGATGTCCTCGAAACTGGGGTGCAAACAGTGTGAAGAGCACAGAGGGAACAAAATTCTTGAACTGCATTCAAGAGAACATTTTTAGCCAGCATGTAACAAGCCCAACGTGAAAGGGTGCAATTCTAGATTTAGTCTTCAGTAATGAAGTTGGGCAAGTGGAGGAAGTAACAGTGGATGACCATTTTGGAGATAGTGACCATAATACAGTAAGTTTTAGCATAATCATGGAAAAGGACAAAGATAAAACAGGAGTAAAAGTTCTAAATTGGGGGAAGGCGAATTTCAAGAAACTGAGAGGTGACCTGGCGAAAGTGGACTGGATATAGCTACTTGAGGGAAAATCAATGTCAAACCAGTGGGAGGCGTTCAGAAGAGGCACAGTGTAGGCATGTCCCCACAAAGATAAAGGGTGGTATGGCCAAATCTCGAGCCCCCTGGTTATCTAGAAGCTTGCAGAGTAAGTTAAAGCAGAAAAAGAAAGCTTATGACGATCACAAAAATCTTAATATACAAAGCCTAGAGGAGTATAGAAAGTGCAGGGGTGAAGTAAAAAAGGAAAGTAGAAAAGCAAAGAGAGGACATGAAAAATTATTGGCAGGTAAAATCAAGGAAAACCCAAAGATGTTTTCTCAGTACATTAAGAGCAAGAGGGTAACTAAGGAAAGGGTCGGGCCTATCGGAGATATACAAGGGAACTTGAGTGGATGCAGAAGATGTGGGCAGGGTTCTTAATGAGTTTTTTTGTCTCTGTCTCCACAAAGGAGAGTGTTGATGTAGATATTGTAGTTAAAGAAGAAGAGTGTGAAATATTAGATATGATAAGCATAATGAGAGAGGAAGTACGAGAGAGTCTGACATCCTTGAAAGTGGATAAATCACCAGGGCCAGATGGAATACAACCCAGATTGTTAAAGGAAGCCAGGGAGGAAATAACGGATGCACTGAGCATCATCTTCAAATCCTCACTTGATACAGGAGAGGTACCAGACAGTTGGAGGTCTGCGAATGTTGTACCATTGTTTAAAAAGGGTGAAAAGGATAGGCCAAATAATTATAGACCGGTCAGTCTGACCTCGGTGGTGGGTAAATTGTTAGAACCTATTCTGAGGGACAGGATAAACTGCCACTTAGAAAGGCACGGATTAATCAGGGATAGTTAGCATGGATTTGTTAAGGGAAGATCATGTCTTGCTAACTTAATTGAGTTTTTGAGGAAGCAACAAGGAGGATTGATGAGGATAGTGCAGTGGATGTGGTCAACATGGATTTTAGTAAGGCATTTGACAAGGTCCTGCATGGCAGACTGGTCAGTAAAGTGAAAGCCCATGGGATACAGGGAAATGTGGCAGGTTGGAACCAGAATTGGCTCAGGGACATGAAACAAATGGTAGCAGTCAACTGATATTTTTGTGACTGGAAAACGGTTTTCAGTGGCATTCCACAGAGCTCACTGTTGGGTCCCTTGCTGTTTGAGGTATATATTAATGATTTGGACTTAAATGGCATGATTGGGAAATTTGCTTATGACACAAAAATTGGTTGTGCAGTTGATGAAGAAGATAGCTGTAGACTCCATAATAACAAAGAACAGTACAGCATACGAACAGGCCATTCAGCCCTCCAAGCTTGCGCCGATCTTGATGCCTGTCTAAACTGAATCCTTCACTTCCAGGCACCGTATCCCTCTATTCCCATCCTATTTATGTATTTGTCAATATGCCTCTTAAACGTCGCTATTGTACCTGCTTCCACCACCTCCCCCGGCAGCATGTTCCAGGCACTCACCACCCTCTGTGTAAAGAACTTGCCTCGCACATCCCCCCCTATACTTTGCTTCTCGCACCTTAAACCTATGTCCCCTAGTAACTGACTCTTCCACCCTGGGGAAAAAGCTTCTGACTATCCAGTCTGTCCATGCCACTCATAACTTTGTAAACCTCTATCAGGTCGGCCCTCCACCTCCGTCGTTCCAGTGAAAACAATCCGAGTTTATCCAACCTCTCTTCATAGCTAATGCCCTCCGGACCAGCAAACATCCTGGTAAACCTCTTCTGTACCCTCTCCAAAGCCTCCACCTCCTTCTGGTGGTGTGGCGACCAGAATTGCACACAATATTCTATAAGTGTGGCCTAACTAAGGTTCTGTACTGTTGTAGCATGACTTGCCAATTTTTATACTCCATGCCCCGACCCATGAAGGCAAGCTACCCTCTGTCTTCTATGACCGAGCCATTTCTGTATCCATCTTGCCAGCTCATCTCTGATCCCGTGTGACTTCACCTTTTGTACCAGTCTGCCATGAGGGACCTTGTCAAAGGCTTTACTGAAGTCCATATAGACAACATCCACTGCCCTTCCTTCATCAATCATCCTCGTCACTTCCTCAAAAAACTCAATCAAGTTCGTGAGACACGACCTTCCCTTCACAAAACCATGCTGCCTCTCGCTAATAAGTTCATTTGTTTCCAAATGGGAGTAAATCCTGTCCCGAAGAATCCTCTCTAATAGTTTCCCTACCACTGACGTAAGGCTCACCGGCCTAGAATTTCCTGGATTATCCTTACCACCCTTCTTAAACAAAGCAACAACATTGGCTATTCTCCAGTCCTCTGGGACCTCACCTGTAGCCAATGAGGATACAAAGATTTCTGTCAAGGCCCCAGCAATTTCTTCCCTTGCCTCCCTCAGGATTCTGGGGTAGATCCCATCAGGCCCTGGGGACTTATCTACCTTAATGCTTTGCAAGACACCCAACACCTCCTCCTTTTTGATAATGCGATGACTGAGACAATCTGTACTCCCTTCCCTAGGCTCATCACCCACCAAGTCCTTCTCTTTGGTGAATACTGATGCAAAGTACTCATTTCGTACCTCGCCCATTTCCTCTGGCTCCATACATAGAATCCCTCCTCTGTCCTTGAGTGGGCCAACCCTTTCCCTGGTTACCCTCTTGGTCTTTATATATGTACAAAAAGCCTTGGGATTTTCCTTAATCCTGTTTGCCAATGACTTTTCATGACCCCTTTTAACCCTCCTAACTCCTTGCTTAAGTTCCTTCCTACTGTCTTTATATTCCTCAAGTGCTTCATCTGTTCCTAGCCTTCCAGCCCTTACAAATGCTTCCTTTTTCTTTTGACTAGGCTCACAATATCCCGTGTTATCCAAGCTTCCCAAAACTTGCTAGACTTGTCTTTCTTCCTCACAGGAACATGCTGGTCCTGGATTCTAATCAGCTGACGTTTGAAAGACTCCCACATGTCAGATGTTGATTTACCCTCAAACAGCCGCCCCCAATCTAAATTCTTCAGTTCCTGCCTAATATTGTTATAATTAGCCTTCCCCCAATTTAGCACCTTCACCCGAGGACTACTCTTATCCTCATCCACAAGTACCTTAAAACTTACGGAATTATGGTCACTGTTCCCGAAATGCTCCCCTACTGAGACTTCGACCACTTGGCCGAGCTCATTCCCCAATACCAGGTCCAGAATGGCCCCATCCCTAGTTGGACTATCTACATATTGTTTCAAGAAGCTCTCCTGGATGCTCCTCACAAATTCTGCCCCATCCAAGCCCCTAGCACTAAGTGAGTCCCAGTTAAATAGGGGAAGTTAAAATCACCCACCACTACAACCCTGTTACCTTTACAGCTTTCCAAATGATATCAATCGTTTGGTTGAGTGGGTGGAAAACTGGCAAATGGAATTCAATCCAGATAAGTCTGAGGTAATGCATTTGGGGAGGGCAAATAAAGCAGGGGAATACACAATAAATGGGAGGATATTGAGAGGGGTAGAAGAAGTGAGAGACCTTGGAGTGCATGTCCACAGGCCCCTGAAGGTGACAGGACAGGTGGATAGAGTGGTGAAGAATGCTTTCCTTTATTGGCCGAGGTATAGAATTCAAAAATATGAGCAGGAGTAGGCCATTTGGCCTTTCGCGCCTGCTCCGCCATTCATTATGATCATGGCTGATCATCCAACTCAGTACCCTGTTCCTGCTTTCGCCCCATACCCTTTGACCCCTTTAGACACAAGAGCTATATCTAACTCCTTCTTGAAAACATATAATGTTTTGGCCTCAACTGCTTTCTGTGGTAGCGAATTCCACAGGCTCACCACTCTCTGGGTGAAGAAATTTCTCCTCATCACAGTCCTGAAAGGTTTACCCCGTATCCTTAGACTATGACCCCTGGTTCTGGACTCCCCCACCATCAGGAACATCCTTCCTGCATCTACCCTGTCAAATCCTGTTAGAATTTTATAGGTTTCTATGAGGTCCCCCCTCACTCTTCTGAACTCCAGCGAATATAATCCTAACTGACTCAGTCTCTCCTCATAAGTCAGTCTCGCCATTCCAGGAATCAGTCTGGTAAACCTTCGCTGCACTCTCTCTATAGCAAGAACATCCTTCCTCAGATAAGGAGACCAAAACTGCACACAATATTCCAGGTGTGGCCTCACCAAGGCCCTGTGTAATTGCAGCAAGACATCCCTGATCCTGTACTCGAAACCTCTCGCTATGAAGGCCAACATACCATTTGCCTTTTTTACCGCCTGTTGAATCTGCATGCTTACCTTCAGCGACTGGTGTATGAGAACACCCAGGTCTCGTTGCATATTCCCCTCGCTCAGTTTATAGCCGTTCAGTTAATCTGCCTTCCTGTTTTTGCTACCGATGTGGGTAACCTCATATTTATCCACATTATACTGCATCTGCCTTGCATTTGCCCACTCACTCAACTTGTCCAAATCACCCTGAAGCCTCTTTGCATCCTCTTCACAACTCACCCTCCCACCCAGTTTTGTCTCATCTGAAAATTTGGAGATATTACATTTAGTTCCCTCATCTAAATCATCAATATTGTGAATAGCTGGGGTCCTAGCACCGATCCCTGTGGTACCCCACTATCCACTGCCTGCCATTCAGAAAAAGACCCATTTATCCCTACTCTTTGTTTCCTGTCTGCCAACCAATTTTCTATCCATCGCAATACACTACCCCCCAATCCCATGCGCTTTAATTATACACGTTAATCTCTTATGTAGGACTTTATCGAAAGCTTTCTGAAAGTCCAAATAAACCACAAGCTCCCCCTCATCAGCTCTACTAGTTACATCCTCGAAGAATTCTAGTAGATTTATCAAGCATGATTTCCCTTTCATAAATCCATGCTGACTGCCTGATTCTACCACTGTTCTCCAAGTGCTCTGCTATAAAATCTTTGATAATGGACTCCAGAATTTTCCCCACTACCGACATCAGGCTGACTGGTCTATAATTCCCTGCTTTCTCTCTACCTCCCTTTTTAAATAGTGAGGTTACATTAGCTACCCTGCAATCTGTAGGAACTTTTCCAGAGTCTATAGAATCTTGGAAGATGACCACCAATGCATCCACTATTTCTCGGGCCACTTCCTTAAGTATTCTGGGATGCATACCATCAGGCCCTGGGGATTTATCGGTTTTCAATCCCATCAATTTCCCCAACACCATTTCTCTACGTATACTGATTTCCTTCAGTTCCTCTCTGTCATGAAGCCCTGTTTTCCCCAACATTTCTGGTATGTTATTTGTGTACTCCTTTGTGAAGACAGAACCGAAGTATGCATTTAGTTGGTCAGCTATTTCTTTGTTCCCCATAATAAATTCCCCTGTTTTTGACTGTAAGGGACCTACATTTGTCTTCACCAATCTTTTTCTCTTCACATACCTATAGAAACTTTTACAGTCAGTTTTCATGTTCCCTGCAAGCTTACTCTCGTACTCTATTTTCCCCTTCTTAATCAATCCCTTGGTCCTCCTTTGCTCAATTCTAAACTGCTCCCAAGCCTCAGGTCTGTAGTTTTTTCTTGCAAATTTGTATGCCTCTTCCTTGGATCTAATGCTATCTCTAATTTCCCTTGTAAGCCATGATTTGGCTACCTTTCCCATTTTACTTTTGTGCCAGACAGGTATAAACAATTGTTGCAGTTCATCCATGCGCTCTTTAAATATTTGCCATTGCCGATCCACTGTCATCCCTTTAACGTTTCCCAATCCGTCATAGCCAACTTGCGCCTCATACCTTCGTAGTTTCCTTTACTAAGATTCAGGACCATAGTCTCAGAATCAACTACGTCACACTCCATCTTGATGAAGAACTCTAACATATTATGGTCGCTTATCCCCAAGGGTTCTCGCACTACTTGATTGTCAATTATTCCTCTCTCATTACACAATACCCAGTCCAGGATGGCCTGTTCTATAGTTGGTTCCTCAATGTATTGGTCCAGAAAACCACATCCCGTATACACTCCATGAATTCCTCCTCTACGGTATTGTGACGAATTTGATTTGCCCAATCTATATGCAGATTAAAATCACCCATAATTACAGATGTTCCTTTATTGTATATGTCTCTAATTTCCTGTTTAATGCCATTCCCAACATCACCACTACAGTTTGGGGGTCTATATACGACCCCCACTAACGTTTTTTGTCCATTAATGTTTCTCAGCTCTACCCATACAGATTCCACATCGTCAGAGCTAATATCCTTCCTCACTATTGCGTTAATTTCCTCTTTAACCCGCAATGCAACTCCACTGCCTTTTGCTTTTTGTTTGTCCTTCCTAAATGCTGAATATCCCTGGATGTTCATTTCCCATCCCTGGTAACCTTGCAGCTATGTCTCTGTAATCCCGAACTATATCATACCCATTGTCAGATTCCTGTTCCTTCGTAAATGCTGATACCAAGTACTCATTAAGTATTACAGCCTTGCCCTGTGCCTCTAAACATATATTACTCTCTTTGTCCCTTATAGGATCCCACTCCACCTCTTACTGCCCATTTACTGCTTACATGCTGGTTCAAGAATTTTGGGTTCCCTTTTATGTCAACTGCCATTCTATTCAAATAGGTCAGAGGCTGGGAATTCTGTGGCCTGTAACCTATCTTTTGATTCCCACACCCCATGAAGCAAATATAGCAAAACAAAATTCTCTGTTTTCCAGTCTTATTTTCTTTTTTACCTCCCCCTCAATCTATCGTATTTGACCTGGTTCTCACTTGAAGAATTCACCTGACATGCATCATACACCCTTTTTTTTTTGTTTCATCATAATCTCCTTGTTCCTTCTACCAAAATGAATCACTTAATACTTGTCTGCATTAAATTTCATCTGCCACTTGTCCGCCCATTCCACCTGCCTGATTATGACCTCTAAGTTTATCGCCATCTTCCTCACAGTTCACAATACTTCCAAGTTTTGTGTCAACTGCAAACTTTGAAATTTTGCCCTGTACACCAAGCCTAGGTCACTAATATATATCATGAAAAGCAGGGATCCCAACACCAACACCAACCCCCGGGGAACCCCACTATATGCTTTCCTGCAATTTATTTATTTTATTTTGAGATACAGCACTGAAACAGGCCCTTTGGCCCACTGAGTCTGTGCCGACCATCAACCATCCATTTATACTAATCTTACATTAATCCCATATTCCTACCACATCCCCACGTTCCCTCAATTCCCCTACCACCTACCTATACTAGGGGCAATTTATAATGGCCAATTTACCGATCAACCTGCAAGTCTTTGGCTGTGGGAGGAAACCGGAGCACCCGGCGAAAACCCACACGGTCACAGGGAGAACTTGCGAACTCTGCACAGACAGTACCCAGAATTGAACCCGGGTCACTGGAGCTGTGAGGCTGCGGTGCTAACCACTGCGCCGCCCAATCTGAGAAGTAACTATTCACAACTACATTCTTGTTTCCTGTCACTCAGCCAATTTTCTACCCATGCTGCTACTGTCCCATTTATTCCATGAGGTCAGTGATGGTAATGCCATTGAACTTCAAGGGGAAATTGTCATTGCCTGACACTTGTGTGGCATGTCACTTAACAGACATAAGACTTGCATATTCATATGGCGCCTTTCACGACCGCCTGATGTCTCAAAGTGCTTTGCAGCCAATGAAGAATTTTTGAATTGTTTTCACTGTTGTAATGTAGGAAATGTGGCAGCCAATTTGCGCACAGCAAACTCCCACCAACAGCAGTGTGCTAATGACTAGATCTGTGGAATCAGTCCAAGCCTAGATGTTGCTCAGGTCTTGCTGCCTGCCGGCACGGATTGTTTCATTATCCGAGGAATTGCAAATGGAGCTGAATGCTGCAATCATCAGTACATAAGTGTGCCTTGTACTCTGTCACTGAAGAAGCTGGCTGAATAAAGACTGATCTTATCAGTGATTTGTTTTTGCTTAAATCGAAGGAAATTGTCCAGTGAGTACTGCTGTAACCTTATCAAAGTTCATCTACAAGGTGCTAAAGCTGTTGTTGGAGGTGGTGTTTAAAATCAGCACAGCATCAGAATTGTATAGACGGAAGGTGCCTCTGTGGCTTTGCTAACACACGAGTAAATTCTTCAAAGATTAGTCTGTTTTGGTGCTTGGTCCTTAAAGGTACTTTTTTATTCGTTCATAGGATGTGGATGTCATTAGCAAGGCCAGCATTTGTTTCCCATCCCTAACCTCTGTTGCAGAACCTCTTAACCAGCATGCTGGTTAATAGTGTAGCTCCAGCTGTTGTAGAATGATTTGTACTGGGGAGCTCATGCATAGCAAATTCATGTTTTAAATTGCAAGTGAAAATGAAAAAAGACCTAATTTTTCAAGCCTGTCCTTGTATTTATATTTCCTGATACCTGGCAGCATCCCAGTGAATCTGCACTGTACCCTCTCTGAAGCCTCAATATCTTGTAGCATGGAGGCCAGTACTGCACCCAGTACTCTCACTGAGGTCTTGGTAAGGTTTTACATAGGCTCATGATTACTACTTAGCTGTTATTTTCAGTAGCTCTTGTGATAAAACCTAGAATTTTATTCGCTTTGTTTGACAACCATATCATTTGGAATTCAAAGTGATTATTGACAACGCAGCCGGCAGCTGACGTCGTCAGACTGCACCAATCTGCGCACATTAGCCCCTACTCTCTGCGCGTGCACTGCGTTCTGCATTGCCAGGACTGGTTGGCGCATGTGCAGATGAGACCATCGCGGAGGGGGGGCGGGAGGGGGAGCAGAAAGAGCAGGTTTTGGGGGGAAGTGTGGCCGAAGACCTTGTTGGTGGCGGTTGCGCTCTCCTCCCCCAGCCCGCCCGCCCGCTCACTCACTCACTCACTCACCGGCCCGCTCGCTCCCTCTCCCCCAGCCCGCTTGCTCCCTCTCCCCCCTCCTGCTGGCTCCTGCCCCACCCCCCGGCCCATTCGTTCCCTTCCTCCCTCCCCCACCCAGCCCGCTCTCTCCCTCCCCCATGCGGCCCGCTCCCCCACCCGGCCTACTTGCTCCCTCCCCCACCCAGCCCGCTCCCCCCCCTCCCTCCCTCCCTCCCTCCCTCCCTCCCCTCCCCCACCCGGCCTACTTGCTCCCTCCCCAACCCGGCCCGCTCGCTTCCTCCCTCTGGGCATTGTGTGCTGCCATGTGTTTAGGTTGCCTGTGTGTGATTATTTGAGTAGCGCCATCTTTAGTCCTGGCAGCTGCCTAACATCGCTGCTTGTGCATGTGCCATTGCAGCATCACCTAGTGATTGCGTTGTCAGCAAACGCAGCCTTTGGTTAATCTGTCTTAATATCATCATATGTGGCTCGGTGTCAAAGTTTGTTTGATACCCGTGCCTGTGAAGTGCCTTGGGAGGCTTTACTACATTAAAGGCACTATATAAATGCAAGTTAGAGTCAGAGTTAAAGAGTCGTACAGCATAGAAACAGACCCTTCGGCCCACCCGCCATATGTTACCATATGTGTTAATTTCATCCTTAATTCAAAATTTAACATTTCCCTTACTCTAGATGTTAAACTAACTGGGCTGTAATAACCTGGATTAGCTCTGTCTTCCTTTATAAAATGGGACTTTATTGGCCACTCGCTCTCCAGTCCTATGGCTCACATCCACTCTCAGTGGAACCTGAAATATAATTTCTAGGGTCTTGCCAATTTCTTCTCTCCAGTCCCTCGGGATCTTGGGATATATTGGCTTGGGCTCTGGTGTTTGGCTTCCTTTAGTCTAACTAATTTATCTGAAATGTTCTTTTTAACCTTCACCATATTGCTCATCTCGGCTTTCAAACATGTCAGGATTCACTTCCTCTTTCCTTCTCTTTGCGAAGTATTTACAGCATAGAAACAGGCCATTCAGCCCAACAGAGTCATGCCAGTGTTAATGCGCCACATGAGCCTCCTCCCACCCTACTTCATCTAACCCCATCAACATATCCTTCTATTCCTTTCTCCCTCATATGTTTATCTAGCTTCCCCTTAAATCTATCTATGCTGTTCACCTCAACTGCTCCTTGTGGTAGTGAGTTCCACATTCTCACCACTCTCTTGGTAAAGAGGTTTCTCCTGAATTCCCTATTGAATTTATTAGTGAATGTCTTATATTTATGGTCTCTAGTTCTGGTTTCACCCACCGGTGGAAATTTCTTCTTTATGTCTACCCTATCGAATCCTTTAATAATCTTAAAGACTTTTATCAGATCAGCTGTCCGTCTTCTCTTGAGACCCAGCCCCTTTAGTCAAGACCAATGTATATTATTTAGTAAATACCTCTGCCATTTTAAAATATTATCATTGACAAATAGTCAGTCTTCATCTCTCAGGGCCCCACATTAGGAAGGCAAATGGTATGTTGACCTGCATTGCAAGGGGTTTTGAGTACAGGAGTAAACCAGTCTTGCTGTAATTGTTTCGAGCCTTAGTGAGACTGCACTTGGAGTATTGTGTACAGTTTGATAGATATCTGGATACTAGTGACATCAAGAGATACGACACTAGTGCAGGAAAGTGGCGTTGAGGCAGATGATTAGCCATGATCAAATTGAATGAAGAAAAATACTGCGGATGCTGGACATCTGAAATAACAACAGAGTGCTGGAAATGGTCAGCCAGCCAGGCAGCACCTGTAGAGAAAGGAACAGAGTTAATGTTTCAGGTCGATGACCTGATGTTCTGATGAGAGGTCATCAACCTGAAACATTAACTCATTTCTCTGTCCACAGATGCTGCCTGGCTGGCTGAGTATTTCCAGCTTTTATTTTTATTACTAAAAAATAACCGCATTTTCTTTGGGCTGCCTGTTAAACAAGATGCAATAACATGCTGCATTGTGCTTCAAATCCATCTGGAGTGGGGCTCAGTATGCCATTGCTAAGAATTAGGCAAGTTCAGCCTCATGCACTGCCTAAATCCGACTGCGTTGCAGCTTCACGTTTTAATTTGTGATATTGGTGTTGGGGGTAAAAAGCATTTCCTCCTTGCTGTCATGCCAACTAATGAAGTGTGTCACATGATTGACTCTGGTGGGTGCTGGGAACAATGAAAGACTTGGAGAGATTTACTCTGGACCAATGGACCTTCAGTAAGCACCTACTGCCAGCTTCAGGACACCTGGGTGTTAATCCATCATACCAGGATTATACTTCCAGGCCCCCAAGATGTTTGGGAGTGTCACAGGTTAGTGGAATGGTGTGTGAAGCTTCGGTGCTTATAATATGGATGTTTTGGATGAATACAGAATACAACAGCTGCTGTCTGTTTTAAATAGTAAATTCAGATTTGACAGCTGTAGCTTGCTTGTCTAGTCTGGACATTTTTAACGAGGTAACTAGTTGAAGGAGGCTACACCATGAATATCATTTACTTGTCTTTCAGAAGACATTTAATAAACTTTCATGTGTGAGAATTTTCAAGACGATTATGCCAGTTGGAGTTGATAAACTAGCTGCAGGATGAAAAACTAGGTAGGCAGCAGCAATCTGACAGTATTAAAAGAAAAACCTTTGACAGAGTTGGATGAAGCATTGCTTACTGGAGTTGTGTGAAGCACTGTTTGGGGTCATAGGAACATAGAAGCGGGAGTAGGCCATTCAGCCCATCAAGCCTGCTCCACCATTCATTACAATCATGGCTGATCCATTTCCATGCCTTTTTCCCACACTATCCTCATATCCCTTTGGGGTCCTGTACCTTTAACATACAACCATGCAAGTTTGTGCTCCGTTTCAGATTCTTCATACAGGAGTTCACTGAAAAGTGAAAAGTGCCAGTAACTAGAGCACATGTTTGTCATGTAACTCATGTAACATCATTGTACAATCCTTGTTCTACTATTAAGTATTGTCTGGCCCCTCAAAGGTAACTGTTGTTTCTCTGAGTGGTGGAAAAGTAGGTCAGTGTTATTTATACAGTCTGGTTGGAATGCATTGGATAGAAGAAGTGTAGATAAATATTAACACTCATATGTTTTGGTATGAGTGATCTTGTAGTGAATGGAAAGTCAGTGTCGCATCCTTTTCCTGTGGCTAGGATTTATTGAAGAGCAGCCAATTTCCTGCAATTCTTTCAGTGCTGCGTAAGTAGAGCCAAGCCGACTCAGAGAAAGTAGGTTCCGCTTGGGTCAGACAGTCATTTGGCTGAGAAAGACAATTCTTTTTACATCCAAGCAGATTGTTGAGAAGCCAAGGGTGCAGCACTGAGTGGACAGGAGGTGAAGGGTAGTGATATTTACACTCAAGGCCAGCGTGCAGTTAATTCACAATGACTTCCAAAACTCTCTGAAGGCTATTTGTACTCAGTGAGAACCCTGGTTCACAATTTGTTAAATTACCTAAAATTGCTTCTTCCACATTATCTCAAAAGTACTTTGCAGCCTATCTGATGAAAGATCACAGACCTGAAACATTAACTCTTATTCTCTCCACAAATGAACAAAGAACAGTACAGCACAGGAACAGGCCATTCGGCCCTCCAAGCCTGCGCCGACTTTGATGCTTGTCTGAACTTAAACCTTCTGCACTTCCGGTGTCCGTATCCCTCTATTCCCATCCTATTCATGTATTTGTCAAGATGCCTCTTAAACGTCGCCATCGTATCTGCTTCCACCACCACCCCTGGCAGCAACTTCCAGGCACTCACCACCCTCTGTGTAAAAAAAAAAACTTGCCTCGCACATCCCCTCTAAACTTTGCCCCTCGCACCTTAAACCTATGTCCCCTGGTAACTGACTCTTCCACCCTGGGAAAAAGCTTCTGACTATCCACTCTGTCCATGCCGCTCATAACATTGTAAACCTCTATCATGTCGCCCCTCCACCTCTGTCGTTCCAGTGAAAACAATCCGAGTTTATCCAACCTCTCCTCATAGCTAATACCCTCCAGACCAGGCAACATCCTGGTAAACCTCTTCTGTACCCTCTCCAAAGCCTCCACGTCCTTCTGGTAGTGTGGCGACCAGAATTGCACGCAATATTCCAAGTGTGGCCTAACTAAGGTTCTGTACAGCTGCAGCATGACTTGCCAATTTTTATACTCTATGCCCCGATCGATGAAGGCAAGCATGCCGTATGCCTTCTTGACTACCTTATCCACCTGCGTTGCCACTTTCAGTGATCTGTGGACCTGTATGCCCAGATCTCTCTGCCTGTCAATACTGCTCAGGGTTCTGCCATTTACTGTATACTTCCCACCTGTATTAGACCTTCCAAAATGCATTACCTCACATTTGTCCGGATTAAACTCCATCTGCCATTTCTCCAACTATCTATATCCTGCTGTATCCTCTGACAATCCTCATCACTATCCGCAACTCCACCAACCTTTGTGTTGTCTGCAAAGTTACTAATCAGACCAGCTACATTTTCCTCCAAATCATTTATATATACTACAAACAGCAAAGGTCCCAGCACTGATCCCTGCGGAACACCACTAGTCACAGCCCTTCATTCAGAAAAGCACCCTTCCACTGCTACCCTCTGTCTTCTATGACCGAGCCAGTTCTGTATCCATCTTGCCAGCTCACCTTGATCCTGTGTGACTTCACCTTTTGTACCAGTCTGCCATCAGGGACCTTGTCAAAGGCTTTACTGAAGTCCATGTAGACAACATCCACCGCCCTTCCTTTATCAATCATCTTGGTCACTTCTTCTAAAAACTCGATCAAGTTAGTGAGACACGACCTTCCCTTCACAAACCCATGCTGCCTCTCACTAATAAGTCCATTTGTTTCCAAATGGGAGTAAATCCTGTCCCGAAGAATCCTCTCCAATAATTTCCCTACCACTGACGTAAGGCTCACTGGCCTGTAATTTCCTGGATTATCCTTGCTAGCCTTCTTAAACAAAGGAACAACATTGGCTATTCTCTAGTCCTCTGGGGCCTCTGTAGCCAATGAGGATACAAAGATTTCTGTCAAGGCCCCAGCAATTTCCTCCCTTGCCTCCCTCAGTATTCTGGGGTAGATCCCATTAGGCCCTGGGGACTTATCTACCTTAATGTTTTTCAAGATGCCCAACACCACCATCTTTTTGCTTTCGACATGACCCAGACTATCTACACTCCCTTCCCTTGACTCATCATCCACCAAGTCCACCCACGATGTTGTGCCGAACCTTTAACCTACTCTAAGATCAAACTAACTACCTACCCTTCATTCTACTATCGTCCATGTACCTATCCAAGAGTCACTTAAATGTCCTTAATGTATCTGCTTCTACTACCACCGCTGGCAGCGCATTCCACACACCCACCACTCTCTGTGCAAAGAACCTACCTCTGACATCTCCCCGAAACCTTCCTCCAATCACCTTAAAATTATGCCCCCTGGTGATAGCCCTTTCCACCCTGGGAAAAGGTCTCTGACTATCCACTCTATCTATGCCTCTCATCATCTTGTACCCCTCTATCAAGTCACCTCTCATCCTTCTTTGCTCCAATGAGAAAAGCCCTAGCTCCCTCAATCTTTCTTCGTAGGACATGCCCTCCAGTCCAGGCAGCATCCTGGTAAATCTCCTCTGCACCCTCTCTAAAGCTTCCACATCCTTCCTATAATGAGGCGACCAGAACTGAACACAATATTCCAAGTGTGGTCGAACCAGGGCCTTAATGAGCTGACGCATAACCTCGCGGCTCTTAAACTCAAACCCCCTGTTAATGAAAGCCAACACACCATACGCCTTCTTAACAACCCTATCAACTTGGGTGGCAACTTTGAGCGATCTATGGACATGGACCCCAAGATCCCTCTGTTCCTCCACACTACCAAGAATCCTGTCTTTAAGCCTGTATTCCGCATTCAAATTCGACCTTCCAAAATGAATCACTTCACAGATCCTTGTGGAACACCACTGGTCACCGAGCTCCATGCTGAATACTTTCCATCTACTACCACCCTCTGACTTCTATGGGCCAGCCAACTTTCCCTGAATCCCATGCCTCCTTACTTTCTGAATGAGCCTACCGCGGGGAACCTTATCAAACACCTTGCTAAAATCCATATACACCACATCCACTGCTCTTCCTTCATCAATGTGTTTTGTCACATCTTCAAAGAATTCAATAAGGCTTGTGAGGCATGACCTGCCCCTCACAAAGCCATGCTGACTGTCTCTAATCAAACCATGCTTTTCCAAATAATCATAAATCCTGTCTCTCAGAATCCTCTCCAATAATTTGCCCACTACCGACGTAAGACTGACTGGTCTATAATTCCCAGGGTTATCCCTATTCCCTTTCTTGAACAAGGGAACAACATTTGCCACCCTCCAATCATCCGGTACTACTCCAGTGGACAGTGAGGACGCAAAGATCATCGCCAAAGGTGCAGCAATCTCTTCCCTCGCTTCCCTTAATATCCTTGGGTATATCCCATCTGGCCCTGGGGACTTATCTGTCCTCATATCATTCAAAATTTCCAGCACATCCTCCCTCTTAACCTCAACCTGCTCGAGCATATCAGCCTGTTCCACGCTGTCCTCACAAACGACCAGGTCCCTCTCACTAGTGAATACTGAAGCAAAGTATACATTTAGGACTTCCCCTACCACCTCCGACTCCAGGCACAAGTTCCCTCCACTATCCTTGATCGGCCCTACCCTCACTCTGGCCATCCTCTTGTTCCTCACATAAGTGTAGAACGCCTTGGGATTTTCCTTAATCCTACCCGCCAAGACTTTTTCATGTCCCCTTCTAGCTCTCCTAAGTCCATTCTTCAGTTCCTTCCTGGCTACCTTGTAACCCTCGAGAGCCCTGTCTGATCCTTGCTTTCTCAACCTTAAGTAAGCTTCCTTCTTCCTCTTGACTAGCTGTTCCACATCTCTGGTCATCCAAGGTTCCTTCACCCTACCATCCCTTCCCTGCCTCATCGGGACAAACCTATCCAGCAGTCGCAGCAAGTGCTCCCTAAACAACCTCCACATTTCTGTCGTGCATTTCCCTGAGAACATCTGTTCCCAATTTATGTTCCCCAGTTCCTGCCTAATAGCATTGTAATTCCCCCTCCCCCAATTAAATATTTTCCCATCCCGTCTGCTCCTGTCCCTCTCCATGACTATAGTAAAGGTCAGGGAGTTGTGATCACTATCACCGAAATACTCTCCCACCGAGAGATCTGACACCTGGCCTGGTTCGTTGCCAAGCACCAAGTCCAACATAGCCTCCCCTCTAGTCGGCCTATCTACATATTGAGTCAGGAAACCTTCCTGGACACACCTGACAAAATCTGCTCCATCCAAACTATTTGCACTAAGGAGGTTCCAATCAATATTAGGGAAGTTGAAGTCACCCATGACAACAATCCTGTTACTTCTGCACCTTTCCAAAATCTGCCTCCCAATCTGTTCCTTCATGTCTCTGTTGCTATTGGGGGGTCTATAGAAAACTCCCAACAAAGTGACTGCTCCTTTCCTGTTTCTGACTTCCACCCATAATGACTCAGTAGACAAACCCTCCTCGACGACCTCCCTTTCTGCGGCTGTGATACTGTCCTTAATTAACAATGCCACTCCCCCACCTCTTTTACCTCCCTCCCTATTCCTTTTGAAACATCTAAACCCCGGAACATCCAACATCCATTCCTGCCCCTGTGATATCCACGTCTCTGCAATGGCCACAACATCGTAGCTCCAAGTACTGATCCATGCTCTAAGTTCATCACCCTTATTCCTGACACTTCTTGCGTTAAAATAGACACACTTCAACCCATCATACTGGCTGCAACTTTGCCCTGTCAACTGTCTAACCTTCCTCACAGACTCTCTGCACTCGGTATGTGCCTGTTCAACAGCTACCCCATCCACTGATCCGTGGCTCCGGTTCCCATCCCCCTACCAAACTAGTTTAAACCCTCCCAAAGAGCTCTAGCAAACCTCCCGCCCAGGATATTGGTGCCCCTCCAGTTGAGATGCAACCCGTCCTTCTTGTACAGGTCCCACCTTCCCCAGAAGGTATCCCAATGATCCACATACCTGAATCCCTCCCTCCTACACCAGTTCTGTAGCCACGTGTTCAGCTGCACTCGTTCCCTGTTTCTAGCCTCACTAGCACATGGCACCGGTAACAATCCTGAGATTACTACTCTGCTCGTCCTGCCTTTCAGCTTCCAACCTAACTCCCTATATTCGCTTTTCAGGTCCTCATCCCTTTTCCTAGTTATGTTATTGGTACCGATATGTACCACGACTTCTGGCTGCTCCCCCTCCCCCTTAAGAATCCTGTGGACTCGATCCGAGACATCCCTCACCCTGGCACCCTGGCTCAGTGCCAGAGACCTGGCCACTCTGGCTTTCCTCTGGTCGGTCGTCCCCCCCCAACCGTATCCAAAACGGTATACATATTATTGAGGGGAACGGCCACAGGGGATCCCTGCACTGTGCGCCTATTCCCTTTCCCTCCCCTCACTGTCACCCAGCTACCTTTATCCTGTAACTCAGGTGTCACTACTTCCCTCTAGCTGCTCTCTATCACCCCCTCAGCATCCTGAATGATCCGAAGTTCATCCAGCTCCAGTTCCCTAACGCGGTCTGCGAGGAGCTTGAGTTGGGTGCACTTCTCACAGGTGAAGTCAGCAGGGACACAAGTGGTGACCCTCACCTCCCACATCCTGCAAGAGGAGCATGCAACTGCCCTAGCTTCCAATCCCTCCGCACTAAATTGACAACAGAAATTTAAAAAAAAAAGGAAAATCTTACCTTACCAAACTGTCCACACAAGAGTCCTTTTTTTTTTGTTTAGAGGAGGAGGATGGGTGGGAGACACTACACGTGTTGTGTTTCGGTTTTAGCCACTGCCCGAATATATAGGTTTACTTACCCAGCAGTCTTTGGTGAATACTGATGCAAAGTACTCATTTAGTACCTTGCCCATTTCCTCTGGCTCCACGCATAGATTCCCTCCTCTGTCCTTGAGTGGGCCAACCCTTTCCCTGGTTACCCTCTTGCTCTTTATATACGTATAAAAAACCTTGGGATTCTCCTTAATCCTGTCTGCCAATGACTTTTCATGACCCCTTTTAGCCCTCCTGACTCCTTGCTTAAGCTCCTTCCTACTTTCTTTATGTTCCTCAAGGGCTTCGTCTGTTCCCAGCCTTCTAGCCCTTACGAATGCTTCCTTTTTCTTTTTGACTAGAGTATTTCCAGCTGAGTATTTCCAGCACTTTGTTTTTATTTCAGATTTCTAGCATCTGCAGAATTTTGATTTTATTTATATATACACTGCTCACTTAATCCAACTTTAGGGCCTCCATGCTGGTTTATTTGTTAAATACACAGACCATTGTGGTACTGAGCTATAAAGTGGAGGAAGTTGCAGGGTTTCATCTTAAGACTATGCTCATTTAACTGATCTTAGTGGGGCTGCAGCAATTCGCCTCAGCATCTTGAGCTCAGGCCAGGAAGATAGCCAGGACTACTGCTTCTGATCACAATCGATGACATCTGGGAGTGTGCATTTCAGTTAAGAACAAATGATGGTTCAGTCGTGTTGCCTCCAGTCGAACATCTTGCTGACGCACACCATCTAGACTTGCATGTGAAGAATGATCTCTTGGAAGAGGTACCCCGGGATGTCTGCAATGTGTGATATATACTCCAGGTATCACCAAGAAGGGATAAAAATGGTGACCAAAATAAACATAAGAATTTTATTTCAAACTGTGCTAACAATTTCAACTGCAACGCTTGCTTAAGTGATCACTATTCAAGTTGACACCCCGCACTGCCTGAGAGTGGTTGTATCTCAAACCCAGGCTGTAAGTAATGTGGGCCCTCAATACAGGGCTGGTGAGAGGGCCTGCTCATGAGTGGATTCAGTACAGGCTGGTGAAAGTAGCTCCCTGTTTGGGGGTAGAATGTAAGAGGCGGTGTGAACCAGTTCAGACCAACCCAATGACTGAATTTAGTGGGTTACTTCTTCCAGCCAATCTGTGATCTGTATCAGCCCACAGGTACAGATGTATTTCTGCACAGAAATGGGGATGCAGTGGTTACAGTTCAAGAAGCTGTTTCAAATTGTGTGTGTTGAGGGGTGGGAATCTCCCAAGAGCTGTGCATGAGAGGAATGGGGTGGTGCTCCCGACAGGAGAGGACTAGCTCTCCTCACACAGTTGACATTCAGTAAGAAATAAAAACAAGAATTGCTGGAACCACTCAGCAGGTCTGGCAGCATCTGTGGAAAGAGAAGCAGAGTTAACGTTTCGGGTCAATGACCCTTCTTCGGAACTGACAAATATTAGAAATGTCACAGGTTATAAGCAAGTGAGGCGGGGGTGGGGCAAGAGATAACAAAGGAGAAGGTGTAGATTGGACCAGGCCACATAGCTGACCAAAAGGTCATGGAGCAAAGGCAAACAATATGTTAATGGTGTGTTGAAAGAGGAAGCATTAGAACAGAAAAGGTGTTAACGGACTGAATATTGAACAGCAGCAAGTGCAAACATGGAAAAAACAGTGGGTAAGCAAACTGAACAAACTAAGGTGAAATGAAATAAATGCAAAAAAAGGTTGTAAAAAATGTAAAAAAGAAAAAAAACAACTATACACCTTTTTTACATTCTTTTTTTCTGACCCAAAACGTTAACTCTGCTTCTCTTTCCACAGATGCTGCCAGACCTGCTGAGTGATTCCAGCATTTCTTGTTTTTATTTCAGGTTTCCAGCATCCGCAGTATTTTGCTTTTATGACATTCAGTAAGGCTCTGTTTGCCGGATCTGATGGTGGAAATATAAGTAATGATACAAAATACAAACTGAACAGGAAAGGATTGTTTATATGATTTAGAATATGATTTAGGGCGGCGCAGTGGTTAGCACCGCAGCCTCACAGCTCCAGCGACCCGGGTTCAATTCTGGGTACTGCCTGTGTGGAGTTTGTAAGTCCTCCTTGTCTCTGCGTGGGTTTCCTCTGGGTGCTCCGGTTTCCTCCCACATGCCAAAGACTTACAGGTTGATAGGTAAATTGGCCATTAGCAATTGCCCCTAGAAAAGCTAGGTGGTAGGGGAAATATAGGGACAGGTGGGGATGTGGTAGGAAGATGGAATTAGTGTAGGATTAGTATAAATGGGTGGTTGATGGTCGGCACAGACTTGGGCCGAAGGGCCTGTTTCAGTGCTGTATCTCTAAACTAAACTAAATATCAGAAAAGGTAAAGCAGGCTCGAGATAGAATTCAGTGTGTATTTCAGTCCTTGGGTCAGTTAGGGCGCAAATCACATCAGTTTATGATTTCAGCAAACCCTTTGATAGTGCGCCAGCCACAGAGCTGTCTGGATTTGTGCGATGCATGGACACTAATTTCACTGGGGGTTTGAGGTCCAAATGCACACAGATTGATGGCAAAATCTATAAGCTCAACATATTTGCAGGTCTTTATAGCTAGCAATTGTCATTTATCAGTTGATTTCTAAGCTGTAATCAAGGAAGCTTAGCACTTTGCTGTATGCTCATTGGCATATAGTCTCTGCGCAGATGCCTACTTCATGCCGCAGTTGTTTTAAGAGTTTATCACTTTGACCCAGCAGTGTGAACCAGAAAATATGTGCAAGAGCATTGATGCAGTAACAACTATCGAAATGCTTTACTGTGGTGTATGCAGAGAAAGCCGTTCAACATTTATCCCCTAGGCAACCGCCTTTCCTAGTACTCAGCAATTTTTATAACCTACATATTCGCAGCCCTCCCATTCAAATGCTTTCACTGCAACTAGATAACTTCCTACCTTACCACTTTTTTATTTGTTTATATTTTAGGAACCAAGTAATGCGGAAAAAACTGATCCTTTTTTTCAAGAGGAGAAACCACGCTCGTAAACAGAGGGTATGTTCTAATGCTTAAATTTTTAAAAATTAAAGTATAAATGGCAACATGAGATAACAAGAAAAAGAGATGACTTTGATCGGACAAGTATTGAACTGCAGAAACCAATGGAAACTGACAACTGTTCAGCTGAGAGGAAGCAGGTTTAGGACAAGATACCACAGTCATGGGGTCTGCAGCGGATGTTGGATGCTAGGAACTACTTTAGAGGCAAAAGGGAAAGAGAATACAAGCTCCATGATAAAGGGAGACACTGGTTTCATTTTTATTTTACTTGCATTGTTATTGAGTCTTTTGAGAGTGGGGTAGTGTGTATAATGGAGATGGTGCTACAACTTGACTTCCTGTGCTCAGTAACTCTGCTTTCAGTAGTTTTCCAGGAGTTTGCATATGATTTTAATCTACAGTTCCCAGTCCTAGGCATTTGTGTTTTTTCTGAACAATAATGACGGAAAAGGAGCCTGTTATTGTACATAATAGTTACCTAAATGTCCAATGTGGACTTCAGAGATCTTGTCCTTTCTCCCCTCCAGTAGTAATTCAGCATCTTAATATTTTTTTACTCCTCTGCCCTGTTCAAGGACTTGCTTCCAAACTTGTCTTGATCCATCTGCAAGGAATGGCTCAAGGGCTGCAAGGTGTAGTTCACTCAGTAATGTTCTTGCTTTCCTGTAACAAAATGTCTATCTTCCACTCATCTTCTGGTATGATGTAGATCAGTCCTTGGGGCATGAACCTGCCTGCTCCCACACAGTGATGTCAACACACCACACTGCTTTTAACCATAATTGCACCATTCTTCCATTTGTGATGCATTTTTTGCAGGAGCAGAAGATCTGCCAGCGCTATGACCAGCTGATGGAGGTGTGGGAAAAGAAGGTTGAAAGAATAGAAAACAACCCTCGCCGGAAGGCCAAGGAGAGCAAGACCAGGGAATATTATGAGAAACAGTTCCCTGAAATCCGCAAGCAAAGGGAACAACAGGAACGCTTTCAAAGGTAGTGGTTAGGACCAAATTCTGTTCAAATTAACTCTAATCTCCAGAGGTGCAGTATGAAAAAGCAAAAATAAATGCATTTTTTCTCTCTCTCTCTCTCCCTCACCCTTCACCACTCACACAAAACCCAAACAAAATGAAGCTCCAAAACTTGGAATCCGACTGATGCCAACACAGGGTGGTTGTAGACTTGGGAGTGTACAACTGGTTTAGGGCTAAGCCCATTTTGGGTGGCTCTCTGTAAAAATAATTCAGATTCTGCTGTGCATTACACTGCAACAAAGCTCTCAAATATTTTCAGATGTGATTTGAAATTTTTAGGTGCTTGCTGATAATTTGAGATGCTTTTTTTTTGAGATTCCAAAGAGAGGTCGAAAAGTTCTTTGTGTCCATGCTGCTTTTGGCCTGGCCCTGTGGAGCCATCTCTGCATGTTGGACCTGAGAAGTACATTGAAATGCTATAAAGTGAGTCCTAAAGCTCCATTGCTCACTGGGGGCTCCTCCTGGTTGTAACAAGCTACTGTAGAATTCTGCTACATGCAGCTTTGAACTGCTGAGAATGTCAGATCAGCAGAGACCGACTGAGTGCCCGGATTGTACCAGTACTGTGCTGTCTCGTACTTCCTGGCTGGGAAGAGGCGAGGAGGAGGCTTGTGCTGGGTCATTGCACAGCCTTATTAGACCTCCATAATTCATGCATGGGGGTGGCCGTCCTCCCGCATTCAGTGCTTTGCCCGCTAGTCCGTTTGAGCCTAAATAAACTGCACCAATCAGCAGGCACTGCCTGCTACTGTTAAAGCTATGTCTTATTGCTTGAGTGATATTTGTTTTATCATTTTGCTTTGCTTTTATTTCATTTTATTTAGGAGAGTTGTCATTTGTTGCAGTTTACTATAATTTGGCATTTTACTTTTTACCCCCCTCATTTACGACCTACCAGGCAGCGATGCTTTACTTTGATTTACATCAACCCCTACTGGTGGGTGGGCATTTCTTTTGAAATTCCTCTTCTGCTCGGGGCTAGAGGACACAGAGTAGTCATAAACCAAGGATCTGTCTTTACCTGAGGAGTGGGGGTGAGGGGTGAAGCAGGCTGACCAGAGCTCTCAGGCATTTCAGCTGAGATGTGTCTTTAGATACTAGCTTGATGATTATACCCTCATTGCCATCTTATGCCAGCAGGACAGTTGCCTTAAGGGGGTCGGAAGTTACAGGAATGCATGCATAAATAGCATACCAACATGGGTGTCAGTAAATGACTGCATCATACAACTGGGTTGTTCTAAAATGATGAGGTATTGGGATTTGAAAGATGTAAGTGTTGCAGATTTTTAATTTTACATTCAATCTTGAAGTTATGCCCTTCTGAGTATGCGCTCAGTGCAGAGCATGAGCTGCATGGTGTATGAGTACTTGGCGTGCCGTGCAGTGTACATGATGGAATAGGGAACGCGTTGCAGCAAATGGTGTTGGGTCATCCATGGAATTCATGGAACTGTTGGGTAGAGGCATTCCTTGCCAGATTCCTTTAATCTCTATCTTAAGCATCTGTTCTCTGGACCCTTGGCATTAAGTCTGTTTGCCGCCTGCTGCCAGCAATGATGCACAGCCATCGTGTAGGAGAGTGCCCTGAAGTGCCACATCCATCTTGTACAATTAGATATCCATTCAGTCTTCTATCAAATAGAAGTTCAAAGCCATAGAATCTATTTTATGCCTCCACATTGGCTTTATTTCCACTTCATTTGCACCTAGCACTTCTCCACCCCCACCTTGCCTGCTTTGGCCAAGCTGACAAATATTTAAAGCTCATTGTGAAGTTTGATAAAGACTATTTGACCCTATATGCAACCAGTTCCCTTTAAATAATCATTTCCCTTCAATTTGAACCTGCTGACCAGAATTTCTGCTTCCCCATTAGGTTTGATTCCTGTACAGGTCCAGAGCCTTGTAGACAGCTCCAGATTGTTACCATTGAGAGTTGACAGTGAAACAATTGAGAGCAGTCTGCCAGTTATCTGCACTGTTAGCCAGAGCTGCTCCAGCATCGCAATTAAAAGCCTCAGTTGTATCCCAAATGTGGCTTACTTCAGAATTGAAGTCCCTACATAGACAGGATTACACCAAGGAAATACTATCAAACACAAATTTGTATCTTGCTAACATTGTTTGTAGAGGTAAGTGTAGAGTGGTCAGTGAATTAGTGGAAAATTATCTGGGAGTAGGCTAACTGGTTATGGTTAGGAGGCTATAGGTGGATTTGTCATTTTACAGTTTTATATCCTGGATGGAAACGAAATGAAGTCTTGTACTAGTTCAGTAGCATGTGACAACTCTGTCTATGGCCTGCTTCTCAAGGCTTTTTAGATCACTACTGAAGGTTTCAAAATCTTCGAATTTGTTACTATTTTGAGTGTTTATCCTCAAAATCATTGTAAGAATATTCTATTTATTGCTTGGCACCAGACTTCAGAAAGGACATGAGATTTGTTAGAATTGTTTCTGGGATGAAGGAATACAATTATATGGATAGCCTGGAGAAGCTGGGGGTGTTCTCCTTGGGACAGAGAAGGGGAGATTTGATAGAGGTGTTTAAAATCATGAATGGTTTTGATAAAATAAATAAGGAGACACTGTTTCCTCTGGCACAGTTGTTGCTTTAAAGCAGTGTAGTACATCCCAATCCTTCCTGTTACATCATTTCCTTAAAGTAGTTGCTGCAATCTTAAAATGGGATTGGAATGGGAGTTACGAATCTGAGATTAGGACAATGGCCCTCTGACTTGTGGGGAAATACTTGTTTTTCTTTGGAAGTGAACAGATCTCTTTTAACTCTGCTGTATCATGTAATGTGTTGTATATCCTAGTTTGAAATGGTTATTTGTAAAATTTGCAATGACTTTTTTTTCCAGGGTTGGACAGAGAGGAGCCGGGCTTCCAGCAACTATAGCCAGGAGTGAGCATGAGATTTCTGAAATCATCGATGGACTTTCTGAACAGGAGGTCAGGTGTTCCTCAGAAACTGTCCCATCCATTAAAGCAGACAAAACCCAGCTTGAACCAACACTACACCCATTAATACAGACTCCACCTGGAAGGAGTGTTTGGGGCCTGAGAGAGGAGGTAAAAGGGCAGGTGATGTATCTCATGTGCAAGCATGGAAAGGTGCCATGGGAAGGGGAGGGGATTTTGGGGTTCATTGAGGAGTGCCTCCGTATTCAACGGATCATCCTCCGTCGCTTCCGCCATCTCTAAGCACATCTCCCCTCCCCTTTCAGCATTCTAAGAGGACCGTTCCCTCCGTGATACCACGGCCAACTCCTCATTCGCTCCCTCCCCTTCCCATGGCACCTTTCCATGCAAGCGCAGGAGATGCAACACCTGCCTTTTTACCACCTTGCTCCACACTGTCCAAGGCCCCAAACACTCCTTCTTAATGCAACAGCGATTTTACATGTACTACTTTCAATTTAGTAGGTTGTTTTTCAGACTGGAGGACGGTAGACAGTGGTGTTCCCCAAGGGTCAGTGTTAGGACCACTGCTTTTTTGCTATATATAAATGACTTGGATCTTGGAATACAGAGTAGAATTTCCAAATTTACCGATGATACCAAACTTGGAGGAGTGGCACACAGTGAGGGCGAATGAACCGCTTGCAACAGGACATGGATAGGCGAGTAGAATGGGCAGTCAAGTGTCTGAGAGAATTCAATACAGATTTGTGAGGTGATGCATTTGGCAGAAGGGATAGGATGAGGCAATATAGACTTAATGTGTTGCAATCCTAAGAGTGTGCAGGAACAGAGGGACCTGTGGGTGCATGTGCATTGATCTTGGAAGGTGGGAGGATATATTGAGAGCGTGTTTAGCAAGGCATATGGAATTTTGGGCTTCATAAATAGAGGCATAGAGTACAAAAGCAGGGAAGTTATGCTGAACCTTATAAATCTCTGGTTAAGCCCCAACTAGAGTATTGCATCCAATTCTGGTCCCCACACTTTAGGAAGGATGTGAGGGTCCTTGAGAGGATGCAGAGGAGATTTACCAGAATAGTTCCGGGGTTGGGGTATTTTATTTACAAGGTTAGGTTGGAAAAGCTGGGTTTGTTCTCGTTGGAGCAAAGGAGATTGAGGGGCAATTTGATAGAAGTGTACAAGATAAGTTAAACAAGGAAAAACTGTTCTCATTAACTGATGGTACAAGGACTAGGGGACACATTAAAAGTTTTGGGCAAGAGATGCAGGGAGAATGTGAGGAAGAACTTTTTTACACAGTAAGTGGTAATGACCTGGAACACACTGCCCAGGAGAGTGGTGGAAGCGAAGACAATGATTTCAAAAGGAAATTGGATGGGCACTTGAGGGAAATAAACTTGCAGGGCTATAGGGATCAAGCGGGGAAGTGGGACTGACTGGATTGCTCCGCGGAGAGCTGGCATGGACTTGATGAGCTGAATGGCCTCCTCCTGTGCTGTAAACGGCTCTTTGACTGTATTCGCCACTCACAATGTAGTTGACTCTACATTGGGGAAACTAAACACAGATTGGATGACCGCTTTGTGGAACACCTCCATTCAGTCCGCAAGCATGACCCCAAAGTTTTGGTTGCCTGTCATTTTAATTCTCCACCTTACTCTTCTACTGACCTCTGTGTCCTTGGCCTCCTGCAGTGTTCCAATGAAACTCAACGTAAGCTTGAGGAACAGCACCTCATCTTTCGATTAAGCACTTTACAGCCTGCCAGGCTCAACATTGAGTTCAACAATTTCAGACAGTAATCTCTGCCCCCATTTTATTTCTTTTGTCGTTGCAGGTTCCGGTTTTTCTATTGTTTTTCACTTGGTTTGCCATTGGACGGCAGCTGTTCATCATTCTGCCATTCACACCTCCTCTAGACACGTCTTTTGTTTCTTTACTTGTCCCATTACCACTCTTTTGGCCCTGCACCACCTTCTGATTATTTAAGCTCTCCTGCCTTCCACCAGCTCACAAACCTTCCCTTTTGTTGTTTTTACACCCTTCCCCCTTTCACTTGCTTAAAACCTATTACATTTTAACTTTTCCCAGTTCTGATGAAAGGTCATCGACCTGAAACAATAACTCTGTTTCTCTGTCTACAGATGCTGTCTGGCCTGCTGAATATTTCCAGCATTTTCTGTTTTTATTTCTTTCAGCATCTGCAGTATTTTACTTTTGCACATGCTACTGTTTATTGGTTGTACTACTGGTGCTCAGACACGGCATATGCACTCTCTGTACTGCTTGCTTGCTTTTGGATATGTATCCAAACTCATTTATTGGCATCTACTTGGTTCAGTGTAAATTTCAATTCTGCTATTGGGCTTTGGATTGGACATTGCTGGTTGTGTTCTAGAATCGGAAGAATTGCTTCAGGCTCCTAATTTCCTTGAAATAAAATCAAAATACTGCAGATGCTGGAAATCTGAAATAAAAACCAAGTGCTGGACTTAGTCAGCAGATCAGGCAACATCTGTGGAGAGAGATAGAGTTTTTTTTTAAAAGAGATACAGCACTGAAACAGGCCTTTCGGCCCACCGAGTCTGTGCCGACCATCAACCACCCATTTATACTAATCCTACACCAGTCCCATATTCCTACCATATCCTCACCTGTCCCTATATTTCCCTACCACCTACCTATACTAGGGACAATTTATAATGGCCAATTTACCTACCAACCTGCAAGTCTTTTGGCTTGTGGGAGGAAACCGGAGCACCCGGAGAAAACCCACGCAGTTAATGTTTCAGAACTGAGTTCTGATGAAAGGTCACAGATCTGAAATGTTAACTATTTCTCTTTCCACAGATGCTGCCTGACCTGCTGAGTAATTCCGGCACTTTCTGTTTTTATTCCTAATTTCCTTGTCCCAGGTAACCCAGCTAAAATTGGAAATTAATTTTCTCATGCACAGTGGGAGCAGTCTTTGTGCAACCATTTTGTGGGATGTTGGTTCACGGTGTGCTGGTGCCTCTGTGCCTGAATAAGATTCTTCATTTCACTTCTCTGGTCCCCCCATTTGGGAATGTTCATTTTGAGGAATGGAAGCTGCTTTCACAAATGAGCAGCAAGTGGGATCTGGCATAGTGATGGTTTTGAGCTCCTTATTTTCTCAAGCCTCCCAACCCAGCAGCTTGTAGGGTTAGGATGAGCAGCGGGGCCCCCTTCTCCTGCCCCTACCAGGGCAAATAGCAGAATGCCGAGCAGATACTCAGCCCTCCGGAGTGACTGCCAGCACTGGGCACATGACAAGAAATGTTTCATCTAATCCAGAAATGTTTCAATAACCTGCACAATGACTGGAAAAACCTCTGGCCAGAAAGATCTTCAACAGTTGTACTGGAATCTTTGCAAGGAGCACACCAGAGTTCACCAAACTGAGCAGAAACCTAATGAAAGGTCATTGACCTGAAACAGTAACTCTGTTTCTCTCTCCACAGATGCTGTCAGATTTGTTCAGTATTTCCTGCTTCTAGTTCAGCAGAAACATTTCCCTCTTGCCCATCAAATCCTAATCCCACTAATATGTGTAATTTGCTGGCATTGAGGTCCTGAGTTATAAGTCATGCAGAAACACAGCCATTACTTCCAAAGCCACAACTCTACCTGGAGGCATCACAGAGGATAGGCTGTGTACAGTCATAATGAGCCTGTCTCAGCTGCTGTTGGTAACTAGCAATTTAGGTGTTATTTTCCTCAGGTTACTTGTTCCCCTCGCCGCCTCCTCTCCACCCATTCCATGACGATAGACTATAAGCCGACAGTAGCTGCAAACCTGCACGTAGTTTGTGTTCTAATTGTTCGGAAATCAAACAAAATAAGCAATTTTAGATTCAAGAGAGGATATTGAACATTTTATTCTGGTCGATTAAATCCATTGGATGGTTTATTGCAGAATAACGAGAAGCAGATGAGACAGCTTTCTGTGATCCCTCCAATGATGTACGACACAGAGCAACGACGGGTGAAGTTTTTGAACATGAATGGGGTAATGGACGATCCCATGAGGGTGTACAAGGAACGGCAGTTCATAAATGTCTGGTCTGAGCATGAGAAGGAGATCTTCAAAGAGAAGTAATTATAATCTTGCATTATTCTTCAGTTTTTGCTGCAATTTGAAGACTTATTCCTACATCTGCTCCAGTCTTGCGCACACACACCATCAGACCAAATTGCGAGTAGGTTCTAATCCACTCAAGCTGATACTGTAATACTGGAACTTTATATGCAATGAATTATATTGCTTTCTGCCAGGTTTTAGACCAAATCAAATGTTATCCAGCAATGGAGCATTCCCTTCAACCCTTTGCTGGAGCTGCTTATTTTAGGAGCTTTTTTTTTTCTGTTGTCTAGATAAATAACATTGCCAGTGCAGATTAATGCTGGTCCTCCCAGATAACTGAGAGTTTGCGGAGCTCAGAGTTTCTGGGTATGTGGGTGTCTTGAGCGTAAAGTCATAACCACTCAAAATTGGTCCTCTTAAAAGTAGAACATTTGCAACATGGGAGCTTAGAAGAGTCCAGTTACTTGGAATGACATTAAAGTTGTGTGGCATTGAAGTGGTTTATCAGTGGCCTTGGAAAACTCTTATGGTTCAATTGTAAATATACCAGAACTGGCCGTGCTATCACTTTTGATGTTTTTTTTTTTGTTTTGCCTTTTATATCAATCTGTTTTAATTGATTTGCCACAGATAGATTAAAATGATTCATGTACCTTTGCTGTTGGTACAATATAATGACAACTGCAAGTTAATGATTAACTTGCTTCGCTTTCTGCCAGACACTGACTCAGGAGGAGAGCCATTGAGTTTTCATTCAGCTTTTACCCTTCAGCTGTTTGTGTTACTGATCAGAGATTTCTGGTTTCAACAGGTTTGTTCAACACCCAAAAAACTTTGGCTTGATAGCGTCTTACCTGGAGAGAAAGGTAAGAGGCTTCTCCACACACCTATTCTCTGAAAAAAGAATCTCCTGAAATGTTCTTGATTTTTCTCATGTCTTCATAACTGATTTGTTTGAAGTTCATTCAGACTGCCTATAGCAGTGAGTGTGCCAAATGCTGCCTGAAATAATCTTTAATGTAAAATGTTTTATATTTGTTCAGGTTTGTTGAATATGTTATAACATTTTAATTAGTCTTTCATGCACAGACTTTTTTTCTCTCTCTCTCTCACTTTATCTCTCTCTCTCATGCCATGAAGCATAGTATAAATATTGAAAAAGCTTGGTCCTCATTTTATTAACTAGCTAAATTGTATGCTTGTTAGGAATAGAATTAGAGACTTGGGATCTATTAAATTGAAGTCCTGTACACATCCTTTGCTGCATAAGGTGTGCTCAGCAGTTTGCTTCGGTACTCACTTCTTTAGAGGTGGAGAAGGAATCGGCATAAAGTTGCACCTAACATTTTTAATCTAAAAATTGCAAGGAGTGTTTTGTAGAGTCTGATTATTTGCAAACAGTGTAGACAGTCCTCTCAGAGACCTGTTGCAGCAATACTTACAGTATCTGCTGTTGTCTGAACTGTTTTCATTTCCATTATAATCATAGGCAGTCGGAGGCAACTGTATAATGTTACAAAGAAAATCTTCAAACTACTCTGTGGCTCATTTGATTTCTTTGGCAGGGAGCTGGTTTTTCTCCCTCTTCCGTGTGGTCTATTTGAAGTAAAAGGGAAATTGACCTTCAAGATATTTGAACAACCTGCATTCATTTGCTGAAACTTAATTGAATTGCCTGGCCTGCAATTCTATCTTGATCAGTAGCCTGGAGACTGTTTAACAACAGTGCCTTTGAATCAGAGGTTATTCCAGATTTTGTTTTGGAGTAAGTCCCAGTCTGTTCAAAGTTAACAATTAATAGCGGGGCTCTGTGGCTGTTTATAGTCCTGTTTACCAGTTTCATGCTCGGGTAATTCGTGGACTGAATCTTCTATCAGTCTTGCCTCAAGCTTATCCTGATGTTTAAGGATGGCTTACAAGGGAAATTAGAGATAGCATTAGATCCAAGGAAGAGGCATGCAAATTTGCCAGGCAAAACAACAGACCTGAGGATTGGGAGCAGTTTAGAATTCAGCATAGAGGACCAAGGGATTGTTCAAGAAGGGGAAAGTAGAGTTCGAGAGCAAGCTTGCGTGGAACATAAAAACTGACTGTAAAAGTTTCTATAGGTATGTGAAGAGAAAAAGATTGGTGAAGACAAATGTAGGTCCCTTACAGTCAGAAACAGGGGAATTTATTATGGAGAATAAAGAAAGGGCTGACCAACTAAATGCATACTTTGGTTCTGTCTTCACAAAGGAGGACACAAGTATACCAGAAATGTTTGGGAACACAGGGCTTCGTGAAAGAGAGGGACTGAAGGAAATCAGTATTAGTAGAGAAATGGTGTTGGGGAAATTGATGGGATTGAAGGCCGATAAATCCCCAGGGCCTGATGGTATGCATCCCTGAGTACTTGAGGAAGTGGCCCTAGAAATAGTGGATGCATTGGTGGTCATCTTCCAAGATTCTATAGACTCTGGAACAGTTCCGACAGATTGGAGGGTAGCTAATGTAACCTCACTATTTAAAAAGGGAGATAGAGAGAAAGCAGGGAATTATAGACCAGTCAGCCAGACGTCAGTTGTGGGGAAAATTCTGGAGTCCATTATCAAAGATTTTATAGCAGAGCACTTAGAGAACAGTGGTAGAATCAGGCAGAGTCAGCATGGATTTACGAAAGGGAAATCATGCTTGACAAATCTACTAGAATTCTTCGAGGCTGTAACTGGTAGAGTTGATGGGGGGAGCCAGTGGATGTGGTTTATTTGGACTTTCAGAAGGTTTTCGACAAAGTCCCACATAAAAGATTAGCATGTAAAATTAAAGCACATGGGATTGGGGGGTAGTGTATTGCGATAGATAGAAAATTGGTTGGCGGACAGGAAACAAATATGGGATTAATGTAGGATTAGTATAAATGGGTGGTTGAAGGTCGGCGCGGACTCGGTGGGCCGAAGGGCCTGTTTCGGTGCTGTATCTCTCTATGACTCTAAAGAGTAGGGATAAATGGGTCTTTTTCCGAATGGCAGGCAGTGACTAGGGGGTACCACAGGGATTGGTGCTAGGAACCCAGCTATTCACACTATATATTAATGATTTAGATGAGGGAACTAAATGTAATATCTCCAAATTTGCAGATGACACAAAACTGGGTGGGAGGGTGTGTTGTGAGGAGGATGCAGCGAGGCTTCAGGGTGATTTGGACAAGTTTAATGAGTGGGCTAATGCATGGCAGATACAGTACAATGTGGGTAAATGTGAGGTTCTCCACTTTGGTAGAAAAAACAGGAAGGCAGATTATTTTCTGAACGGCTATAAACAGAGAGAGAGGAATATGCAACGAGACATGGGTGTTCTCGTACACCAGTCGCTGAAGGTAAGCATGCAGGTGCAACAGGCGGTAAAAAAAAAAGGCAAATGGTATATTGGCCTTCATAGTGAGACGATTCAAGTACAGGAGCAGGGATGTCTTGCTGCAGTTATACAGGGCCTTGGTGAGGCCACACCTGGAATGTTAGGAAATAAAAACAAGAAAAGCTGGAAATACTCAGCAGGTCTGGCAGCATCTGTGGAGAGAAGCAGAGTTAACGTTTCGGGTCAGTGACCCTTCTTCAGAACTGGAATATTATGTGCAGTTTTGGTCTCCTTATCCGAGGAAGGATGTTCTTGCTATAGAGGGAGTGCAGCGGAGGTTTACCAGACTGATTCCTGGGATGGCAGGACTGACCAAGAGGAGAGATTGAGTTGGTTAGGATTATATTCGCTGGAGTTCAGAAGATTGAGGGGGGATCTCATAGAAACCTATAAAATTCTAACAGGACTTGACAGGGTAGATGCAGGAAGGATGTTCTTGATGGTGGGGGAGTCCAGAACCAGGGGTCATAGTCTGAGGATACGGGGTAAACTATTCAGGACTGAGATGAGGAGAAATTTCTTCACCCAGAGAGTGGTGAGCCTCTGGAATTCGCTACCACCGAAAGCAGTTGAGGCCAAAACATTGTATGTTTTCAAGAAGCAGTTAGATATAGCTCTTGGGTCTAAAGGGATCAAAGGGTATGCGGCGAAAGCGGGAACAGGTTACTGAGTTGAATGATCAGCCATGATCATAATGAATGGTGGAGCAGGCTCGAAGGGCCGAATGGCCTGCTCCTATTTTCTATGTTTCTATGATGCACTGTCTTTCACTTGGATTCAGGTAATGGGAACTGACAAAGTGTTTTACAGTGCAGGCTGTTTGGTGTCCTTCCTGTCCAACTGGAATTTAAGATCTGAGATTGTGCAGAATTGCAAGTATCGCACATGTCAAAGCCCTCCCATGCCTGCCCTCGACACCCCCAACCTGTGATGTGTGGAATAGGGTTGAACTAATTAGTCACTGGCAGTAAAGCAAACATAATTTATGAATTCCAATGGTATCTCCTTATACTGTGTCTGTGGCCTGTACAGACAATAGATTTTTATATGTAGCGACTTGAGCTGGCAATCATATCACAGGAACTGACTGCTATAGCCCAAATAGCCTGTTCCCCTCCTTCTGCTCTTGCTTATCCTAACTCCCACAGGTATACACCCAAATGACATTGGCATGATGAGCACCTAGGCTACTGGCAGAAATTTGAAAAGGCTATTGACTACAGCACTGTGTGGCTAACAAATGAGGAGGCAGGTAACCAACACTGGTGCTTGATGAGTGCCATAGTTGACTGCCCAGAAGCTGGCAGTGAGGTTGGATGTGCTTTGCCACTATTGTGATGAACGAATGAACATTGTAACAAAGGAAGGGGAAGGGTGGTGGCCTTTGGAGGCTTCTGTGACAAATGCTGTCTTGCCACAGATCACAAGATAATTGTATGTGAAGACCATCAATTGGCCCATCTTAATTCATCCACAAAGGTCGTAAAACTCCCCCGTTGCTGCATCAATTGTTTCTCAAATGATGGCAGTTCTGTTTCTGGGAGCATATTCCACATTTTGTAATTGCTCTCTGCATGAAAAACCTGCTGATGGATCAAAATTTTCCTTTTAACAGTTTAAATCCAACCCTCACTGTTGCATTTTAGTTCAAAGTAATTTTTCAGATTAAGCTTTTCCAGACCACTTACTGTCTATATCCCTCTATAAGATCATCTCTTGGCTTCCTGCTTTCCAGGCTTAAAAGCTTCAAGTTTTTCCAGTCTTGCCTTAGAACTCAGACTTCAGACTTGTGGCCAGCCTTATGATTCGGTACCATCTCTATTGCTAGTATATTTCCTGGTGTTTCCAACCAGAATTTGGGCACACTGCTAAGGTTGTGGTCTGACTAGAGCACCGTACATTTTGATTGCAGCATGCTCTGAATTTTATTTTGCTGTTCTGATGGCATAGTTCAATGTTCTTAGCTTTGTTGGGTGCTGCTCTGCATTGGTTGGGCATGATGAGCATTGAGTCTACTGAGATTCCTCAAGTCTTTTTCAACTTCATCTTCACTGTTTCAACTCCATTTATGGAGTACCAGTGTCACCCACTTTTCCTTTCCACCTGCAGTATTTTGCACTTGTCTACATTCAATCTACCTTTGTTCTTTTCACTTACATATTGTCCAACTCGTTCCATAGTTTCGAGACTACCTTCTCTGACTGCTGCTCCTTCGAATTATGGCATTGTCAGTAAACTTGACCAATTTACATTCAGTTTCAGAAGCATGTCATTGATATAAATTAGGAGCAATATTTATGAAGCTTTGTGATGCTGGTGGTGTGAACAGTTTCCTAGTATTTACTTGTAAGTCTTCTTGGGCCTCAGGCCATGTTTCAGACCCTCAGACCCAATGGTTTCTGCATTTCAGCTGACCACGGACGCATGACAACAATGATTCCCATTTCAGTATTTCCCTCCTCCTGTGGTGCAGCATCAAGTGGAATATAGTTCCTTGGTACAGCAGCACCCAAGATTGAGAACTGGGTAAAGTGAGGAATTCTAATCTGAGCCTATTCACTCCATGTCATTGTGTTAAATTACTCCCATTGTACGCCCACACATTATCACCTTCCCCGATACACCACCACCCACCCCCAAACTCATCACCTTGTGCTCAGATTACCTGCTATCTCATCCCACACATCAGCTTCTGCCCATCTATCATCTCAACCTCACCCATTCACCATCTTGAGATTGGACCATTTGCCAAGATTTTGAATGCCTGCTGTTGATAGTTCAATTCCAGTTCCCTTGCACCTTCCTTTTTGAAATGAAAATAAAAAAAGGGTCAGTCATGCTCTGAAATTATTGAACTTGATGTTCAGTCTGATAGGCTGTAGCGTGCCTAATCGATAAATGAGGTTCTGTTCATCGAGCTTGCGTTGGTGTTCACTGGAACACTGCAGTAAGCCCAGGACAGAGATGTGGGGATGAGAGCAGGGGGGTGTGTTGAAATGGCAATCGAGAGGAAGCTTGAGGTCATGTTTTCAGACTGAGCGGCGGTGTTCCACATAGCGGTCACCCATTCTGCGTTTGTTCTCCCCAATGTAGAGGAGACCACATTGTGAGCAGTGAATATAGTATATTAAATTGAAAGAGGTACAAGTAAATCGCTGCTTCACCTGAAAGGAGTGTTTGGGGCCTTGGGTAGTGAGGAGAGGGGAGGTAAATGGGCAAGTATTACACCTCCTGCGATTCTATGGGAAGGGGACGAGTTGTCGGGGGTAATGGAGGAGTAGACCAGGGTGTCGCGGAGGAAACGATTCCTTCGGAATGCTGGCGGGAGGGGAAGATGCGTTTGATGGTGGCATCACGCTGGTTGTGGCGGAATTGGTAGAGGATGATCCTTTGGATGTGGAGGCTGGTGGGGTGGAAAGTGAGGACAAGGGGAACCCTGTCGCGGGTCTGGGAGGAAGGGGAAAGGGTGACGGCAGAAGTGTGGGAAATGGGCCGGACATGGCTGAGGGTCATGTCAACCACAGTGGGGGGGGAATCCTTGGTTGAGGAAAAAGGAAGACATATCAGAAGCGCTGTTGTGGAAGGTTGCATCATCAGAGCAGATGCGTCAGAGCTGGAGAAACTGGGAGAATGGAATGAAGTCCTTATGGGAGGCAGGGTGTGAAGAAGTGTAGTTGAAGTAGCTGTGGGAGTCGGTGGGCTTATAATGGATATTAGTGGACAGTCTATCCCCAGAGATGGAGACAGAGAAGTCGAGGAAGGGAAGGGAAGTGTTGGAGATGGACCAAGTAAAGGTGAGAGAAGGGTGGAAATGGGAAGCAGTGTTGATAGTTTTCCAGTTCGGGGCGGGAGCAGGAAACGGCACCAATACAGCCATCAATGTACTGGAAAAAGAGTTGGGGGAGGGGGCTTAAGTAGGACTGGAACAAGGGATGGTCGACATATCCCACAAAAGGCAGGCATAACTAGGACCCATGCGGGTACCCATAGCAACACCTTTTATTTGAAGGGATTGAGTGGAGTTGAAGGAGAAGTTGTTAAATGTGAGAACAAGTTCAGCCAGGCCGAGGAGGGCGGTGGTGGATGGTTGGGGACTCGTTCAAGGAAGAAGCGGTGAGCCCTCAAACCGTCCCAGTGCGGGATGGAGGTGCAGCAATTGGACGTCCATAGTGAAGAGGAGGCGGTTAGGGCCAGGAAACTGGATATTGTCAAAATGACGTAGGGTGTCAAAAGAGACACCCTGGTCCACTCCTCTATTACGCCGACAACACGTCCCCTTCCCATGGCACCTTCCCATGGAATCGCAGGAGGTGCAATACCTGCCCTTTTACCTCCTCTCTCCTCATTATCCAAGGCCCCAAGCACTCCTTTCAAGTGAAGCAGCGATTTACTACTTGTACTTTGGGAAGTTAAACCATGGCAGGACATATACAGTGAATGGCAGGGCCCTGGGGAGTATTGTTGAGCAGAGAGACCTTGGGGTGCAAGTACATAGTTCCCTGAAAGTAGCAACACTGGGTGGTGAAGAAGGCATATGGCATGCTTGCCTTCATCGGCCGAGGCATTGAGTACAAGAGTTGGAACGTCATGTTATAGTTGTACATAACGTTGGTTAGGCCACATTTGGAGTACTGTGTGCAGTTCTGGTCGCCGCACGACAGGAAAGATGTGATTAAGCTAGAGAGGGTGCAGAAAAGATTCACAAGGATGTTGCCTGGTTTGGAGGGCTTGAGTTGGAAAGAGAGATTGGATAGGCTGGGTCTGCTTTCCCTGGAGCGAAGGAGGCTGAGAGGGGACATGATAGAGGTATATAAAATTGAGAGGCATAGATAGGGTAGATAGCCAGAGTCTGTTTCCCATGGTAGGGGTGACTAAAACTAGAGGGCATAGATTTAAGGTGAGAGGGAGGAGGTTAAAAGGGGATCTAAGGGGTAAATTTTTCACACAAAGAATAGTGGGTATTTGAAATGAGCTGCCTGAGGAGGTGGTGGAGGCAGGAACAGTAGCGACATTGTAGAGACATCTGGACAGGTACTTGAATAAGCAAGGCGTTGAGGGATATGGAATTAATTGTTCCCTGAAGGTGGCAACGCAGGTCAATAGAGTGGTCAAGAAGGCATACGGCATGCTTTCCTTCATCGGACGGGGTATTGAGTACAAGGGTTGGCAGGTCATGTTACAGTTGTATAAGACTTTGGTTCGGCCACATTTGGAATACTGTGTGCAGTTCTGGTCGCCACATTACCAAAAGGATGTAGATGCTTTGGAGAGGGTGCAGAGGAGGTTCACCAGGATGTTGCCTGGTATGGAGGGCGCTAGCTATGAAGAGAGGTTGAGTAAATTAGGATTATTTTCATTAGAAAGACGGAGGTTGAGGGGGGACCTGATTGAGGTGTACAAAATCATGAGAGGTATAGACAGGGTGGATAGCAAGAAGCTTTTTCCCAGAGTGGGGGATTCAATTACTAGGGGTCACGAGTTCAAAGTGAGAGGGGAAAAGTTTAGGGGGGATATGCGTGGAAAGGTCTTTACGCAGAGGGTGGTGGGTGCCTGGAACGCGTTGCCAGCGGAGGTGGTAGACGCGGGCACGATAGCGTCTTTTAAGATGTATCTAGACAGATACATGAATGGGCAGGAAGCAAAGAGATACAGACCCTAAGAAAATAGGCGACATGTTTAGATAGAGGATCTGGATCGGCGCAGGCTTGGAGGGCCGAAGGGCCTGTTCCTGTGCTGTCATTTTCTTTGTTCTTTGTAATGCAGGCAGGTGGGATTAGTATAGATAGGCATTATGGTCGGCATGGACACGGTGGGCTGAAGGGCCTGTTTCTATGCTGTACGACTCTGACTCTACTTTCAGTTTAGTATACTGTATTCGCTGCTCGCAATACTGTGTCCTCCACATTGGAGAGCCAACCGCAGATTGGGTGACAGCTTTGTGGAACACCTCCGCTCAGTCCGAAAGCAAGACCCCAAGCTGCTTGTCGCTTGCCATTTCAACACACGCCCCGCTGTCATGCACACATCTCGGTCCTGGGCTTGCTGCAGTGTTCCAGTGAACATCAATGCAATCTTGAGTAATAACACCTCATTTACCGATTAGGCACACTACAGCCTACCGAACTGAACATTGAGTTCATTAAATTCAGAGCATGTCTGGCCCTTTTTTAATTTTATTTTAGTTTGTTTCATCATTTGTTTTTTTTAACCACATGCCTGCCCACTTTTTTTTCGTGTTTGTGCTTTTGGCTAGGGCTGTTCATTATTCTGTCATTTAACACTCTGCACTAATGCTTTGTCTTTCACTACGACTTTGTCTTTGCCTTTGCCCCAGGTCCTCCTTGCCAATTAATCTTTCTGGCCCTCTGTCCTATCAACACCTTCGCTTTTGTTCTCTTTTCCCCCACCGCCGCTTTATTTGCTTAAAATCTACTACATTTCTGATCTTTGCCAGTTCTGATGAAAGGTCAATCGCCTGAAACGTTAACTCTGCTTGTCTCTCCACAGATGCTGCCAGACCTGCTGAGTATTTCCAGCACTTTTTGTTTTTATTTGCCTCCATGTGCTGTCTGGAAGCTTCGAATGAGATTCAGGTTTAGGGGTTTCAGTCTCTTCGCCCTCAGGATGTTCATGTTTGCACCTGGAAGGGTTGACTGTTTCAAGTTGAATGTGCCACAATAGTTTTGAATGTCCTGCTAATGAACACAATCTCCTGTGGTTCACTGAGTAGAGCAAGCCATTGTCTTGGATACAGGCTCATCAGGAATGTGTCACCTCTTTGGGGCCTTGGAATGTGTAAGGTGTTCAGATGCAAATTGCGAGGGCCATCTTGGCTGCCAGCTTTTTAAAAAAAAAGTTAACTGCAGAATTCCAGCTCTTCCTGTTTCATTAAAAGTTTAATGTAGGTTTCCGATAGCAGAATTAAAAAATCCCCCTTTGGCGTAGCAAGCTTTCTTGACAAACTGTACAGAGTCACTATTTACTCAGGCTAAAGGTCACTCACTGTAACTGTAGAGAATCGCTGTTTTTTCAGGGTAAGTAACACTCACTGTGTAACTGTACAGAGTCACTGTTTATTCAGGGTAATGGTCACACACTTTGTAACTGTACAGAGTCACTGTTTATTCAGGGTGAGGATCTCACTGTGCAACTGTAGAGTCACTGTTTATTCAGGGTGAGGGTCACTTACTGTGTAACTGTACAGAGTCACTGTTTATTCAGAATAAGGGTCACATACTGTGTAACTATACAGAGTCACTGTTTATTCAGGGTGAGGATCTCTCACTGTGTAACTGTACAGAGTCACTGTTTATTCAGGGTGAGGATCTCTCACTGTGTAACTGTACAGAGTCACTGTTTATTCAGGGTGAGGGTCACACACTTTGTAACTGTACAGAGTCACTGTTTATTCAGGGTGAGGATCTCTCACTGTGTAACTGTACAGAGTCACTGTTTATTCAGGGTGAGGATCTCTCACTGTGTAACTGTACAGAGTCACTGTTTATTCAGGGTAAGGGTCTCTCACTGTGTAACTGTAGAGTCACTGTTTATTCAGGCTAAGGGTCTCTCACTGTGTAACTGTACAGAGTCCCTGTTTATTCAGGGTGAGGGTCACTCACTGTGTAACTGTACAGAGTCACTGTTTATTCAGGGTGAGGGTCACTCACTTTGTAACTACAGAGTCACTGTTTATTCAGGGTGAGGATCTCTCACTGTGCAACTGTACAGAGTCACTGTTTATTCAGGGTGAGGAGCTCTCACTGTGTAACTGTAGAGTCACTGTTTATTCAGGGTGAGGATCTCTCGCTGTAACTGTACAGAGTCACTGTTTATTCAGGGTGAGGGTCTCTCACTGTGCAACTGTACAGAGTCACTGTTTATTCAGGGTGAGGAGCTCTCACTGTGTAACTGTAGAGTCACTGTTTATTCAGGGTGAGGATCTCTCACTGTGTAACTGTACAGAGTCACTGTTTATTCAGGATGAGGATCTCTCACTGTGTAACTGTACAGAGTCACTGTTTATTCAGGATGAGGATCTCTCACTGTGTAACTGTACAGAGTCACTGTTTATTCAGGGTGAGGATCTCTCACTGTGTAACTGTAGAGTCACTGTTTATTCAGGGTGAGGATCTCTCACTGTAACTGTACAGAGTCACTGTTTATTCAGGGTGAGGGTCTCTCACTGTGCAACTGTACAGAGTCACTGTTTATTCAGGGTGAGGATCTCTCGCTGTAACTGTACAGAGTCACTGTTTATTCAGGGTGAGGGTCTCTCACTGTGCAACTGTACAGAGTCACTGTTTATTCAGGGTGAGGATCTCTCGCTGTAACTGTACAGAGTCACTGTTTATTCAGGGTGAGGATCTCTCACTGTAACTGTACAGAGTCACTGTTTATTCAGGGTGAGGGTCACTTCACTGTAACTGTTCAGAGTCACTGTTTATTCAGGGTGAGGGTCACTCACTGTGCAACTGTACAGAGTCACTGTTTATTCAGGGTGAGGGTCACTCACTGTGCAACTGTACAGAGTCACTGTTTATTCAGGGTGAGGGTCACTCACTGTGCAACTGTACAGAGTCACTGTTTATTCAGGGTGAGGGTCACTCACTAACTGTACGGAATCCCTGTTTGTTCAGGGTAAGAGTCACTCACTGTGTAACTGTTTATTCGGGGTAAGGGTTGCTCACTAACTACAAAGTCACTTTATTCAGGGTAAAGGTCACACATTCTGTAACTGTGCAGAGTCACTGTTTATTCAGGGTGAGGGTCACTCACTGTAACTGTTCAGAGTCACCGTTTATTCAGGGTGAGGGTCACTCACTGTGCAACTGTACAGAGTCACTGTTTATTCAGGGTGAAGGTCACTCATTGTGTAGTTGCGAGAATCTGGCTGTTGATGGTGAATCTTGTGAAAGAGGCTTGAATCAAGATTAAAAGGGAAATCCTTGGAATGAAAAGAGGAGGAGGATTGTTGAGATGATAGAGAAAATGGTATCCATGCTGCTGAGTGAGCTTAGTGCTGGTAATCCTGTAGCAGCACCCTGTATAGATCAAGCCACAGGCTGTGAACATTGTGGCGCTGACAGCAATTTAGTTACATGTGTGTTTGTGTTTTGAGTGAAGCTTAGCTTGTACTTTACAGCATAACTAACTGGTCAGAATTTGTTTCTGGTACTGATCACAGCTTGCTGCTTTCAACTTGGTTTCGGGTTCGGTTTGGACAAAGTCTTCTCGTACATACTCTCCTATAAACCTCCATACTTCTTTGGTAATGCCCCGCAATATATATATAGGCAATCATCAAAATAGGGGAAGTCATTGGTAAAATGGGAAAAATCTGAATTGTGGCCAGTGTGGCCTCTGCTTTTGCTAAGTGCTCGAATGTTAGGCACTAAATAAATGTGCTGAGCTGATAAAAGTTCCCACCATTTCTCTTTTTGTCTTGATAGCATTTAAATGTTTGTGCCCAAGGTGCTGGAACTTAAGGGGCATGACTCAGACAGTTACGTTGTTGTGATTTGGAACACACTGCCTGATAGGCTGGTGGAAGAAGGTTCAGTAATAACTTTCAAAAGGAAGTTAGTTAACTACTTGAAAGGGGAAAATTTGCAGGGCTATGGATCACAGAATCTCAGAATTGTTACAGCGCAGAACGCGGTCATTCAGCCATTGTGTCTGCACCGGCTCTTCTAACAAGCATTTCCCTGCCTTCTCCCCGTAACCATACACATTGTTCCTTTTGTGTCACTTTCTAATTCTCTGTTGTATGCCTTGATTGAACCTGCCTCCACACACACTCAGGTATTGCATTCCAGACCTTAACCACACGCTTTGTGAAAAAGGTTTTCCTCATGTCGCTATTGCTGCTTTTAGCCAATACTTTAAATCTGTGCCCTCTTGTTCTCAATACTTTCATGAGTGGGAGCAGTTTCTCTCTATCTACTCTGTCCAGAACCCTCTTGATTTTGAATACCTCTATCAAATCTCCTCTCAGCCTTCTCCTCTCCAAGGAAAACAGTCCCAACTTCTCCAATCTATCTTCATACCTGAAGTACCTCAATCCTGGAATCATTCTCGTGAAACTTTTCTGCACCCTCTCAAATGGCTTCACATCCTTCCTAAAGTGCAGTGCCCAGATCTGGATGCAATTCTCCAGCTGAGGCCGAACTAGTGTCTTCTATAAGTTGAGCATAACGTCCGTGCTCTTGTACTCTAAGCCCCTATTAATGAAGCCCTCTTTTGAACAAGTGTGTAACGGTTGAAATTCTCCAGTCCTCCGGCACCACACCTGAGTCTAAGGAAGACTGAAAAATTACGGCCTGTACCTGTGCAATTTTCATTCTCACTTCCCTCAGTATCCTTGAATGCATCTAATCTGCTCCTGGTATTTTATCCACTTTAAGTACAGACTGACTATCCAATACCTTCTGCTTATCAATTTTAAACCCTTCTAGTGTCTGATTTACCTCCTATTTCGTCATTGTCTGGTTTGCTGCAACTTCCTTAGTAAAGATAGATGCAGAGTATTCATTTAATACCTCAGCTATGCCCTCTGACTCCATGCGCAAATCCCCTTTTTGATCCCTAATGGGCTCAACTCCTCCTTTTACCACCCTTTTACGATTTATATGTCTATAGAAAACTTTGGGATTCCCTTTTATGTTAACTGCCAGTCTCTCTTCATACTCTACCTTTGCTTCTCTTAGTCGCTTTTTCGCTTCCCCTCTGAACCTTCTGTATTCAGCTTGGTTCTCAATAGTATTTTCTATCTGGCATCTGTTATAAGCTCACTTTTTCAGCTTGGAGTGGGACTAATTAGATATCTCTTTCAGATAGCTGGCACAGACGCAATTGGTTCAGTGGCCTCCTTCTGTGTTCCATCATTCTATGAATCTGTGATCTAGTTCAGCCTGGAGAAGGTGCTAACTGGGTTCCATGGCTAAAATAACCATTAATACGTATGCTTGAATGAGCTGGTTGAGATGAAGGTTTATAGAGCTTCATCTTAGAACCATAGAAGTTTTCACCACAGAAGGAGGCCATCATTTCTGTACCAGCTTTTCAGTGGAGCAATCCAAAACTAATTCCATTAGCTTATAGCTCTGTCAATGAGGATTTCTTAAAAAAGCAGAGCTGCTAGATATGGAGAAACTATCAAGTGTCTGTCCATGATGTGGTTAATGTCTTTTGAGTGCATTGGGATTATAAATCTGATGCAGTATATAAAATAATATAAATGTTTCACTGTAGGCACAGCATTGCCCTAATGTGCCCTTGTTCTATTTCTTCAGTGTGTCGCAGACTGCGTTCTGTATTACTACTTGACCAAGAAAAATGAGAACTACAAGAATCTTGTGAGGAGGAACTACGGCCGCCGCAGAGGGAGAAATACGGTAAGAAATGACAGAATAGTGATGTTAAAATAACAGGAGCGAGAGCTGGATAAAAGACAAACTTTACAACTGGATTAGTGGACTGTGAGCAGACGTTATATAAAATTATTGGTATTGGTGTCCGTGTCCAGGTCACCATGATGCCTGGCATCAGTACTGTCAGTGTCCCAGTCACTGTGACTCCCAGTCACTGACACCCAGTGGACATGAGGGTAAAATTTGTAGGGCTATGGGAAAAGAACAGGAGAGCAGGATTAATTGGTTAGCTCTTGAAAGGGCTGGCCACAGCCAGCCTCCTGTGCTATATGATTTTAAGAAGTCCAAAATTTTTCATGGTGTTTTTATTCTTTACAGTTTAGTTTAAATATTAACTAAATATTAATATCTGTTACACATTATAATTTCACAATTACAGCATTATTCCCATGGTTGTTAATGGAGCATAATTAAACTGCTTGAACATAATGCTGTGTATCTGGCATGCTGGGATAATGGGCACTGATATCTTTTGGGTCTATAGGATTTATAATCTAATTGAGAAATCTTATTTAAGTCCAGGCATATATTGGCCAAGATCTCTTATCACTTGCTTTATTCATTTTGATTGATGTAGAGCAAGCTGGCAGTAACATGTATAGCACTGGCTCACAGGCCACAGATCACCATGTGTTGCCTTTCTGCAGTCAACGAGCACCAGCTGACAGGAGGTCAGCTGCTTTACCATAGAGACAGAAACTGGAGGCAGTGATGCACTCTGGGGCTGATTTCAGAAGGGCATTGGTGGGGATGCGGTTGCTTGCCCTTTTAGCTGGAATTGGTGGTTGTACAAGCAGGCCAGTGAAGGTGAAAGGGGAAAAAATAGCTCGGAAATAGTTTCACATATCCAACAAGGTGCTGGAATTCATAATTCTTGACGAGTATACATTTCCTACAGGAATTAAAAACTATGCTTCATGTTATGGCTAGCTAGAGAAGGTGAGGATAGAATTAGATTAAAAGAAGAGGCTTATAATGCTAAAAGAGTAGTTAGCCTGAGGATTGGGAGGCTTTTTAAAAAAAAAAGACCAAGAAATTGGTAGAGAATATGAGAGCAAACCATCAAGAAGTATAAAAACAGATTTTCAGAGCTCACCCAAGTATGTAAAAAGGAAGACATTAATGAAAGTAAATGTGAGTCTCTTAGAGGCAGAGACAGGAGAGATTATAAAGAGGAATAAGGAAGACACAAAGAACATACTGGAATTTGTGGGGAACCAAGGGTCTTATGAGAGGGAGGAACTTAAAATTTTATTCGTAAGAAAAAAATACTGGAGAAATTAACAGGACTGAAAATGGACATATTCCCTGTACCTGATGACGTGCATCCTAGGATTTTAAAAGAGGTGACTGCAAAGATAGTGGATGAATTGGGTTTGATCTTCCAGAATTCCCCAGATTCACGAAAAGTCCCTGTGGATTGGAAGCTAATGTAACTTCATCATTCAAGAAAGGAGGGAGAGAGAAAACAAAATTATGTCTGACATCAGTAGGAGGGAAATGCTAGAATCTATTATTAAGGACATGATAACTGGGCACGGGGAAAATCACTATGATTACGCAGAGTCAACAAGGTTTATGAAAGGGAAAACATTGTTGACAAATCTATTAGAGTTTTTTGCGTGTGTTTCGAGCAGGGTAGATGAAGGGCAAATATTTGGATTTTCAGAAGGCAGTTGATAAGGTGCCAAACAAGAGGTTGCCCCACAAGATTAAGGTTATGGGTATATATTAGTGCAGACTGAGGATTGGTTACCGAATACCAAACAGAGATTAGGAATAAAGGGATAATTTTCAGGATTGCAGAGTTAGATGAGGGAACCAAGTGCAATGTATCTAAGTTTGTTGACGATGCAAAGCTGGATAGGAAAGTAAGCTGTGAGAACGGTGCAAAAAGGCTGCAAAGGAGTACAGACCGGTGAGTTGAGCTTCATTTTATTTGTTCATGAGGTGTGGGGATCGCTGGCTAGGCCAGCATTTATTGCCCATCCCTAATTGCTCTTGAGAAGGTGAGCTGCCTTCTTGAACTGCTGCAGTCCATGTCAGGTGTAGGTACACAAGCAGTGCTGTTGGGAAGGGAATTCCAGGATTTTGACCCAGTGACAGTGAAGGAACAGTGATATAGTGCCAAGTCAGAATGGTGTGGAGCTTGGAGGGGAACTTGCAGGTGGTGGTATTCCCATGCGTCTGCTGCCCTTGTCCTTCTAGGTAGTGGAGATTGCGGGTTTGGAAGGTGCTGTCGAAGGAGCCTTGGTGCATTGCTGCAGTGCATCTTGAGGATGGAACACACAGTTGCCACTGTGTGTTGGTGGTGGAGGGAGTGATTGTTGAAGGTAGTGGATGGGGTGCCAATCAAAGCAGGCTGCTTTGACCTTGATGGTGTCGAGCTTCTTGAGTGTTGTTGGAACTACACCCATCCAGGCAAGTGGTGATTATACCATCACACTCCTGACTTATGCCTTGTGGACAAGCATTGGGGAGATGGGAGGTGAGTTACTCACCGCAGAATTCCTAGCCTCTGACCTCCTGTGTAGCCATAGTATTTATGTGGCTGGTCCAGTTCAGTTTCTAGTCAATGGTAACCCTCAGGATGTTGATAGTGGGGGATTCAGCGATGGTAATGCCATTGAACATCAAGGGGAGATGGTTCGATCTCTCTTGTTGGAGATGGTCATTGCTTGGCACTTGTGTGGCGCAAATGTTACTTGCCTCTTATCAGCTCAAGCCTGGATATTGTCCAGGTGTTCTGCATCTGGATGTGGGCTGCTTCAGTATCTGAGGAGTCATGAATAGTGCTGAACATTGTGCAGTCATCAGCGAACTTCCCCACTTCTGACCTTATGATGAAGGGAAGGTTATTGATGAAGCAGCTGAAGATGGTTGGGCCTGGGACACTACCCTGAGGAACTCCTGCAGCGATATCCTGGGACTGAGATGATTGACCTCCAACAACCACAACCATTTTCCTTTGTGCTAGGTCTGGGTTACAAGGTGGAAGATGGGGTATAATGTGAGGAAGTGTGAAATTATCCACTTTGATAGGAAGAATGGAAAAGCAGAATATTTTTTAAAAAGTGAGAAACCAGTAAATGTTGGTATTCAGGTAATGGCAAAACTGCAAGAAGTATACTGGTTAAACCAGAAGAGAGAAATAATAAACAGGTGAATAAAGCATCAGTGCTGAAGGACAGGTTAGGGGGTATAGCCCAAATAAGAGTTCTATATACAAATGCACGGAGTGTAAAGAATAAACTAGATGAACTGCAGGCGCTAATTCAAATGGAAGATTATGATGTGGTGGCCATTGCGGAGACGTGGCTGCAGGATGGTCAGGACTGGGAACTAAATATACCTGGTTATAAAGTTTACAGGAGGGACAGAGAAAATGGCAGAGGGGTGGAGTAGCCTTACAGATTAGAAATAATATCACCTCATTGGTGAGGGAGGATATAATGAGGGGAAAGCATCCAGTGGAGACCTTATGGGTGGAATTGAGGAACAAAAAAGGATCTAAAACTGTAATAGGTGTTGTGTATAGACCCCCTGGTAGCAGTTCTGAGGTGTTAGATTGTATAAATGCACAAATTAGGCAAGTGTGTAACAAAGGCAGAGTAGTATTAATGGAGGATTTTAACTTACACATAGATTGGGAGAGGCAGACTAGCACCTGTCAGAAAGGTAGTGAATTTCTGGAAGGTGTCCGGGATAGTTTCCTACAGCAATATGTCCCAGATGTAACAAGGGGACAGGCAATATTAGATTTAGTTATGAATACTGAGCCAAATTTAATTAGTAGCCTAACTGTGCAGAGGAGCAGAGCATTAGTCATTGGGGACTCCATAGTTAGGGGAACAGATAGGAGGTTCTGTGGGAACGAGAGAGACTCACGGTTGGTGTGTTGCCTCCCAGGTGCCAGGGTTCGTGATGTCTCGGATAGTGTTTTTGGGATCCTTAAGGGGGAGGGGGAGCAGCCCCAAGTCGTGGTCCACATAGGCACCAACGACATAGGTAGGAAGAGAGATGGGGATTTAAGGCAGAAATTCAGGGAGCTAGGGTGGAAGCTTAGAGCGAGAACAAACAGAGTTGTTATCTCTGGGTTGTTGCCCGTGCCACGTGCTAGCGAAGCAAGGAATAGGGAGAGAGAGGAGTTGAACATGTGGCTGCAGGGATGGTGTAGGAGGGAGGGTTTTGGTTTCCTGGATAATTGGGGCTCTTTCTGGGGTAGGTGGGACCTCTACAAACAGGATGGTCTTCACCTGAACCAGAGGGGTACCAATATCCTGGGGGGGAGATTTGCTAGTGCTCTTCGGGGGGGGTTTAAACTAATTCAGCAGGGGGATGGGAACCTAAATTGTAGTTCCAGTGTACAGGATGTTGAGAATAGTGAGGTCAGGGATAAGGTTACAAGGACGCAAGAGGGCACTGGCAAGCAAGAACCTGGTTTAAAGTGTGTCTACTTCAACGCCAGGAGCATCCGGAATAAGGTGGGTGAGCTTGCAGCATGGGTTGGTACCTGGGATCTCGATGTTGTGGCTATTTTGGGGCCACTGCTGTTCGTCATTTTTATAAATGACCTGGATGAGGGTGTAGAAGGGTGGGTTAGTAAATTTGCGGATGACACGAAGGTCGGTGGAGTTGTGGATAGTGCCGAAGGATGTTGTAGGGTACAGAGGGACATAGATAGGTTGCAGAGCTGGGCTGAGAGATGGCAAATGGAGTTTAATGCAGAAAAGTGTGAGGTGATTCACTTTGGAACGAGTAACAGCAATGCAGAGTACTGGGCTAATGGGAAGATTCTTGGTAGTGTAGATGAGCATCTTGGTGTCCAGGTACATAAATCCCTGAAAGTTGCCACCCAGGTTAATAGGGCTGTTAAGAAGGCATATGGTGTGTTAGCTTTTATTAGTAGGGGGATCGAGTTTCGGAGCCACGAGGTCATGCTGCAGCTGTACAAAACTCTGGTGAGGCCGCACCTGGAGTATTGCGTGCAGTTCTGGTCACCGCATTATAGGAAGGATGTGGAAGCTTTGTAAAGGGTGCAGAGGAGATTTACTAGGATGTTGCCTGGTATGGAGGGAAGGTCTTACGAGGAAAGGCTGAGGGACTTGAGGTTGTTTTCGTTAGAGAGAAGGAGAAGGAGAGGTGACTTAATAGACACATATAAGATAATCAGAGGGTTAGATAGGGTGGATAGTGAGAGTCTTTTTCCTCGGATGGTGATGGCAAACACGAGGGGGGACATAGCTTTAAGTTGAGGGGTGATAGATATAGGACAGATGTCAGAGGTAGTTTCTTTACTCAGAGAGTAGTAGGGGCGTGGAACGCCCTGCCTGCAACAGTAGTAGACTCGCCAACTTTAAGGGCATTTAAGTGGTCATTAGATAGACATATGGATGAAAATGGAATAGTGTAGGTCAGATGGTTTCACAGGTCGGCGCAACATCGAGGGCCGAAGGGCCTGTACTGCGCTGTTATGTTCTATGTGCGTGAACATTTATCAAATAGTAATCACAACATGATCGAATTCAAGGTCGCGTTTGAAAATGAAAAGCACGAATCGGCTACTAGAATTTTAGACTTCGGTAAGGCTGACTTGAACGGGATGAGACAGAGACTGTCCATGGTAAACTGGGTAGATCTGTTAATGGGTCAAATGACTGAAGAACAATGGAGAATATTTAAAGCAACATTTAACTAAATACAGAGCGAGTATATACCCCTGAGAGGAAAAAGCTCCACTTCACAGAGAAAACAGTCATGGACAACTAAAGAGATTAGGGATAGCATAAAACTAAAAGAAAGGGCTTACAAAATGCAAAACGCAACGCAGATCTGGCCGAATGGGATCGATACAAAGACCAGCAAAGGGTCACAAAGCAGCTTAGAAGAGCTACTAAAAGGGATTATGAAAGGAAACTTGCAAGGGACATCAAAATCAATAAGAAATGTTATAGTTACATAAAGGGAAAGTGGGTGGTCAAGAGCAATGTAGGCCCACTAAAAGCTGAAAATGGAGATATTGTCATTGATAATGGGGAAATGGCAGACATGTTGAACAATTACTTGGCCTCAGTATTTACAGTTGAAAAGGAGGATAACTTGCCGAAAGTCCCGAAAAAATTAATAGCTGATAGGGGACAGGGACTTAATACAATTAACGTAAGTAAAACATCAGTAACAAGGAAATTAATGGACCTAAAGAGTGAGAAATCCCCAGGACCTGATGGTTTCTATCCGAGGGTGTTAAAGGAAGTAGGGGAGCACATTGTAGACGCCCTAACTATAGTCTTTCAGAGTTCCCTAGATTCAGGAGTGGTCCCTCTGAATTGGAAAGTTGCACATGTCACTCCACTTTTTAAGAAGGGTGAAAGGGGGAAGCAAGGAAATTACAGACCAGTTAGCCTGACACCTATGGTGGGCAAGTTACTGAAGTCTATAATCAAGGATAGGGTGACTGAACACCTAGAAAAATTTCAGTTAATCAGGGACAGCCAGCATGGATTTGCGACGGGAAGGTTATGCCTGACAAATCTCATTGAATTTTTTGAAGAGGTGACTAAGGTAGTGGACAGGGGAATGTCTATGGATGTTGTTTATATGGACTTCCAGAAGGCATTTGATAAAGTCCCACATAAGAGACTGTTAACTGAGGTAGAAGCCCATGGAGTTGAGGGCAAATTATTGACATGGTTAGGAAGTTGGTTGAGTGGTAGGCGACAGAGAGTGGGGATAATGGGTAAGTACTCTGATTGGCAGGATGTGACTAGTGGTGTCCCGCAGGGATCTGTGTTGGGGCCTCAATTATTCACATGATTCATTAACGACTTGGATAATGGCATAGTGAGTCATATATCCAAATTTGCTGATGATACAAAGTTAGGCGGCATTGTAGACAGTCTAGATGATGGCATAAAATTGCAAAGGGATATTGACAGAGTAGGTAATGGGCAAAACCCTAGCAGATGGATTTCAATGTGGGCAAGTGTGAGGTTATCCATTTTGAACCAAAAAAGGATAGTGCAGGGTACTTTCTAAATGGGAAGAGGTTAAGTACAGTGGATGTCCAAAGAGACTTGGGGGTTCAAGTGCATAGATCTTTAAAATGCCACGAAAATAAGTGCAGAAAATAATCAAAAAGGCTAATGGAATTTTATTTTATTTATTCTATTTAGAGATACAGCACTGAAACAGGCCCTTCGGCCCACAGAGTCTGTGCCGACCAAGAACCACCCATTTATACTAACCCTAAATAATCCCATATTCCCTACCACCTACCTACACTAGGGGCAATTTACAAATCACCTGCAAGTCTTTGGCGGTGGGAGGAAACTGGAGCACCCGGCGAAAACCCACGAGGTCACAGGGAGAACTTGCAAACTCCGCACAGGCAGTACCCAGAATTGAACCCGGGTCCCTGGAGCTGTGAGGCTATGGTGCTAACCACTGTGCTGCCCATGCTAGCCTTTCTATCTAGAGGATTGGAGTGTAAAGCCACAGAGGTTATGCTGCAGCTGTACAAAACCCTGGTTAGACCCCACTTGGAGTACTGTGAGCAGTTCTGGGCACCACATCTTAGGAAGGATATGTTGGCCTTGGAGGGAGTGCAACGTAGGTTGACAAGAATGATACCTGGACTACAGGGGTTAAGTTACGAGGATTAGGCCTGTTTTTGCTAGAATTTAGAAGGTTAAGGGGTGATCTTATCGAAGTCGTCAAGATAATAAAAGGAAAAGACAGGCTAGATAAAGATAAACTATTTCCACTGGTTGTAGATTCTAAAACTCGGGGGCATAGTCTAAAAATTAGGACCAGACCGTTCAGGAGAGATGTTAGGAAACACTTTTTCACGCAAAGGGTGGTAGAGGTTTGGAACTCTGTCCCACAAACAGCAGTTGAAGCTAGAACAGTTGTTAATTTTAAATCTGAGATAGATAGATTTTTGTTAAGCAAAGATATTAAGGAATATGGGCCAAAGGCAGGTATATGGAGTTAGACCGCGGATCAGCCATGATCTCATTGAATGGCGGGACAGGCCCGAGGGGCTGAATGGCCTACTCTTCTTCCTATTCAGAGGGATTTGGGTGTCCTTCTACACGAATCACAAAAACCTAACCTGCAGGTATAGCAGGCAATTAGAAAACCAAATTATATGTTCGCCTCAACTGCAAGCTGTTGAAGCATAAGAGTAAGGAAGTCTTGCTACAATTGCACAAGGCTTTGGTGAGACTACACCTGGAATGCAGTGTCCAGTTTTTGTCTCCTTACCTAAGGAGGGATATACTTGCCTTAGAGGAGGTGCAATGAAGGTTCACCAAATTGATTCCTGGGGAGAGATTAGGTAGAATGGGCCTTTATTATCATAGAATCATCGAATTTTGCAGCACGGAAAGAGGCCCTTCGACCAGTCATGTCCATGCAGCCAACAAGCTGCCATCCAGCCTAAACCCACTTTGTAGCCTTGTAGGTTATGACACTTCAAGTGCATATCCAACTACTTTCTCAATATTATGAGGGTTTCTGCCTCTACCACCTGTCAGGCAGTGAATTCCAGATCTCCTCCACTTTCTGGGTGAAAAAATCTTCCCTCAAATCGCTTCCAAGCCTCCTACCTCTTACCCTAAATCTATGCCTTCTGATTCTGGATCCCCTCAACCAAGGGGAAATCGGGCTTTCTGATCCACTCTATCTAGACCCCACATAATTTTATACACTTCAACTAGGTGTCCCCTCGGCCTCCTCTGTTCCCAAGAAAACAACACTAGTCTATCCAATCTTTCAGTCAGTCATAATGGCACAAAAAGCAGCCATTCAGCCCATTAAATCCACGCTGACTCTCTGTAGAGCAATCCAATTAGTTCCATTCCCCAGGACTAGCCCGTAGTCCAGCAACTTTATTTCCCTCAAGTACCCATCCAATTTCCTCTGGAAATTATTCATCGTATTCCAGTATCCAAGTCATTCATGTATATTAACTGATCAGCTTGTAGTTACTATGAATGCCCTTACACTCTTTCAATAAAGATGTCACATTTGCCACTCCCCAATTCCCTGGCACCTCCACCATATCTAGGAAAGATTGGAAGATTATGGCAAGCCCTTCTACTATCTGCAATCCTACTTTCTTTAACAAGCTGGGATGCAATCCATCTGGACCAGGCGACTTATCCACTCTAAGCATAGGCAGCCTTTCCAGTACATCCCGCCTATCAATTTTCACTTCATGGATTACCTCTACCATCCACACTTTTACCGATATTTTGTCACCATTCTCTTCCTTAGTAAACATCGATACAAAGGTACCCATTAAGTACCTAGGGGAGACAGTGGCGTAGTAATAATGGCAATGAACTAGTAATCCAGAGGCCCAGGCCACTGCTCTGGGGACAGGGGTTCAAATCCCACCACGGCAGCTGGTCGAATTTAAATTCAATTAAGTAACGAGTTTAATTAATAAATCTGGAATTAAAAACGAAGTAAAGTAATAGTGCCATGAAACGATTATCGATTGTTGTAAAAACCCATCTGGTTTACTAATGTCCTTTAGGGAAGGAAATCTGCTGTCCTTACCTGGTCTGGCCTACATGTAATTCCAGACCCACAGCAATGTGGTTGACTCTTAACTGCCCTCTGAAATGGCCTAGCATGCCACTCAGTTGTCAAGGACAGTTAGGGATGGGCAACAAATGCTGGCCTTGCCAGCGATGCCCACATCCCATGAAAGAATAAAACAAAATTCTAGCCTTGCCCTGCATCCCTAATAGACCCCACCCCACCTCTTATTACCTGCTGACTACATGCCAGTAGAAGAATTTTGGGTTCCCTTTTATGTTAACTGCTATTCTCGTCTCATATTCTCCCTTTGCCAGTCATATTTTCCTCTTCACTTCCCCTCTTAACTTATTGTATTTGGCCTGGTTCTCGCTTGAAGAATTCACATGTCATGTATCAAACACCTCTTTTTTTCCCCATTATGTTCTGTATCTCACTTGTCATTGAAGAAGCCCTGGCTTTGGTTCAATTACCTTTTGCCTTTGTTGGAATGTACCTAGCTTTACCTGAAACTGAAGGTATGGTTGCTAAATTTGCTGTTGACACAAAGATAGGTAGGAAAGTAAGTTGTGAAGAGGACATGAGGTTACAAAAGGATAGGTTAAGTGAGTGGGCAAAGATCTGGCAAATGGCGTATAATGCGGAAAAATGTGAAATTGTCCATTTTCACAGGAAGAATAAAAAAGCAGCATATTATCTAAATGGTGAGAGATTGCAGAGCTCTGAGATGCAGAGGGATCTGGTGTCCTAGTACATGAATCGCGAAAGGTTAGTATGCAGGTACAGCACGTAATTAGGAAAGCTGATAGAATGTTATCATTTATTGCGAGGGGAATTGAATACAAATGTAGGCAGGTTATGCTTCATTTATACAGGGCATTGGTGAGACCACATATGGAGTACTCTGTACAGTATTGGTCTCCGTATTTAAGGAAGGATGTAAATGCGTTGGAGGCAGTTCAGAGAAGGTTTACTGGACCTGAAATGGGCAACCTGTTTTATGAGGCGAGATTGGACAGGCTAGGCTTGTATCCGCTGGAATTTAGAAAAGTGAGAGGTGACTTGATTGAAACATATAAGATCCTGAGGGGTCTTGACAGGGTGGATGTGGAAAGGATGTTACCCCTTGTGGGCGAATCTAGAACTAAGGGTCACCCTTTAAAAATAAGAGGTCGCCCATTTAAGACAAACACGAGGAGAAATTTTTTCTCTCAGGGTTTTGAGTGTTTGAAATTCTCTTCCTCAAAAGGCAGTGAGTGGAAGCAGAGTCTTTGAATATTTTTAAGGCAGAGGTAGATAGATTCTTCATAAGCAAAGGGGTGAAAGGTTATCGGGGGTAGGTGGGAATGTGGGGTAATCGGTTCAGCCATGATCTTATTGAATGGCAGAGCAGCTCAAAGGGCCAGGTGGCCTACTCCTGCTCCTAATTCATATGTTCGTATGAAACATCATCATAAAGATCGCCCACAGCTCCATTTCAGTTTTTCCTGTCAATCTTTGGTTCCAATTTACCCTGGCTAGATTCTCTCCTGTCCCATTGAAGTTAGACCTCTTGCAATTCAGAAGTTCTGCTTCAGATTGTTCCTTGCTCTTCTCCATTACTAATCTAAAACTTATGATACAATGATCACTGTTACCCAAGTGTTCCCACACAGACCTTTGGCCTGCTTGACCTGCCTCATTCCCCAGCACCAGATCCAGCAATCATCATCATCTTAGGCAGTCCCTCGGGAACAAGGATCACTTTCTTCCACTCCAGGGTTGTGGGTCCTTCAGCGACTCAATAGTCCACTTCTGGATCCGCACACTCTGCCACAGGAGTGAATGGGATGCTCGAAATTCCGAATGCTCCTTCCGCTGTTTGCACTTTGTTGCTGCCTGGGCGTGTTGACGTCGTTTGAACTGGCTGGCACTGTTGGGGATGCTGCTTCTCCATTTTGGGTGGTCTCGGGCAAGAAATTCCCACGAATCAGTGGAGATGTCACATTTTTTGAGGGAGCCTTTAAGGACAACCTTGTAGCATTTCCTCTGCCCTCTTGGTAGCCTCTTGCCGTGACGGAGCTCGGAGTAGAAAGCTTGCTTTTGGAGTCTTGTGTCAGGCTTGCGGACAATGTGGCCCAACCAGGGTAACTGACTAGCCATGACCGGTGCCTCGATACTGGGGGTGTCGGCCTGAGAGAGGACACTGATATTGGAGTGCTTGCCCTGCCACTGAATTTGCAGGATCTTGCAGAGGCACTGCTGGTGATATCTCTCCAGGGCTGTACAGTGTCAAGACTGTTCTGACGAGAACAACCAGGAGATCCAGGAGCTACTAATTTGCAAGCACAAGGCGTTCCTGAACTGGAGGCATCAGCAAAATGTGAGGGGGGAATAAAGCAAGTATACAGACAATTGAAGGCCGAGGTTCAACAAAAAACCCGTGACCTAAAGAACAGCTAGTGGGCTGAAAGAGCGCAGCAAGTACAGCAACTTGCTGACAGCCACGCCATGCGTGGATTCTTCAATGCAGTCTAGACGATTTACGGCCCAAGCACCTACCCCATTGAGAGCAAAGAATAGAGTTGCGCCGATCAAGGTCAAAGAGGCAGTCGGCGCTCGTTGGAAGGAGCACTTCAAAGATCTGTTCAATCGCAGATCAGTCCTTGATGCGAGTGCCCACGACCGCATGCCACAGCATGCTACCCGCCACAACCTCAGAACAACCCCAGCCCGACATGAGATCAGAAAGGCCATCCGACAGCAGGCGTAGATGAGATTCCCGCTGAAATTGTAAAATATGACGGAGGTGCTCTCTCTCGCTCTCTCTGTCTGTCTCTCTCTGTCTGTCTCTCTTCCTATTTCTACTCTCACTTGTGCATGGCACTGGGAGTTAATCCACAGATTAGAACCTTTGAGGTCTTACTTTTTAACTTTCTCCCTTTCTCCTGAAAGTCTGCCCATCGGACCTCAAACCTGCTCTCTATATGTCATTGGTACCAACATGTACCACAACTTCTGGCTCACTTCATTTCACCTGCAGAACATGACCACCTCCTGGAACGTACAATCCACAAAACTCTCCTGCTCCCTGATGCTCCACCGTGACTGCAGCTGCCTCTTAAATTTTGAAATCCTCAGCTCAAGCAGCTAGAGACATTTTCTACACACGTCCCCAAGACACATGAAGTGTCCTGAAGTTCCCACGTGGCGTAGGAATTGCGAGCAACATGTCTCAGCTGCCCATCCATGGTCAAAGAAAAATATCTCTCTTCCACTCTTTAATAATCTTATTAGGATCTTGTATAAACTGTTAATTTTAATTAACATGTCTAGATCTGCTCTGTGCTAATACTCTTATTAATTCAGTTACTCTTACACTTGCTCCAATTGGAATTCTATTATTTAATCTAATCTGTAAATTTAATACAGTACTTTATAGTTTCCAGTGCTTGTTGAAACCATATCCCTAGATTAGAGGGGAAAAAAGCCCTTAAAAACTCATCAATCACCTACCTGATATCCTCTGATGTCACTCTGCTTTTTCTTGAAAACTCCGTGGAAGGTCTGCTCCTTCCCTGCTCTGATTTATCAGCCGCCACCACTGCTGCTGCCAGGTCTGACTGTCTCCCACTCCCTCACTCGGACCACTCCTTGTTTTGTAAAAGACCAGAACAGCATCTTGTCCGTCACTGCGCTGAATTCCTTCACTCACCAAATTTCCTGTGTTACATACTCTGTCATAGCAGTACTCCGTCGAGCTGGACTTCATGCTACTTTCCTCGTAACTGAAATTCTCCAGTCCAGACAACATCCTCGTAAATCTCCTCTGTACCCTCTCTAGTTCAATCACATCTTTGCTATAGTGTGCTAACTAGAACTGCACACAGTACTCCAGCTTTATTCACCTATCCAATCTAATCCTGAATGTTGATGTCGTTCCTGGCTCAACCACTAAGGTTGGAAGTGAATTCCACAACCGCACACTGGCAATTATTTTTTACTGAGAGCTCCTGCCCTGATTTGTCTTGCAGAATGAAGAGGTGTGCGCATGAAAATGTTCGGCACTGACCAGCCTGTAGGAGCATGGCCAAATACTGTGGGGGACAGCTATACAGATTAGCAAGTTAAAAAGAAAAAGCTCTCAGGGAGCTGGGCTGATCTGATAAAGGGTCATCAATCTGAAACGTTAATTCTGTGTCTCTTTTCCCAGATGCTGCCAGACCTGCTAAGTATTTCCAGCATTTTCTGTTTTTATTTCTGATCTTTTTAAGTATTTAGATGAGCACTTGAAATGCCGTAGCATACAAGGCTACGGGCCAAGTGTCATAGAGTCAAGTGCTGGAAAATGGGATTAGAATGGATAGGTGCTGGATGGCTGTCACAGACACGATGGACCGAGTGCCCTGTTTCTGTGCTCTATGACTAATTCCATCTGATCTGAGCTGAGCCCTGTGATCAGCCGAGGCACCACCTGATAAGGGATGGGACCTCCTGCTCACTTTCCAGTGACTGTTGCTGGGAAGTGTGCGTGCATGTGTGTGTGGATGAGTGATGATAGGAATCCGGCTAAGGTGTGATGCCTTCTGTGGGCGAATAACCTGATGTCATGCATGTGTAGAATGGCAACAAGTGGGGCCATTGAACACCTATGGAACACTATTCCAGGTTCTTCTTCTTTGGCCTCCTTATCTCGAGAGACAATGGATAAGCACCTGGAGGTGGTCAGTGGTTTGTGAAGCAGTGCCTGGAGTGGCTATAAAGGCCAATTCTAGAGTGACCGGCTCTTCCACAGGTGCTGCAGAGAAATTAGTTTGTCGGGGCTGTTACACAGTTGGCTCTCCCCTTGCGCCTCTGTCTTTTTTCCTGCCAACTACTAAGTCTCTTCGACTATTCCAGGTTGAGCCCCTACTATCAAGAGGGGAGGGAAAATAACAAGCAAGGTGGGAGAATCTATTGAAGTGATGGTTAATCCATTGTCTCAGGAAAGACTCCCTGTTCTGGATCCAAGACGTGGGGTTGTAGATTCTTTCCAGGTATCAAAGTGCATCTGATTTAATGCAGATACAATAGTTTTCAGATAGTCTTTGTGCTGTTCAATTTAATTTCTCACAGTTGTACTATTTCAGGAATTAAACCAGTCCTGCTTGCATTATTAAAATAACTAGCAGCAGCTTGCTCAGGTTAGTAGACCAGTTCCTAAATGGTTAACGGTGCATTGCTTGAGGGTTTCAGCTGCAAACTGCTCTGAAATTGTATTCAGATGAGTTATAAAAAAGGTTGTGTTTGCCTCATTTGGCAACTACTTCTGAGAGAGATTCCAGCATTGTGTTACAACAGACTCTCAATCAGATTGATGTCAGTGCAGATAATGTGACTGGACAGGGCGATGCAGTGGGGGTGGCGCTGCCTTGTGGTTTTTCTGTAAGGATTAAGATTTGGCTTGTTGCCTGCCTGCATTTTGCTCCCCTCCTTTTTGTAAATGCAGTGGTATAGTCCAGTGATCCACTCAATCTACTTGATGTGCTGCTGTAAGGACCAATGATGCAGGACTCTGTGGGATTACCTTGTCTGACCCTGCAGATTAGAGCATGCTTGTGAGATAGAGACGCTCTTCAGGCTAGCTTGTGCAGCAGAATGATACAGTTTCCTGGAATATGTGCAGTGACAGGTCAAACAGCTGGTCTAAGAAGCTCAGTAATGCTGCTGCCTTTCTGCAGGCTGAAGCTGTCTGTGTTGTGGAGAGGGTATGCATCAGCCTGACACCCACTTTGTGAGTTGGGTGGCCAGCACAGAGTTTTCTAGTAGCAGATGAAGATTCAGGTACGTTGCTGACTGGGGTTTCCTCAGTCTGCTGGCAGCTCACATTCCCCCTCTGCTAAAGGGTTGTCTGCTTCAAGCGAATTACTACATTAGTTCAAGCTTAAGCTGTTTTTAACTAGAGTGGATATTGTCTTAGCAAGATAATATGAGCGGATTGGGAGAGGGGAAATGAGCAAAGTAAAAGAGCTTCTCAAAACACAGGAAATCAAGGTCAGGCTGTAGCTGTGAGCCGCACTTTGTGTGGTGGACTTCAATATCCCAGAGTTCTGTGTTTTGACCTTCTTGATGCCTTGAACTGAAGCCTGTTTCCGTCATCTGCCAGCTCTGGTATTTGCCAGCTGTAGAGATTCAGGAATTGGTTAACAACTGACAGCAAAACGGAAATGCCTCACAGGAAAGAGAAAAGTTTGCACAGTTGCAAGTTTTGTGTAGTTGGAGAGAAACAGTGTTAGTGACCTGTGCAGTCTGGCCAAGCTACTGTGGTCAGGAAGCAGTCATTTGTCACTGTAGAAATCAAACTGTTTGCACATCCATCCATTCCTGTTAACCTTTTAAGCTCTGTATGTCTCCCACCACTTTCAAATGCTTTTATTCACTTTGTAAATCTACAGAAAGAAACTGTAATATGGGTTGCTTAATATCTAGCACAGTCAGATTAGATAGGATTTTTAACATGTTGGAATATTTGAACTTTTATCGTAAACTTTATAATCCTTAGCGGGTTGGTGGTAGTTGCAAAAGATGTTAATTATTCTGGGCATTGGGTTATGATCCAGTCCCACATTTGCTTCCTCATATTAAGGCCAATGCTGAGATCAGTTCCTACAGGTGGGTGTATTTCAGATAATATTGCAGAGAGATTTGAAGCTGTCTCATGTGTAAAATATAATTAGAACCTCTTGTAGGGCATGTGAGTGAGTCTGTCCTTGAGCCTTAGCAATGGTAAACGCCCTCAAATTGCCAGGTGTATTTGCAGTTCCTTCCCTCCTTTATCAGACGGCCCAGCCCTTCGCCCCATATAACAGTCAAAAAAGGACGAACATATATTATGCTGAAAATTGTGCATTTGTAAAGTTTTATTGCGATTTAAAAAAAGAATATTCTGAGGAAAACATCCTATTTAGAATTAAGCTGTTTAAAATTTTGTGTGATTATTGCTGGGCTGTAATAGAACATCAATTTCTTTCTGCTGAAAACAAAGTTAAACTGAAGGCAATGAGTAATGGGAGCACGATATCACTCTGGTGCTCTATGAATGGTCAGTACCTCAGGGGACAAGCCCAAGCTCTGTAAATTAGTCCATGTCTTAAACTGGGAGGGGATAACTCTGTAGACTTATGATTATATTATGCATACACATCTGATAAGCTGCTTCCCAGCGATAGCCCCTGGCTTCCAGTCCTTCACACCTGACCACTCTTCAGTTTCTCCAATTGGTATAATAATACGTAGCGGCAAAGTTTCCCAACCTGTGGTGCCTTTTCTGTGTCTCCGCTTTGGCAGAGGTGGTCTGCTGTGCAGTGCACTGAATTTAGAAACCTGTCATCAGGCAAGGTAGAGGCAGTGGCTTGCATCTTACCAAAACCCACTCCCGATTGGCAGTATGTTCACTTGCCAAACCTGCCACCAATATCCTGCTCATATCGAAAGTAGCCTCAAAATCTTCAGACTGCAAGTAAAGGTGATGTAAATAAAAGCAAAATACTGTTGATGCTGGAAATCTGAAATTAAAACAAAGTGCTGGAAACACTCAGCAGGTCTGGTAGCATCTATGGAGAGAAACCGAGTTAATGTTTCAGGTCTGTGACATTTCACCAAACTGGCAAAGGTTAGAAATGTAATCGGCTTTGAGCAAGTGAAAAAGAGGGGAGTGGGGAAGAAGAACAAAAGGGAAAGTCTGTGATAGGGAAGAAGGCGGGAGAGATTAAATGACAAAGATGTCACAGAACAAAGGCAAAGGGAGTGCTAATAGTTGTATTCAAAGACCAAGCATTAGTTCAGAGACTGTGTTAATTGCATAATAATGAACAGCTCTGTCTAAAAGCAAAAACCTGAAAAACAAGTTTAAGACAGGCTGGAACCACTCAGCAGGTCTGGCAGCATCTGTGGAACGCGAAGCAGAGTTAACGTTTCGGGTCAGTGACCCTTCTTCGGAACTGACAAATATTAAAAATGTCACAGGTTACAAGCAAGTGAGGAGGGGGTGGGGCAAGAGATAACAAAGGAGAAGGTGCAGATTGGACAAGGCCACATAGCTGACCAAAAGGTCATGGAGCAAAGGCAAACAATATGTTAATGGTGTGTTGAAAGACAAAGCATTAGTACAGAAAAGGTGTTAACGAACTGAAGATTGAACAGCAGCAAGTGCAAACATGAAAAAAAACAGTGGGTAAGCAAACTGAACAAACTAAGGTGAAATGAAATAAATGCACTACCCTCTGCACATGCGCTGCGTTCCGCAGTGCCAGGACTGGTTGGCGCATGCGCAGATGACGTCATCATGTAACGCGGTCAGATCGTGGGGTTATCCGGGCCGTAGAGAGCAGGGGTGGGGGAGAGGGGGTCTGGAGAGTGGGAAGAGAGCAGAGGTGGGGGGGAGAGGGGGTTTTGGGAGCGGGGTTGAGAGGTGTTGGGGGGAGAGGCGGTCTGGGGAGCGGAGAGAGAGCGGGTGCGGGCAGAGCGCGGCCAAAGAGCTTGCTGGTGGCGGGTGCGCCCCGCTCCCACTCCCTCTGCCCCTCCTCCGTTCCCCGCACCGTTCCCCTCCCCTCCCCGTTCCCCGTTCCCCGTTGCCTTCCCCTCCCTGTTCCCCGTTCCCCGTTGCCTTCCCCTCCCCGTTCCCCGTTGCCTTCCCCTCCCCGTTCCCCGTTGCCTTCCCCTCCCCGTTCCCCGTTGCCTTCCCCTCCCCGTTCCCCGTTGCCTTCCCCTCCCCGTTCCCCGTTGCCTTCCCCTCCCCGTTGCCTTCCCTTCCCCGTTGCCTTCCCTTCCCCTCCCCTATTTCCCTCCCCCTTGCCTTCCCCTCCCCCTTGCCTTCCCCTCCCCCTTGCCTTCCCCTCCCCCTTGCCTTCCCCTCCCCCTTGCCTTCCCCTCCCCCTTGCCTTCCCCTCCCCCTTGCCTTCCCCTCCCCCTTGCCTTCCCCTCCCCCTTGCCTTCCCCTCCCCCTTGCCTTCCCCTCCCCCTTGCCTTCCCCTCCCCCTTGCCTTCCCCTCCCCCTTGCCTTCCCCTCCCCCTTGCCTTCCCCTCCCCCTTGCCTTCCCCTCCCCCTTGCCTTCCCCTCCCCCTTGCCTTCCCCTCCCCCTTGCCTTCCCCTCCCCCTTGCCTTCCCCTCCCCCTTGCCTTCCCCTCCCCGTTGCCTTCCCCTCCCCCTCCCCCTCCCCCTTCCCCTCCCCCTTCCCCTCCCCCTTCCCCTCCCCCTTCCCCTCCCCCTTCCCCTTCCCCCCTCTCCCCCGACCCCCTCTCCCCCGCTCTCCCCTCTCCCCCGCTCTCCCCTCTCCCCCGCTCTCCCCTCTCCCCCGCTCTCCCCTCTCCCCCGCTCTCCCCTCTCCCCCGCTCTCCCCTCTCCCCCGCTCTCCCCTCTCCCCCGCTCTCCCCTCTCCCCCGCTCTCCCCTCTCCCCCGCTCTCCCCTCTCCCCCGCTCTCCCCTCTCCCCCGCTCTCCCCTCTCCCCCGCTCTCCCCTCTCCCCCGCTCTCCCCTCTCCCCCGCTCTCCCCTCTCCCCCGCTCTCCCCTCTCCCCCGCTCTCCCCTCTCCCCCGCTCTCCCCTCTCCCCCGCTCTCCCCTCTCCCCCGCTCTCCCCTCTCCCCCGCTCTCCCCTCTCCCCCGCTCTCCCCCCTCCCCCGCTCTCCCCCGCTCTCCCCCGCTCTCCGCTCTCCCCCGCTCTCCCCTCTCCCCCGCTCTCCCCTCTCCCCCGCTCTCCCCTCTCCCCCGCTCTCCCCTCTCCCCCGCTCTCCCCTCTCCCCCGCTCTCCCCTCTCCCCCGCTCTCCCCTCTCCCCCGCTCTCCCCTCTCCCCCGCTCTCCCCTCTCTCCCCTCTCCCCCTCCCCCGCTCTCCCCCTCCCCCGCTCTCCCCCTCCCCCGCTCTCCCCTCTCCCCCTCCCCCGCTCTCCCCTCTCCCCCTCCCCCGCTCTCCCCTCTCCCCCGCTCTCCCCTCTCTCCCCTCTCCCCCTCCCCCGCTCTCCCCTCTCCCCCTCCCCCGCTCTCCCCCTCCCCCCCTCTCCCCCTCCCCCGCTCTCCCCTCTCCCCCTCCCCCGCTCTCCCCTCCCCCGCTCTCCCCTCTCCCCCTCCCCCGCTCTCCCCCTCCCCCGCTCTCCCCTCTCCCCCTCCCCCGCTCTCCCCTCTCCCCCTCCCCCGCTCTCCCCTCTCCCCCTCCCCCGCTCTCCCCTCTCCCCCTCCCCCGCTCTCCCCTCTCCCCCTCCCCCGCTCTCCCCTCTCCCCCTCCCCCGCTCTCCCCTCTCCCCCTCCCCCGCTCTCCCCTCTCCCCCTCCCCCGCTCTCCCCTCTCCGCCCCCTCCACCCCCCTCTGGCCATTATGTGTTGCCATGTGTTTCAGTTGCCATCGTGTGATTATTTGAGCAGCGCGACATTTTAGTGACACAGGCTGCATTTGTGCATGCGCTATTGCATAGCCACCTAGTGATGGTGTTGTCAGCTAACGCAGCCTTTTGTGATTCATGTACGAGGACACCCAGATCCCTCTGTACCACAGCATTCTGCAGTTTCACTGCATTTAAATAATCTGCTTTTCTATTATTTCACCAAAGTGGACAACCTCACATTTTCCCACGTTATACTTCATCTGCCAGTTTTTTCCCCATTCACTTAATCTATCTATATCTCTTTGCAGGCACTTTGTGTCCTCCTCACAACTTGCTTTGCTACCTATCTTTGTTTCATCTGCAGATTTGGCTACAATACATTTGACTCTTCATTCAAGTCATTAATATAGATTGTAAATAGTTGATGCCCCAGCTCTGATCTCTGTGGCACTCCACTAGTTACAGTTTGCCAACCTGAAAATGCCCCATATTTCCTGATTCTCTCTTTCCTGTTAATCGGTCAGTCCTCTATTCATGCTAATATATTACCCCAAACACCATGACTCTTATCTTGTGTAGTAACCTTTTATTTGGCACCTTATCGAATGCCTTTTGGAAATCCAAATACACTACATCTACTGGTTCCCCTTTATCTAACCTGCTCGTTACATCCTCGAAGAACTAATAAATCTGTCAAACATAAAACCATGTCGACTCTGCCTGATTGCATTATGATTTTCTAAATATGCTGCTACTACTTCCTTAATAATAGATTCTAGCACTTTCCCAGTGACAAATGTTAGGCCAACTGGCCTATAATTTTCTGCTTTCTTTTTCCCTCCTTTCTTAAATTGGGGTGTTATGTTTTGTGGTTTTCTAATCTGCTGGGACCTATCCACAATCTAGGGAATTTTGTAAGGTTATAACCAATGCATCCACTGTCTCTGTGGCCACTTTTTTTTTTTAAGACCCTAGGATGCAGACCATCAGGTCCAGGGGGCATGTCAGCCTTTAGTTCCATTAGTTTTCATAGTACTACTTCTCTAGTGATAGTGATTGTTCCTCCCTCCCTTTTGCCTCTTTATTTTCTACTGTTCTTGGGGATGCTTTTTGTGTCTTCTGCTGTGAAGACAAATACAAAATACTTGTTCAAATTCTCTGCCATTTCCTTGTTTCCCATCATCCTCTAAGGGAGGAACGCTTACATCAGCTACTCTTTTCCTTTTTATATATTTGTCGACACTTTTACTGTCCGTTTTTATATTTCTTGCTAGTTTACTCTATAACTCTAAGCTTTCCCTCTTTATCATTTTCTTAGCTATCCTTTGCTGGTTTCTAAAATTTTCCCAATCTTCTGGCCTACCACTAATCTTTGCAGCCTTGTAAGCCTCTTCTTTCAGTTTGATACCATCCTTAACTTCCTCAATTAGCCAGAGATGGTTCATCCTTCTCATCGAGTCTTGCCTTCTCCATGGAATATATCTTTTGTTGAGAGTTGTGGAATATCTCCTTAAATGGCTACTGCTGCTGCTTCTCTACTGTTTTACCTTTTTAAACTATTTTCCCAGTCCACTTTAGCCAACTCTATCTTCATACCCTTGTAATTTCCTTTATTTAAGTTTGACACTAGTTTCAACCTGAAGTTTCTCGCCCTCAAATTGAATGTGAATTTCATCATGTTATGATCACTCTTGCCTAAAGGATCCATTGCTACAAGCTCTTCCGCCATTCATATAAGTCGTGCTGATCTGTAACTTAACTCCACCTGCCTGCCTCATTTCTGTAACCCTTAATTGCCGAACACAAATCGTACTTTTGAAATTTTCATTTGGCCTCTAGCCTCAACATCTTTGAGAGTTCCAGATTTCAACTACCCTTTGTAGGAAGAAGGGCTTCCTGACATCAATCCAGAACTGCCAGCACTAATTTTAAAGTTATGCCCCCACCCCATTACGCCCCCGCCCCTCCTGAACCTCCTTGGTTCCAAGGACACAAACCCAGCTTCTCAAACTTAACCTTGTAGCTAAAATCTTTCATCCCTGCAACCATTCTGGTAAGTCTCCTCTGCATCCTCTCAAGGACCATTACATCCTTCCTAAAGTGTGGTGACCAGAACTGGATGCAATACTCTAGTTGTGGCCTCAGCAGAGCTTTATAAAGGTTCAGCATAACTTCCCTGCCTTTGTACTCAATACCTCTGTTTATGAAGCACAAGACCCCATATGCTTTGCAAACTGCTCTCTCAATATGTATTGACACCTTCAAAGATCTGTACACGTGAACCCACAGGTCCCGATGTCCCTGTGCACACTTTGGCATTGTACCATGTAGTCTATATTGCTTCTCCCTATTCTTTCTGCCAAAATGCATCAGCTCACACTTCTCTGATTTAAATTCCATCTGCCACTTGTCTGCCCATTTTCCTTGCCTGTCCTGTTGCAATTGTTTGGTATCATCCTCATGGCAAATAATGCCATTTTACACTCTCTTCCAATATCCAAGTCATTTTTATATATCAAAAAGGCAGTGGTCCTAGCACTGACCCTTGGGGCACACCACTGTCTACCATCCTCTAGTCTGAAAAACAACCATTTACCACAACTTGCTGTTTTCTGTTCTTAAGCCCATCTTTTATCCAAGCTGACACAAACCTTCCTATTCTATGAGATCAATTTGTAAACCAGCCTTTTATGTGATACTTTGTCAAACTGCTTTCTTAAAATCCTTATAGACAACATCCATTGCATTCCCTTCATCAATCTTCTCTGTCACTTCATCAAAGAATTCAATTAGTTAAGCATGATCTGCCTTTTACAAATCTGTGCTGACTATCCTTAATTAACTTGCATCTCTCCAAGTGCCTGTTGATTTTTTCCCCCTGGTTATTGTTTCTAAAACCTTACCCACCCCTAATGTTAAACTAACCAGCCTATAGTTATGAGGAATGTCCTTATGTCCTTTCTTCAATAAGGATATCATATCTGCCCCTATCTAATCCTCTGGCACCTCCCCTGCATCTCAGAATGATTGGAAAATTATGGCAAGCTCTTGCACTTTCTCCACTCCCACTTCCTTGAGCAACCTGGGATCCAAGCCTTCTGGGCGAGGTGACTTATTCACTCTGAGTGTAGCCAGCCTTTCTAGTACATCCTGCCTATCAATTTGGACCCCATCCATTACCTCTACCATTTCCACTTCTGATATTTTGTCAGCATTCTCTTCTGTAGTAAACACCAATGCAAAGGTACTCATTATTCTAGCCTTGCCTTGTGCCTCTAAGTATCTGTCACCCACTTTGTCTCTAAGAGGGTCTACCCCACCTCTTCCTACTGCTTACTCTTTATATGCTGGTGGAAGATTTTTGGGTTCCCTTTTATGTATTTTCCTCTTCACGTCCCCTCTCAACCTATTGTATTTGACCTGGTTCTCGCCTGAAGAATTCACCTGACATGCATCATGCACCCAATTTTTTGTTTCATCATATTCTTTATCTCCCTCGTCATCCAAGGATCCCTGGTTTGGTTCCCTTACCTTTTGCCCTTGTTGAAATGTACTTAGCCTGTACCTGAAACATCTCCTCCTTAAAGATCACCTATTGCTCCATTGCAGTTTTTCCTGTCAGACTCTGGTTCCATTTTACCCTGACTAGGTCCCCTCTCATCCCATTTCAAATTTCTACTTTGGATTGTTCCTTGCTCTTCTCTATTGTTAATGCAAACCTTATAATACAATGATCAGTCTTAACCAATTGTCCCCCCGCCACAGACACTTGGTCCACTTGGCCCACCTCATTCCCCAGCACCAGATCCAACAATGCCTAATTCTGGTTGGACTGAGAACATACTGGTCAAAGAAGTTCTCCTGAACACATTTTAAAAATTCCTGCCCCTCCTTGCTGTTTACTCTAACATTAAGTACCTAAAAATCGATTAGCATAAAGTTCCCCAATATCGCCACACTATAGTTCCTGCACATCTGTGATTTCCCTGCCGATTTGCTCCTCTGTCTCGCTCACTATTTGGAGGCCTAGAGAATACCTCTAGTATCGTGATCAGACCCTTTTTGCTTCTCAGCTCTAACCAAATGGATTCTGTCTTTACCCTCTCAAGGACATCTTCCCTTTCCGACACTACAACTCCTTACCTAATCAGTACTAACATCCCACCTCCCTTTTTTCCTTCCCTATCTTTATGGAACACTTTGTATCCTTGAATATTAAGTGCCCAGTCCTTACCATTTTTAAACCACATTTCAGTTATTGCAGCTACATCATATTCCCGCAAAGCTATTTTTTGGTTATAGCTCACCAACCTTATTCACCACACTACGTGCGCTTACATACATGCATTGTAAACCTGTCTTTGTATTGCTCATAGTCCTCCTTAGTCTGCTCCGATATAATATGGAACTGCTTCCTTCTCTAGTACTAACCCACACTCTCACTTTATGCACCTTATTCCTATTTTCTACTTCTATATGCTGGTGCCCATCCCCTTGTCAGTTTCATTTACATCCTTCCCAACCACATGAGTGAACCTCCCCATGAGCACATTGGTCCCAGTGCTGCTGAGGAGCAACCCATTCCTTTTGAATAGATGCTTTCTGCCCCATAACTGGTTCTAATGTCCCAAGAATCTGAAGCTGTCCCTCATGCTTCAAGCCATGCATTGATTGTCCATATCTTCCTATTTCTACTCTCTAGCGCGTGGTCCTGGGAGTAATCCACAGATTATTACCTTTGAGATCCTACTTTTTAACTTCCTCCCTATCTCCTAAAAAATCTGACTGGGTACTCATTACCTGCTCTCTCTATGTTCTACTGACATGTAGCACAACTTCTGGCTCACTCCCCCGCTGCAGAATATTCAGAACCTCCTCTGTGATGTCCTTTTCATTCTGACACCAGGGAAGCAACACACCATGCGGGACTTGAGATGACGGTTACAGAAATGCCTGTCTATCCCCTTAACAGTGGAATCTTGTATGAAGTTTACATTTCTACTCTTCACTGTTCCCTCCTGCGTGGTGCTGTGATCTGAACTGCACTCCCTCAAGGTGTCGTCACTCTCAGCAATCTCCAGAGCTGAGAAGCAGTTTGAGAGGGTAGTCCTCTGAAGACTCCTGCACCTCCTGCCTCTTCCTGCTCTTCCAGATGGCCACCCATCTACTATCCTGAACTCTTACTGTCTGTGTGGTGACCAACTCCTGGAACGTATGATCCAGAAAACTGTTATCATCCCCGCTGTTCTGCACTGACTCCAACTGACCCTTTAGTTCGGAAATCCTGAAGTCAAGACACTTCCTACATATATGGTCCCCAGAACACATGAAGTATCCTGAAGTTCCCATATGAGACAGGAATTGCAAGCAACAGGTCTGAGCTGCCCATCTGTGGTCCAACAAAAAAATCTTTATTCTGTCCTTTATAATATAGTTAGTATTTTGTATAAACTGTTAACTTTAATGTCTCATTGTCCTCATATTTAACTCCTTCAGCCCAGTATGATTCTGATGAGTCTGCCCGCACCCTCCTTATTGTATAGTGCATCACTTTAACCTTTCAGACTGCCTGTACTTGTCTGTTGATGCCTTATTTGGAGCAGTTGAATTAACAAGAAACAAAGTGTGATATAATAGTTTATCTTCAACAGTGCCACTGTTTCTATTGTTAGTTTAATTGGTCATCATCATTGATAAATTGAGGTAAATGAGAATCTGGAACTGAATGCTGTGGATTCAGAAATCAATGATGTTGGGCTGTCTGGCAGTCCTTGTTTCACGAAGATCCGGCTCCTTTGACAATAATCGAGCTTTTACTGCATCAAGGAAAATATTCCCCAATTCAACAAAAATCTCAGAGCTTACATTGTATAAATTTTATTTATTTTAATTTCCTCAAAATTCCTCCATTGCTGTCCTGAAGACTGATTTTCCTTAAGTGTACTTCTGTGAATGTCACCCATCCTGCATTACCACATACGAGTGGCCATTCTAGATATGTAAGTGCAGACAAAAAGTAGCAGCAGATTGTTTGACACTGTGGGCATCATATATAAACTAATGCTGTCATCACTGAAAATCTAGCTATGTGGCCTTCCCAACCAGAGGCATTGGATAGTGATCAGGGGTGAAAGAGGAGGAGGTTGATGTCTAATTTGCAATGCATATCATCCATGCAGCAAAGCAAATGCATTTCAGAGCTTTCAACATATAAACTTTAAAAGAAATCAATTGGTCACAGTTTTACAAATTGCTGCTATTTCCCTTTGTCAGGCAGGATCAATACTTTGAGGCAATGTAGTCTTAAGACGAAGAAGTAGAGGTTGCTCTTCTGAAAGAACTCTATTTCGTGCCTTCACAGACTATGGAGTAAAGGTTTAGAGACTCCAGTATTTTTATCTCTCTTATATTGAATTTAGATTGAAATTAACTGCTGTGTAAGTTACACCCATCATATAATGTGTGTCTTGCCCTCACTCTAAACATATAGTATCTGTACTGACTGAAGCTATAGTTTATCCAAGTGGGTGGATAGCAAATGTCAGGAATTTAAACCACAATCTCAATACTGTAATAAAAGCAAAATACTGTGGATGCTGGAAATCTGAAATAAAAACAGAAAGTGTTGGAAATACTCAGCAGATCTGGCAGCATCTGTGCAGAGAGAAGCAGAGTTAACGTTTCAGGTCTGTGACCTTTCTGGTAAATGATTTATGCTGAGAACCAGTGCTTGATTCTCTTGCTAATTGTATCTGTTTCTAAACTGTAGCAGATTCTTAAATTATGACCTGATCTACCGTTTTTACCGTGCAGATCTCCAGTGCATGGTCCTGATTAATTTAAATGAAAAGCTGTGCAAGCGTATGAGCTCCAGATCTATGTTTATCATTCTGTGTGTACGTTGGCATAGTTTCTAGGTGAATCTGTCCATTACCTCTATAATAGATTATGAGGAGAGTTGAGAGTGGCCACATTGACAAAGGACACAGCACACGGTAGGGTGAAAATCGCAAATCTTTCTCAATTCTTGAAGCTGGCTTCTTTTAAGGCAATTGCCTGAGGCAGAAGTTTGTTAGTGTATTGAAATCCTTACTGATTATTTCTGTTAAATTACAATCCTTTACCTGTATCAGTGACTCACGGTGAAAGACCACATGAATGCAATAAAGTGGATTTAAATTTCAGCTCATCATTAAATTGAGATCTCTGGTAATGCCCAGAATGTGAGGGAAACTTCAGATCATTTCTCACATTCTCAGTTGTAAATTGTTCTTTTAGTAACTAGTAACTGGTGCCAGCTGTGGCTCAGCATTCATGCTTATGAGTCAGAAGGGTTTGGTCTTGAGTTCCACTTTAGGACTTGAGCACAAAAATCAAGGCTGACACTCAAGTGCTCAGGTAGTGTTGCACTGTCTGACTGCCGTCTTTCAGATGAGCTGTGAAACCAAGGCCATGTGAGGTGAGGGATTTTGGCAAAAGGAATGGTACAGTTCTGAACACTGTACAGAAACAGAGGGACCTGGGGGTTCATGCCCATGAAGAGGGTGCACAGGAGATTTACCAGAATGGTTCCAGGGATGGGGGAATTTTAGCTATAAAGTTAGGTTGGAGAAGCTGGGATTGTTTTCCTTGGAGCAACGGAGATTGAAGGGAGATTTGATAGAGTTGTACAGGATTATGACAGGTTTAGATAAGGTAGACAAAGAAAAGCTGTTTCCATTAACTGATGGTACATGGGTAAGGAAAGCAGATTGAAGGTTTTGGGTAAGAGATACAGGGGAAATGTGCAGAAGAACGTTTTTAAACAGTGAGTGGTAATGACCTGGAAGTCACTGCCTCCACGGGTGGTAGAAGCGGAGGTGATCAATGATTTCAAAAGGAAATTGGATGGGCCCTTGAAGAAAATAAATTTGCAGGGCTATGGGGATAGAGCAGGGGAATGGGATTGACAGGATTGCTCAGTGGAGAGCTGGCATGGATTCAATAGGCCAAATGGCCTTCCTCTTTGCTATTATGACTCTATTCACAACGCTCTAAATGAAGACATTTCTCCTCCTATCAGTCCTAAATGTCCAACCGCTTATCCTGAGAGTGTGTCCCCTGGTCTGGACTCTCCACCCAGAGGAAACAGCCTCTCAGCATCCACCCTGTCAGACTCTCGAAGAATCTTGTATGTTTCGATCACCTCTCCTTCTAAACTTGAGAATGTAGGCTCATTCTACTCACTCTCCCCTCATAGGACATCCCTCTCATCCAAGGAATCAATGTAGTGAACCTTTGTTACACCCCCTCTAAAGCAATTAGATCCTTCCTTTGGTATGGGCACCAAAACTGTCTGCTGTGCTCCAAGTGTAGCCTCACCAATGACCTGTACAATTTCAGCAAGATTTCCTTACTCTTGTACTCCAAATCCTTTGCAATTAAGGCCAACACAACATTTTCTTTCCTAATTGTTTGCTGAACCTACATGTTAATTTTCTGTGTTTCTTCATAGAAAGAAGCCTTTTGGCCCGTCTTGTCTGTGCCATCTCTCTGCAAGAGCAACGCATCCCATACTCCCACCTTTTCCCTGTAGCCTGCAGTTTTGTTGTTTGAATAATTGTCAAATGCCCCAACCACTTGCATTAAGTTTTTCTTCATATCGCCTCTGGTTCTTTGGCTGTTGACCTTAAATCGGGTTATCTGGTTCTCGACTCTGCTGCCAATGGGAACAGTTTCTCTCTATCTACCCGGATCCCTCATGATATTGAACACTTCTATCAAATTTCCTCTCTACCTTTTCTTCTTTACAGAGAAGAACCCCAGCCTCTCCAGTGTATCCAGTCTATCCTTGTAACTGAAGTTCCTCATCCTTGGAATCATCCTTGTAAATCTTTTCTGTACCCTGTTTTAATGCCTTCATATCCTTCCTAAAGTGTAGTTCCCAGAATTACCACAATACCTTAGTTGTGGCTGAACCATTTTTTTTAAAATAAAGGTTCATAACTTCCTGGCTTTTGTACTCTATGCTTCTATTTATAAAGCCCAGAATCCCATATGCCTTTTTAACTGCTTTCTCAACCTGCCCTGCCACCTTCAATGATTTGTGCACATGCACCTCCAGGTCCCTCTGCTTTTGTACCCCTTTTAGAATTGTATCCTTTATTTGATATTACCTCTCCACATTCTTCCTCCCTTCCTTCTTGTACAAGGATACCCAATTTCCTCTGAACATTAACATTTAAAAGTTCCGAAGAAGGGTCACTGACCTGAAACGTTAACTCTGCTTCTCTTTCCACAGATGCTGCCAGACCTGCTGAGTGAATCCAGCATTTCTTGTTTTTGTTTCAGATTTCCAGCATCCGCAGTATTTTGCTTTTATTTAAAAGTTTCATGCCTTTTTAAAAATATTCTTTTCTATTCTTACAACCAAAGTGTATAACGTCACATTTCCCTACATTATACTCCATCTTCCACCTTCTTGACGACTCATTTAACCTATCTATAATCCCTTTGCAGACTCCTTGTGTCTTCCTCACAGCTTACATTTCCATATAGCTTTGTGTTGCCAGCAAACTCAAGTAATTTACACTTGGTCCCTTCATCTAAATCATTAATATAGATTGTAAATAGCTGAGGCCCCAGCACTGATCCTTGCAGCACCACATTAGTAACAACCTGTCAACCTGAAAATGGCCCATTTATCCGTACTGTCTGTTTTGTGCACTGTCCTATGATCAGTGACACTGACGTGAAACTAAGGAGCAGGTTGCCTAACTGAATAAGCAAAATAGGGAGAGGAAATGCAATAATATCTATACACAATTTCTGATTCGAGTTCCATTTTTTCTATGTTTTTGTCTCTTCAAAATTTGGATGTATTCCCCTCCTGCAACTGAGGCACATCCATTTTATGCATTAACCATGACCAATAGGCTATGTAATAGTTCATATGAATATCTGAGGCAAAACCCAGGGCTTGAAATGGGCTGGATAGCATTTGGTACCGACAGGAGAATGTTAGGGAGGTGCATTTGAATATTTTTACAAATGAATGTGTGTCTTTATATAGAACAGTATCTCATCGAAATGTCTCAAAGCACATCACAGTGAGATACAGTTGGCAGATGGAGTTTGAGCACCTGCAGAGTGACCTTCATTAAAACCATAGGTTTTCAAATGGGATGTCTACAGCATAGAGGTGCTGAGGCCTCCCAATGTCTGATCATTTGTTCTCTTACTAGTACATGGTTTCATTTACTGTACAAATAAACATTCTCTGCAATAAGGGTACATTTTTCCACCGATGGTAGATGATATTTGGAAGTTAAAGCAAGGGGCCTTCAACCCAGGGAATTTACCCTGTCTCAGATTTCTTGGTACAGAGCTCTGGTGTTGGGATATTTTACTGACGTTTCTATGACCTTCTACTAGGAGAATAAGGGGCTTACATAGGTCTAAGAAACTTCAAAAACCTATAAATAACTTTAGCAGGTAATATTTTGGCACAATGCACATGAGTATGGCAACACTGGAAAGCAACAGCTGTTAGTTTGTTTTCAGTTAGCAGGAAGAAATTCAGCTTTTGAGAATACTTAAATGTTTAATGTTCACAGGCTATCTGCGAGAGTAGATTAGGTGAGGTCAGAGTAAGGGAGAAAGTAATCAAGTCTGAATCAGGGTTAATGTGCATGTCTGTGAATGCACAGTGTGTGGTTAATAAGACTGGTGAGGTACAGGTGCAGATTGCCATGTGCAAATATGATGTTGTGGCTATAACAGAGACCTGGCCCAAAGAAGGGCAGGACTGGGTGTTAAATATTCCTGGATACGACGTATTCAGGAATGCTAGGAAAGGGCAAAAAGGGGGAGAGGTGACAGTATTGATAAAGGAGGACATTGCAGTGCTGGAGAAAAAAGATGTCCCAGAGGGGTCGAGGACAGAATCAATTTGGCTAGAGCTAAGGAACAAAAAAGATGTGGTTACATCACTCGGTGTTGGTCTATAGACCACCAGCTAGTGGGAAGGATGTGGAGAAACAAATTTGCAAGGAAATTACAGACAGATGCAAAAATTATAGGGTAGTTACAATGGGGGACCTTAATTACCCAAACATAGACCTGGGATAATAGTAATGTAAAGGACAGTGAAGAGCAAGAGTTCCTAGAGTGTGTTCAGGAAAATTTTCTACAACAGTATGTTGCCAGTCCAATGAGAAAGGAGGCACTGCTAGACCTGGTTCTTGGGAGTCATACAGCACAGAAACAGGCCCTTCGGCCCATTGTGTCTGTGCTGCCCATCAAGCACCTAACTATTCCATTCCCATTTTCCAGCACTTGGCCCGTAGCCTTGTATGCTATGGCGTTTCAAGTGCTCATCTAAATACTTCTTAAATGTTATGAGGGTTCCTGCCTCTACCACCCCTTCAAGCAGTGTATTCCAGATTCCAACCACCGTCTGGGTGAAATTTTTTTTCCTCAAATCCTCTCTAAACCGCCTTCCCTATTACCTTAAATCTGTGCCCCCTGGTTATTGACCCCTCCGCTAAGGGCAAAAGTTTCTTCCTATCTAACCTATCAATGCCCCTCATAATTTTGTATACCTCAATCATGTCCCCCCTCATCCTTCTCTGTTCTGAGGAAAAGAATCCTACCCTTTTCAGTCTCTCTTCATAGCTGAAATGCTCCAGCCCAGGCAACATCCTGGTGAATCTCCTCTGCACCCTCTCCAGTGCAATCACATCCTTTCTATAGTGTGGTACCCAGAACTGTACACAGTACACCAGCTGTGGCCTAACTAGCATTTTATACAGCTCCATCATAACCTCCCTGCTCCTATATTCTTTACCTTCCTAACTACCTTATCTACCTGTGCTGCTGCCTCAGTGATCTATGGATAAGTACACCAAGGTCCCCCGACCTTCTGTACTTCCCATGGTCCTACCATCCATTGTCTATTCCCTTGCCTTGTTAGTCCTCCCAAAATGCATCACCTCACACTTCTCAGGAATAAATTCCATTTGCCACAGCTCCGCCCATCTTACCAGCCCATCTATAGCTCCCTGGATGACAAAAGAGGTAGAGATTAAGATAAAGAAGAAAAAATGTACTTATGACAGATGCCAGGTAGAAAATACTATTGAGAACCAGGCTGAATATGGAAGGTCCAGAGGGGAAGTGAGAAAGCAAATAAGAGAATCAGAGAGAGAGCATGAAAAGAGACTGGCAGCTAGCATTAAAGGAAATCCTAAAGTTTTCTATAGGCATATAAATAGTAAAAGGGTGGTAAAAGGAGGAGTGGGGCCGATTAGGGGCCAGAAAGGGGAATTACACATGGAGGCAGAGGCATAGCTGAGGTATTAAATGAATACTTTACATCTGTCTTTACCAAGGAAGAAGCAGCAACCCAGGCAATGTTGAAAGAGGAGGTAAGTCAGAGACTAGAAGGATTTAAAATTGATCAGGATGAAGTATTAGATAGTCTGTCAGTACTTAAAGTGCGTAAAGCACCAGGACCAGATGAGATGCGTCCAAGATACTGAGGGAAGTGAGGGTGGAAATCTCTGAGGCACTGGCCATAATTTTTTAGTTTTCCTTAGACTTGGTGGTGGTGCCAGAGGACTGGAGAATTGAAAACGTTACACCCTTATTCAAATCAGAGTGTAAAGATAAGCCCAGCAATTACAGGCCAGTCAGTTTAACTTCAGTAGTGGAAAAACTTCTAGAAGAAATAATTTGGGACAAAAACAATAGTCACATGGACAAATGCAAGTTAATTAAGGAAAGCCAGCATGGATTTCTTAAGGGAACATCATGTTTAACTAACTTGCTGGAGTTTTTTGAGGAGCTAACAGAGAGGCTTAATGAGGGCAATGCTGTTGATGTGGTGTACATGGACTTTCAAAAGGTGTTTGATACAGTACCACACAACAGACTTGTGAGTAAACTTGTAGCTCATGGAACAAAAGGGATGGTAGTAACATGGATATGAAATTGGCTGAGTGACAGGAAACAAAGAGTAGTGGTTAATGCAAACAAAAACAAGAAATGCTGGATTCACTCAGCAGGTCTGGCAGCATCTGTGGAAAGAGAAGCAGAGTTAACGTTTCGGGTCAGTGACCCTTCTTCGGAACCTTTCTTCGAGTAGTGGTTAATGAATGTTTTTCGGGCTGGAGGAAGATTTGTAGTGGAGTTCCACAAGGAGCAGTGATGGGACCCTTCCTTTTCCTGATATATATTAAGGACTTAGATCTTGGTGTACAGGACACAATTTCAAAGTTTGCAGATGATACAAAACTTGGAAGCATGGTGAACTGTGAGGAGGATAGTGTAGAACTTCAAAAGAACATAGACAAGTTAGTGGAATGGGCAGAAAGGTAGCAGACGGAGTTCAATGCAGAGAAATGTGAAGTGATTCATTTTGGTAGGAAGAACACGGAGAGACAATATCGAATAAAGGGTACAATTCTAAAGGGGGTGTAGGAGCAGAGGGGCTTGGGTACATATGTGCATAAGTCATTGAAGGTGGCAGCCAAAGTTGAGAGAGCGGTTAATAAATCATAGTGTCCTGAGCTTTATTAATAGGGGCAGAGAGTACAACAGCAAGGAAGTTATGTTGAACTTGTATAAGACACTAGTTCGGCCTCAACTGGAGTATTGTGTCCAGTTCTGGGCGCCGCACTTGAGGAAAGACAAAGAACAGTACAGCACAGGAACAGGCCATTCGGCCCTCTAAACCTGCGCCGATCTTGATGCCTGCCTAAAGACGTGAGGGCATTGGAGAGAGTACAGAAAAGATTCACGAGAATGATTCCAGAGATGGGGAATTTCAATTATGAAGATAGATTGGAGAAGTTAGGACTGTTTCTCTTGGAGAAGAGAAGGCTGAGTTTATTTAATTTTTTTTATTTGTTTAGAGATACAGCACTGAAACAGGCCCTTCGGCCCACAGAGTCTGTGCCGACCAAGAACCACCCATTTATACTAACCCTACAGTAATCCCATATTCCCTACCACCTACCTACACTAGGGGCAATTTACAATGGCCAATTTACCTATCACCTGTAAGTCTTTGGCGGTGGGAGGAAACCGGAGCACCCGGCAAAAACCCACGCGGTCACAGGAAGAACTTGCAAACTCCGCACAGGCAGTACCCAGAATTGAATCCGGGTCCCTGGAGCTGTGAGGCTGCGGTGCTAACCACTGCGCCACTGTATTCAAAATCATGAGGGGTCTGGGCAGAATAGGTAGAGAGAAACTGTTCCCACTCGTGAAAGGATCAAGAATGAGAGGGCACAGATTTAAAGTATTTGATAAGAGAAACAAAAGTGACCTGAAAATGTTTTTCACGCAGCAAGTGGTTAAGGTCTGGAATGCACTGTTTGAGAACGTGGTGGAGGCAGGTATAATTGAAGCATTCAAAAGGGAATTAGACAGTTCAATGAAGAGGAAGAATGTGCAGGGTTATGGGGAGAAGGCAGAGGAATGGAACTGAGTGAATTGCTGTTTTGGCGAGCCAGTGCGGACATGCTGGGCCAAATGGCCTTCTGCTTTGTAACGGTTCTGTGATTCGCTTAAACACCGACTGCTCTTTTGTTTTACAGCAACAAATTTCTCGCCCTTCACAAGAAGAAAAAGAAGCTGAAAAAGAAGAGGAGAAAGTTGAAAAAGTAGAGAAAGAAGAAAAGGACGAGAAGAAGGAAGAGGAGAAAGATGATAAGGAGGAACCTCAAAAGTAAGAAAACTAACTGGAACCGCTCTATGGGAGCTTAGTCATTCTCACAGTTGTGTAGTCATTGCGGGGAACCACTGGTACTGGAATGCGATTCACTGCATGCTTTCTATCCTTTCCTTTTTTCTTTCCTTTTTGGCCTCCTTGTCTCGAGAGACAATGGGTAAGCGCCTGGAGTGGCTATAAAGGCCAATTCTAGAGTGACAGACTCTTCCACAGGCGCTGCAGGTAAAGTTGGTTGTCGGGGCTGTTACACAGTTGGCTCTCTCTTTACACTGCTGTCTCTTTTCCTGCCAACTGTTGAGTCTCTTCGACTTGTTTCTCTTCAGCCCCGCCTTTATAGCTGTCCGCCAGCTCTGGCTATTGCTGGCAACTGGCTCCCACGACTTGTGATCAATGTCGTAGGACCTCATGTCACGTTTGCAAACGTCTTTAAAGCGGAGACATGGACGGCCGGTGAGTCTGATACCAGTGACGAGCTCACTGTACAATACATCCTTGGGGATCCTGCCATCTTCCATGCGGCTCACGTGGCCAAGCCATCTCAAGCACCGCTGGCTCCGTAGGCCGTATATGTTTAGTTTTAGTTTAGAGATACAGCACTGAAACAGGCCCTTCGGCCCACCGAGTCTGTGCCGACCATCAACCACCCATTTATGCTAATCCTACACTAATCCCATATTCCTACCACATCCCCACCTGTCCCTATATTTCCCTACCACCTACCTATACTAGGGGCAACTTATAATGGCCAATTAACCTATCAACCTGCAAGTCTTTGGCATGTGGGAGGAAACCGGAGCACCCGGAGGAAACCCACGCAGACACAGGGAGAACTTGCAAACTCCACACAGGCAGTACCCAGAATTGAACCCGGGTCGCTGGAGCTGTGAGGCTGCAGTGCTAACCACTGCGCCACTGTGCCGCCCTGTTGGGGATGTTGGCTGCCTCAAGGACTTCTGCATTGGAGATACGGTCCTGCCACCTGATGCCAAGGATTCTCCGGAGACAGCGAGGATGGAATGCGTTGAAACATTGCTCTTGGCTTACATACGTTGTCCAGGCCTCGCTGCCGTAAAACAAGGTACTGAGGACACAGGCTTGAAACACTCGGACTTTTGTGTTCCGTGTCAGTGCGCCATTTTCCCACACTCTCTTGGCCAGTCTGGACATAGCAGTGGAAGCCTTTCCCATGCGCTTCTTGATTTCTGCATCAAGAGACAAGTTACTGGTGATGGTTGAGCCTAGTTCGGTGAACTCTTGAACCACTTCCAGAGTGTGGTTGCCGATATTGATGGATGGAGCATTTCTGACGTCCGGTCCCATGAAACTGATGGTTAGGCCAAATTTGTTGCAGGCAGCTGCAATCCTGTCGATGAGTCTCTGCAGTCACTCTTCGGTGTGGGATGTTAATGCAGCATTGTCAGCAAAGAGGAGTTCCCTGATGAGGACTTTCCGTACTTTGGTCTTAGCTCTAAGACGGGCAAGGTTGAACAACCTGCCATCTGATCTTGTGTGGAGGAAAACTCCTGCGTGAGAGAGCAGCAGTGAGAAGAAGATCCCAAACAGTGTGGGTACGAGAACACAGCCCTGTTTCACACCACTCAGGATGGGAAAGGGGTCTGATGAGGCACCGTTATGCTGAATTGTGCCTTTCATATTGTCATGGAACGAGGTGAGGATACTTAGTAGCTTTGGTGGACATCCGATCTTTGCTAGTGGTCTGAAGCGACCACGTCTGCTGACGAGGTCAAAGTCTTTGGTGAGATCTATGAAGGCAATGTAGAGGGGCATCTGTTGTTCGCGGCATTTCTCCTGTGGCTAGCAAAGGGAGAACAGCATGTCAATGGTCGATCTCTGCTCGAAAGCCACACTGTGCCTCAGGGTAAATATGCTCAGCCAGTTTCTGGAGTCTGTTTAAAATGGCTCACGTGGAAACGGCCCACTGTGCTGAGCAGGGAGTTTCCACGGTAGTTGTTGCAGTCACCCTTGTCACACCTGTTCTTATAGAGGGTGATGATATTGGCATCGCGCATGTCCTGTGGTACTGCTCCCTCATCCCAGCACAGGCAAAGCAGTTCATGGAGTGCTGAGAGTATAGCAGGCTTGGCACACTTGATTATTTCGGGGTAATGCCGTCCTTTCCAGGGGCTTTTCCACTGGCTAGAGAATTGATGGCGTTACTGAGCTCTGATTTTGTTGGCTGTTCGTCCAGTTTATACATGACTGGCAGAGACTGGGCTGCATTGAGGGCGGTATTAGTGACATCATTTTCCCTGGAGTTCAGTTCTAGGTAGTGCTCCACCCAGCGGTCCATTTGCTTGCTTTGGTCAGTGATCGTTTCCCCTGATTTAGACTTGAGGGGGGCGATCTTCTTGATGGTTGTCCCAAAAGCTTTCTTAATGCCATCATACATTCTTCTGATGTTTCCGGTGTCGGAGGCCTGCTGAATGCAACTGTACAGGTGTTGCCAGTAGTCGTTTGCACAACGCCTGGCTGTTCTTTGCGCGGTGCTTCTGGCGGCTTTAAGTGCTAAGGATGTTAACTCGCTGGGGGCTTTCTTGTAGTTCAGCAGTGCAATGAGCTTAGCGGCTATGACAGGTTCCATCTCTTCAAGGTGAGATTTAAACCAGTCTGCATTCTGCTCACATTTGCCAATGGTGGTCATTGCTGAGTCATAGACACCATCTCTGGTGTGGGCCTACGTGGTTTCTGCATCCCCTGCAGGAGTGTTGTGAAGGGCTTTTTCAAGCGAATTGAGAAACTTTTGTGACAGCTGTGGGTAAGAAGTTCTGGTAGTGTTGTTGCACGGGCGACCATTCTGCTTGGAGTGATGTAACTTCTTTGCTTTTTATCCATATTCTACATAAACATAACACACTGGGGCCCCACTAGAACGCAATTTGCTATAGCACGGAACTCCGTATAATGCAGGTTCGTCTCGGACCCCAAAATTTTCGTTTAAATTTATCCTTGCCCTCGTCATTGCTAAATATAGAGTCATAGAGTTATACAGCACAGAAACAGGCCCTTCGGCCCATCTTGTCTGTGCTGGCCATCAAGCACCTAACTACTCTAATCCCATTTTCCAGCACTTGGCCTGTAGCCTTGTATGCTGTGGCGTTTCAAGTGCTCCTCTAAATACTTCTTAAATGTTGAGGGTTCCTGCCTCTACCACCACTTCAGGCAGTGCATTCCAGATTCCAACCACCCTCTGAGTGAAAAAAGTTTTCCTCAAATCCCCTCTAAACCTCCTGCCCCTTACCTTAAATCTATGCCGCCTGGTTCTTGACCCCTCCACTAAGGGAAAAAGTTTCTTCCTATCTATCCTGTCATTGCCCCTCATAATTTTGTATTCCTCAATCATATCTTCCCTCAGCCTTCTCTGCTCTAAGGAAAAGAACCCTACCCTTTTCAGTCTCTTCATAGCTGAAATGCTCCAGCCCAGGTAACATCCTGGTGAATCTCCTCTGCACCCTCTCCAGTGCAATCACATCCTTCCTATAGTGTGGTACCCAGAACTGTACACAGTACTCCAGCTGTGGCCTAACTAGCGTTTTATACAGCTCCATCATAACCTCCCTGCTCTTATATTCTGTGCCTTGGCTAATAAAGTCAAGTATCCCATATGCCTTCCTAACCACCTTATCTACCTGTGCTGCTGCCTTTCGTGATCTGTGGACAAGTGCACCAAGATCCCTCTGACCTTCTGTACTTCCTCAGGTCCTACCATCCATTGTATATTCCCTTGCCTTGTTAATCCTCCCAAAATACATCCCCTCGCACTTCTCAGGATTAAATTCCATTTGCCACTGCTCTGCCCATCTCACCAGCCCATCTATATTGTCTTGTAACCTAAGACTTTCCTCCTCACTACTTACGACACCACCAATGTATGTGTCACCTGTGACCTTACTTATCATACCTCCTATATTCACATCTAAATCATTATTGTACTCTACAAACCGTATGAGTCCCTGCACCAATTCCTGTGACACACCACAGGTCACAGGCTTCCACTCGCAAAAACAACCCTCGACCATCACCCTCTGCCTCCTGCCGCTAAGCCAATTTTGGATCCAATTTGCCAAATTGCCCTGGGTCCCATGGGCTCTTAAGATCATAACCAATCTCCCATGCGGGACCTTATCAAAAGCCTTTCTGAAGTCCATGTAGACGACATCAACTGCTTTACCCTCCTCTACACATCTAGTCACCGCCTCGAAAAATTCAATCAGGTTAGTTAGACACGATCTCCCCCTGACAAAGTCATGCTGACTATCCCTGATTAATCCCTGCCTCTCCAAGTAGAGGTTAATCCTGTTCCTCAGAATTTTTTCCAATAGTTTCCCGACCACTGATAGATTCACCGGCCTGTAATTACCTGGTTTATCCCTGCCACCCTTCTTGAATAATGGTACCACATTTGCTATCTTCCTTTTTCGTCCATGTCAGCCTTCTGTGAAAGGTAACTTCCAAGATACTGGAAGTGTTCCACATTTTCCAGGCACTGATCATGAATTCTAATCACTGGGGCTGGGGCGTGTGCATTTGGAACTTGCTGATGGAGGACTTTGGTCTTCCGACTGTTCAGTGTAAGTCCCATCTTTTCAGTAAATACATCGACGATTCTCTAAAGATCCGTTTCTGACACAGCATTTACTACAGTGTCACCAGTGTATTGGAGCTCAGTGACTGAAATCAGGTGGTCTTAGTTTTTGATTGGTGTCACTTGAGATTAAATAGTTTACCGTCCATTTGATAAATAAGCTGCACTCCAGCGGGGAGCTCGTCTCTAGTCAGACGGAGCATGGCTGCTAGGAATATCAAGACGAGTTGGTGCAATGATACAACCTTGTTTAATTCCCCTTTTAACCTCAAAGAGGTCTGTAATGGATCCGTTGCTAAGGGTCACCGCTCACATACCATCGTAAAGCAGGCGAGGGATGGTGACAAATTTTGGAGGCCATCCATACTTCAGCAGAATCTTAGAGTGCCTCATGATTTACAGAGTTGAAGGCCTTTGTCAAGTCAAAAATGCTATGTAGAGTTGTTGATGTTGCCCTGGATCGCCATGGATCGAACCACATGGAGGCAGAGTCTGTGGGAATGATCCAAGTATTTTGAGACCTAATGACGACAGAATGAAGAGGAAAAGCGAGAGCTGCGAAAAGAACAAGCCAAGAGCCGAACTAATAATACATGACCAGACATTTCACATGACAACAAATGCCCTACGTGCCATAAAGCCTGTAGATCCCAAATTGGCCTCATCAGCCATCTTCCGACTCACAGAAGACAATCATGATCGCCTGCGTGGGATCGCCAATAGTTTCGTATTTCCACTGGACCAGTGAAAGTTAAGAGGATTTTTTTTTTTAACTATGAAGTGTTTTGACTAGGTAGTAATAAGAAAAAGGCAATTTTCTCTTGTTGAGGTAGTTACTTGGGATAATAGTCACTGGCTGAAGAAAAGGTTTACGAGAAATTTCTTTACACTGTTATTAGAACAGGGAGTAGGTGATGCAGAGAGCCTTCCATCTTCTAAGGAAAAATTTGATAAATTTCTCTGCTTCAAATGTTTAAGGATGAGATAATGGCTCTGAGGAAAGAAAAGAACAGTAAAATTAGATGAGCAAAGTCTGGCGCTGAAATGATGGGTAGAATGGCTTTCAGTGCTGGAAACCTCTGGTATAGCCAAAGGTGGTTCTTGCTTTTGTGCTTCTAAATTCAACTCCGAGTTAGATTATTTTTGCTATGAATGTTTAACCCATTCAGAAGCTCCTTCTGCACCTATGCTACGGTCTTGCTCGTTCTTTTGAGATTGCTGCATATGAGGCTTTCTTCCATTCTTGGTCTTCACTTCTTTCTCTGATTTGAGGCACGGAGCCCCCTTTTCTTTATATGCATGTCTTATAAGCTTGGTTTCTTTGCTGCTTTCTTTCAAAAAGAGTATTTTGGATTACCAGTCCAAGGCCTTCTGTGCATTAGAGGCTGTAAGATGACGAGGCTACTGTGACACCAGCTTTTGTAACCATTAGACTGCCTCTTGATATGTGTCCATGTGAAGGCTTCTTTTAAAGAATGAGGGAAACTATAGCTATAGTAAGTAAGCTGAGCACTTCATAACCAGGTAGAAAAGGCATAGCAAGATTTCCACGCATGAAAGGATAGGATAATTTGGGCATTGAATTCTTTATGGCTGTAATTTGTTCTGGGGCTGCCATTGATAACCGCTCTGGTCATCAGACAAGAGGTGTGCTTCTGCGCAGAACTGGTTGTGACAGTTTCATGGTGAGCAGCATAATTTCACCTGGCAGCTTGAGTGAGGCTCCAATTCAAACTGACAGTACCCATGGGGAGGGCAGGCTGGAACATCAGAGATACTGTATAACTTTTAAAGAGTGGAATTTTGTTAATGCATTGTTTTTGTTCTCTGGATCACATCCTAGAGGACCACACTATTTGGGTTGTGATTGATATGAAAGTGTGTAGCATTGGTTTGTTTACAAAGGGAATAATGTTTTCGACAATACAATTGAAATTGTGAGAGAGTGGAAGCTGTGTAGTGTTTGACCTCACTTCCTGTGAAACATCCTGTAGCTCATGGTAACACTCATTGTATGCTCCCTTTTTCTTGTTTTAATTTAAAGTTTAGTCAAAGCTAACTGACTCCATCTAAAGCCTGTTAAGTCTTTTGTAATGATTGCATTGTCTCTTTTATGACTGGGCAAATCATTGTTCCTGGCCCTGCTGCTTATTTTAAAATATGATTGTAGGTGAGACACTTAAACTGTCACCTTGCTGCTTCTGGTACCTCCCTGAGCAGGTAAGAGAATTCATGCTGCTTGGCTGTGTTTGTGCAAGATAGTGTTGGCTGCTAATCTGATCTGCCACCCTCGGGTTTGCCATGTTTTACGGATAAGGCTGTAGCTAAGAAAACTTGTGCAACTGCAATGTCCAGAAAGTAGAGGCAGCTGGAGTTTACAAAGTTAAAGTGGCGAGCAAAACTTAGCATGCAACATATTCGCTGTAACATGTTGTTCAAATCCAGTTGTCCTGTTTGTGTCATCTTAGGGAAACTGTCAAAGAAAAGGACAAACCAGATACTGCAGGAGAGGAGCCTGAAGAAAAGGAACAGTCTGCTCCACGAGGGCGAAAAACTGCAAACAGTCAGGGGAGGCGGAAAGGCAGGATCCTGAGATCCATGGCAAAAGAAGCGATCACTGAGGAGCCACCCAACCCCCCTCCTCCACCTGAACTTGGTGCGTACTACCTCCCACAAGCAGAGGTGAAATACCCTCGTATTCTTCTCGATGCCAGTTGCAAAACTGTAAACTGCAGCTTTTAGATTTCTTTCCCTCTGTTAGATTTATTTGTTTCACAATCTTTGACCTTATCAAAAGGTCTGACTATCCGTGGCCCCAATGAATAGTGATCTGATGGTACTTAACTAACTCCCAGTGAGTTCAAGTAGTAAGAAAACCTGTGATCTAATTAAGAAGCATTTTCACTTTGCTTTGGACACACAGGCCAATGAACTTGTAAATATTGATTTATCTGCTGTTGCAAAACCTCTGTCACTGACTGAGGAAGCAGCACAACAGGCAGTGCCAGGTCATGAGTAGATATTTTTCTACAGGTAATGATTGTGTTTAATGTGAAGCTTGGTTCTGGAGACTGTGTGTGCATTGTAATGTTACAGTTTGTTGCTCATGTAGCATTATTCTTTGAGTTTGCAGAGTTAGCTGCTAAGTCTTAGTCCGGGGGACCCTTTCAGCCCTGATCATTCCATTGACTTTTTTTTAAACTTGGATTAAGTTTTAGGAAATTGAGTATCAAATTAGCAAGACCACAGTGTTATAGTTTTCAGAAAACAGCTGACTGAATCGTAGAGTGCTAGCTCTGAAACAGCAGTGGAAGACCATGATTCCTGAAAAATAAGAGTGTAAGGATAATCCCAACAACTGCTGGCCAGTCAGTTTAACCTCAGTGGTGGGAAAGCTTTTAGAAATGATGCTGCGGGACAAATTTAACAGTCACTTGGACAAATGTGGATTAATTAAGGAAAGCCAGCATGGATTTGTTAAAGGAAAATCCTGTTCAACTAATTTGATTGAGTTTTTTGATGAGGTAACAGAGGGTTGATGGCGGTCATGCATTTGATGTAGTGTACATGGACTTCCGAAAGGTGTTTGATAAAGTGCTACGTAATAGACTTGTCAGCAAATTTGGTCGGAGGAACGAAGAGAGGCAATATAAAATAAAGGGTGCAATTCTAAAAGGAGTGCAGGAATCTTATGGGTGTATGTTCACAAATTGTTGAAGACGGCAGGGCAGGTAAAGAAAGTAATTAGAAGGGCATGTGGGATCCGGGGCTTTATAAATGGTGGCATAGAGTACAAAAGCAAGGAAGTAATGATAAACCTTTATAAAACACTGGTTCACCTCAGCTGGAGTATTGTATCCAATTCTGGGCACCGCACTTCAGGAAAGATGAGTAGGCTTTAGAGAGGGTGCAGACAAGATTTGTGAGGATGGTTCCAGGGATGAGGGAATTCAGTTACGTGGATAAATTGGAGAAGCTGGGGCTGTTCTCCTTGGAGTCCTCTGGTTCTGGATCCTTCTGCCAATGGGAACAGCTTCTCCCTATCTACTCTGTCCAGACCCGTTTGAACATCTCTATCAAATCTTCTCTTATCTAATGAGAACAGCCCCAGCTTCTCCAGCCTATCCACTTAACTGAAGTTAGTCATCCCTGGAACCATTTGTGTGAATCTTTTCTGCACTCTCTTTAATGCTTTCACATCCTTCCTAAAGTGTGGTGTCCAGAACTGGACACAATACTCCAGTTGAAGCCAAACCAATGTTTTATACAGGTTTATCACAACTTCCTTGTTCTTGTACTCTATGCCCCTATTTATAAAGCCCAGAATCCTGCATGCCTTTTTAACTACTTTCTCAACCTACACTGCAACCTTCAGGTCCCTCTGCTCCTGTACCCCCTTGGGAATTGTATGCTATAATTTATATTGCCTCTCCTCGTTCTTCCTACCAAAATTAATCACTTCACAATTTTCTGCATTAAATTTTACCTGCTACGTGTCCACCCATTTCACCAGCCTGTCTCTGTCCTCTTGAGGTTTATCACTACCAAAGAACAAAGAAAATTACAGCACAGGAACAGGCTCTTCGGCCCTCCAAGCCTACGCCGATCCAGATCCTCTATCTAAACATGTCGCCTATTTTCTAAGGGTCTGTATCTCTTTACTTCCTGCCCATTCATGTATCTGTCTAGATACATCTTAAAAGACGCTATCGTGCCTGCATCTACCACCTCCGCTGGCAACGCGTTCCAGGCACCCACCACCCTCTGCGTAAAGAACTTTCCACGCATATCCTCCCTAAACTTTTCCCCTTTCACTTTGAACTCGTGTCCCCTAGTAATTGAATCCCCCACTCTGGGGGAAAAAGCTTCTTGCTATCCAACCTGTCTAAACCTCTCATGATTTTGTACACCTCAATCAGGTCCCCCCTCAACCTCCGTCTTTCTAATGAAAATAATCCTAATCTACTCAACCTCTCTTCATAGATAGCACCCTCCATACCAGGCAACATCCTGGTGAACCTCCTCTGCACCCTCTCCAAAGCATCCACATCCTTTTGGTAATGTGGCGACCAGAACTGCACACAGTATTCCAAATGTGGCAGAACCAAAGTCCTATACAACTGTAACATGACCTGCCAACTCTTGTACTCAATACCCCGTCCGATGAAGGAAAGCATGCCGTATGCCTTCTTGACCACTCTATTGACCTGCGTTGCCACCTTCAGGGAACAATGGACCTGAACACCCAAATCTCTCTGTACATCAATTTTCCCCAGGACTTTTCCATTTACTGTGTAGTTACCCTCCTTACTGTTCATAATACTTCCAAGTTTTGTGTCATCCGTCCATTTTGAAATTGTGCCCTGCACACCCAAGTCTAGATCATTAATATATATCCAGAAAAGCAGGGGTCCTAACACCAACCCCTGGGGAACCCCACTATATAACCTTCCTCCAGTCTGAAAAACAATCATTCACAACTACTCTTCATTTCCTTTCACTGAGCTAATTTCATTTCCATACTGCTACTGTCCCTATTATTCCATGGACTCGTAACTTTGCTGACAAGCCTGTTATATGGCACTTTATCAAAAGCCTTTTGGAAGTCCATGTACATCGCATCAACTGTATTACCCTCATCAACCCTCTCTGTTACCTTATTTAAAGACTCAAGCAAGTTGGTTAGACGCAATTTGCCCTTAACATATCCGTGCTGTCTTTCCTTAACTTATTCATATTTGTCCCAGTGAATGTTAATTTTCTTCCGAATTATCGTTTGTAAAACCTTTCCCACCACCGAGGTTAAGCTGACTGGCCTGAGTTGCTGGGCTTATCCTTACACCCTTTTTTGAACAGGGTGTAACATTTACAATTCTCCAGTCCTCTGGAGGATTGGAAGGTTATGGCCAGTGCCTCCACAATTTCCATCCTTACTTCATGCATCTTATCCAATCCTGGTGACTTATCAACTTTAAGTACAGCCAGCCTGCCTAATATCATCTCTTTATCAGTTTTTAGCCCATCCAGTGTCTCAACTACCACCTCTTTCACCTGATTTGGGGAGAATCATCTTCTTTGGTAAAGACAGATGCCCCTTGCCTCCATGCATAAATCCCATTTTAGTTCCCTAATCGGCCCCACTCTTTCTCTTACCACCGTTTTACTATTTATGTGCCTTCAGAAAACCTCTGGACTCCTTTTTATGTCAGCTGCCAGTCTCTTCTCATTCTGTCTCTTTGCTGCTCTTATTTGTTTTTTCACTTCCCCTCTGAACTGTCTATATTTACCATGGTTCTCAATTGTCTTATCGACCTAACATCTGTCTTATGTACCTTTTTCTGCTTCATCTTGCTCCCTATCTTTTTTGTCATTCAGGGAGCTCTGGATCTTGTTCCCCTACCTTTTCCCCCTGGTGGGGATGTTCAGTTATAGTTTTGCCTGCCAGTCTTTGATTCCAATTTACTTGGGTCATATCTGTTCTCACGCCATTGAAGTTGACCCTCCCCCAATTAATTGTCTTTACTCTGGATTGCAATTAATGCCCAATTAGATAGGGAGAGACTGTTCTCATTGGCTGAAGGGTCGAGACCCAGAGTGCGCCAATATGAGGTGAATGGCAAAAGAACCAACGGCGACATGAAAAACCTGTTTACACAGTGAGTGGTTAGGATCTGGATTGCACTGCCTGAGAGTGTGGTAGAGCTACATTCAAGCATGGCTTTAAAAAGGGAATTAGATAAGCACCTGAAGAGAAAAAAGTTGCTGGGCTACGGGGAAAGTGGATCTAGTTGAGCTGCTCTTGCAGAAAGCCAACTTGGACACGACGGACCGAATGGTCTGTGTGGTAACCATCTATGATTCTACAAAAAAGAAAGGATTTGACTTGCTCGATTATCGCAAACTAGTGCTCCTGGAATCTTCGGGTCTGATTGTTCTGATAGTGTCACAGGAGTCTGGATGGACTCTGAAGATACCATGTCCGTTTCCTCTGTCCCTGCACAGCAAGAACCAGACATTAAGCTAGAATTCAAAGAATGTTCAAGATTAAGGATGTCCATACATGAGTAGAGCATTCTGTTGAGTTTACTTCAGTTCTATGACAAATCAATATTGGTTGAACTTTAGGATCATGTTTAAGATATTGTGCCATGTTAAGCCTGCTTTTCACTCCCATAAACAGCATCTTGTGTTTAGAAGTGTTCCCACTATTTAAACTATATTATTGTGTAACAACAGTATACCTTTCTGATCTAAACTGGATATTTGTGCCTTTTGCAAGTGTTCTCTCATCTTTTTGTAGGCTGACTGAGAAAAGACTTGACAAGATAAGGCCATATAATTTTATAATGTAAAGTTGTTTTATTTCACATCATGAACATACAGAACAACAGTTATGATCAGACTCACTTAATTCAATCGATACTGTTTGACTTCGGATAATACAAATTGCTGAACACGTAATGCTTCTTCGTTAGTGGGTCGTCTTGCTTAACATCTGACTTACCCCTCTGCAGTCTCTTCCTAGCAAATAACAGTGTTTTTTAATGTTTTATAAAGGAAAGTGTATTCTCATTAGTTTAAAAAACACCCAGAGTCATGGAGTCAATAACAGACAGAAGGAGGCCATCCAGCCTGTCAAGTCCATGCTGATCTCTCTGCAGAGCAATCCAGTCAGTCCCATTTCCCCGCTCTATCCCCGTAGCCCTACAAGTTTATTTCCCTCAAGTGCCCATCCAATTTCCTTTAGAAATCATTCATTGTCGCCACTTCCACCACCCTTGTAGGCAGCAAGTCACAGGTCAAAGAAAAGGCTGAAGCATTCGCAACCATCTTCAGCCAGAAGTGCTGAATGGATGATCCATCTCAACCTCCTCCTGAGGTCCCCAGCATCACAGATGCCAATCCAATTCACTCCAAGTGATAACAAGAAACTGAAGGCACTGGATACTGCAAAGGGTCCTGACAACATTCCGGCTGTGCTGCAGATCTAGCTGTGCCCCTAGCCAAGCTGTTCCAGCACAGCTACAACACTAGCATCTAACCAAAAATGTGGAAAATTGCCCAAGAAGCAAGACAAATCTAATCCCGCATTTAAGAAAGGATATACTGGCATTGGAGGCAGTTCAAAAGAGATTTACTAGGCTGATGCCTGGGATGATGGGGTTGACTTATCAAGGACGGCTAAACAGGTTAGGCCTTTATTCATTGGAGTTTAGAAGAATGAGAGGTGATCTTATTGAAACGTGCAAGATTCTGAGGGGGCTTGACAGGGTAGATGTTGAGAAGATGTTTCCACTAGTGGGGGAATCTCGAACTAGGGGACATGGTTACAGAATAAGGGGTCACTCATTTAAAACTGAGATGCAAAGGAATTTCTTCTCTCATAGGATAGTGAATGTCTGGAATTCTCTACCCCAGAGAGTTGTGGAAGCTAGATCACTGAAAGTATTTAAAGAGGAGGTAGATTTTTGAAATATCGGGGAGTTGAGGGCGATGAGGAGCTGGCACGAAAGAGGAGTTGAGGTCTGGGGCAGATCAGCCATGATCGTATTGAATGGTGGGGCAGGCCTGAGGGGCTGAATGGCCCACCCCTGCTCCTAGTTCTTATGTTCTTATGAGAGTGATTGCCCTGGATATTCAGGCAGCATTTGATCGAGTGAGCCATCAAGGAGCCCGAGCAAAACTGAAGCCAATGGGAATCCAGGGGAAAACTCTCCGCTGGTTGGAACCATGCCTTGCACAAAGGAAGATGATTGTGGTTGTTGGAGGCCAATCATCTCAGCCCCAGGTCATTGCTGCAGGAGTTCCTCAGGGTGGTGTTTTAGGCCCAACCGTTTTCAGCTGTCCAGGTGTCTAGGGGTCTCTTTCAGCTTTCACCTGGTCTTACTGTAACACAATTTAATTTTTAAACACTGTGTTTTGAGCTCCCCCTTCGTGAATCCTTGTTCACCGTTTTCCAATCATAAGGCAAAGAAATGAGCATAAACAGGCTTTCTTAGGTTTAAAAAAAGAGAAGTGAAATTTATTAAAACTTAAACTCTAATTCGATTAACGCCTACCGATGCATACCGCTCCCCACGCAAATTGATACAGAAAAGAGCAGAAGAAAAAATAAAGTAGAGAGGTTTGAGGCAATCTCTGAAGAGGGTTTGTTACTGTGCTTCAAGCTCGCTGTAGAGTCCTTGATTGTAGGTCGTCTTGCTTTTCGTTGGGGCCCAGTATTCCTCTTAAACCTTGTTCACTGTAAGAGACTTTTCTCTCTCGGGGTTCATGTGTCTTCAATGGGTCTTCAGTTCCATGAGAAAGAGATGGAGGCAGATAGCAGAGAGGTCTTTTCCAGTCTAGGAACAAACAGCTTTCTGTCTTCAAACACTGTCTCTCCATTTTGAAACTCCCCTAGTTGGCCAGTAGGTGGTCACGTGACTGACTGGTTTGACTAGGTCTCTTCTGTCCATTGGGAGCATTTTAGCAGTCAACCTGGAATGCTAAAATAAAAGCAAAATACTGCGGATGCTGGAAATCAAATAAAAACAAGAAATGCTGGAAATACTCAGCAGGTCTGGCAGCATCTGTGCAGAGAGAAGCAGAGTTAACATTTCAGGTCAGAGACCCTTCTTCAGAACTGACATAATAGAAATGTAAAAGATTTTAGGCAAGTAAAGCAGGGGTCGGGCAAGAGATAACAAAGGAGAAGGTGTTGATAGGATAAGGTCACAGAGAATAACTGTCCAGAAGTTCATGGAGCAAAGGCAAACAATATGTTAATGGTGTGCTGAAAGACAAAGCATTAGTACAGATAGGGTGTTAACGGACTGAAAACTGAAGAGCCACAAGTACAAACATGAAAAAAAACAGTGGGTAGGCAAACTGAACAAACTAAGATAAAATAAAATAAATACAAAAAAAAAAGTAAAAAGAAAAAAATAACTAAAAATAAAAGTAAAATGGGGGGGCCCGTCATTCTCTGAAATGATTGAACTTTGTGTTCAGTCGGCAGGCTGTAGTGTGCCTAATCGGTAAATGAGATGCTGTTCCTCGAGCTTGCGTTGATGACAGGACAGAGATGTGAGCATGAGAGCAGGGGGGAGTGTTGAAATGGCAAGCAACCGGAAGCTTGGGGTCATGTTTTTGGACTGAGTGGAGGTGTTCCGCAAAACGGTCACCCAGTCTGCGTTTGGTCTCCCCAATGTAGAGGAGACCTGGAATGCTAGCTTCTCCACCTTCAAAAGTCCATTGTGGATTAAATTGGAGCAGGGAGTGGCCCCTTTGTTTTTTCCAAGTACTGTCTGTTACTATTGCAAATGTCTTTACAGTCAAGGGTCTATTTATTTTTTTAGAAGAACAAGTTCTTCCTTTACTCCACTAACAGTTTAAACATCAATGTTTGTGTGGCGAAATTAATGTGCCTCATTCTTGGCAGGTGGGAGCCGACATGACACCTGCATCATATGGTCAGAAGTGGGCATGTTCGCTGATTGCACGATGTTCAGTACCATTCACAACTCCTCAGATACTGAAGCAGTTCATCTCCATATGCAGCAAGACCTGGACAACATTCAGGCTTGGGCTGATAAGTGGCAAGTAACTTTGGCGCCACACAAGTGCCAGGCAATGACCATCTTGAATGAGCGAATCTAACCATCTCACCTTGACATTCAACAGCATTACCACTGCAGTATCCCCCACTATCAACATCCTCCGGGTTGCCATTGACCAGAAACTGAACTGGAGCAGCCGCATAAATACTGTGGCTACAAGAGCAGGTCAAATTCTGTGGGAATTCTGTGGCGAGTAACTCACCACCTGACTCGCCAAAGCCTGTCCACCATCTATAAGGCACAAGTCAGGTGTGTGATGGAATACCCTCCACTTTCCTGGATGAGTGTGGCTTCAACAACACTCCGGAAGCTTGACATCTTACAGTACAAAGCAGCCCACTTGATCGACACCCCAACCACAACCTTCAACATTCACTCCCTCCACCACCAACATACAGTGGCAGATTGTGTACCATCTACAAGATGCACTGCAGCAACTCACCACACCTCCTTCGACAGCACTTTCCAAACCCGTGACCTCTTCCACCTTGAAGGACAAGGACAGCAGCTGCATGGGAACGCTACCACCTGCAAATTCTCCTCCAAGTCAGTCACCATCCTGACTTGGAAATATTCTGTCATTACTTCACTGTCCCTAGATCAAAATCCTGGAACTCCCTCCATAACAGCACTGCGGGTGTACCCGCACCACATGGACTGCAGTGTTTCAAAAAGGCAGCTCGCCACCACCTTCTCAAGGGCAATTAGGGATGGACAACAAATTCTGGCCTTGTCAGTGATGCCCACATCCCATGAAAGAATTTTTTAAAAAAAATTCTTAATGCGTTTAAAAAAAAAAGTTGTTCTTCACATTCCCCCCTGCACCTCTTCACCAAAGCCTTAAATCTGTGTCCCCTCGTCCTTGAACCATCAGCTAATGGGAACAGTTTTTCTTTGTCTACCTTATCTAAACCTGTCATAATCTTCTGCATCTCTATCAAATCTCCCCTCAATCTCCTTTGCTCCAAGGACAACAACCCAACAACGTTTTGAGGGGCCTGGATAGAATGGAAGTGAAGGGTCTATTCACCTTAGCAGAGAAGTCAGTGACGAGGGGGCATAGATTTAAAGTGATTGTGGTAGAAGAATTAGAGGGGAGATGAGGAAAAACGTTTTCACCCAGAGGGTAGTGATGGTCTAGAACTCACTGCCTGAAAGGGTAGATGAGGCAGAGACCGTCAACTCATTCAAAAGCAGTTTGGATATGCACCTCAATTGTTGGAAGCTGCAGGGCTACGGACCGAATGCTGGAAGGTGGAATTAGACTGGGTGGATCATTTTTTGGCCGGCACAGACATGATGGGCCAAGTGGCCTCTATTGGTGCCTTAAACTTTCTATGATTCTAACCCCAGCTTCTCCAACCTAACCTCTTAGCTAAAAATTCTTCATCCCTGGAACCATTCTGGTAAATGATTGATCTGCTAAGTGGAAGTTGTTTTGACCAGAGACGAAGCAAGAAGTAATTACGTTGTCTTGGTAATCAAGAAGCTGTATGATACTTGTGTGAACAGTGGGTTTTAGATAGCAAATGGGCCTTTTAACACAGGAAAGCAACAAGAGTAGTCAGGTTTTTTTAATTCATTCATGGGATATGGGCATCGCTGGCTGGGCCAGCATCAGTTGCCCATCCCTAATTGCCCTTGAGGAGGTGGTGGTGAGCTGTCGTCTTGAACTGCTGCAGTCCATGTGAGGTAGGTACATCCACAGTGCTGTTAGGAAGGGAGTTGCAGGATTTTGACCCAGCGACAGTGAAGGAACGGCGATATAGTTCCAAATCAGGATGGTGTGTGGCTTGGAGGGGAACTTGCAGGTGGTGGTGGTCCCATGCATTTGCTGTTCTTGTCCTTCTAGTTGGTAGAGGTCGTGGGTTTGCAAGGTGCTGTCTGAGGAGTCTTGGTGCATTGCTGCAGTGCATCTTATAGATGGTACACACTGTCGCCAGTGTGTGTCGGTGGTGGAGGGAGTGAATGTTGAAGGTGGTGGATGGGGTGCCAATTAAGCGGGCTGCTTTGTCCTGGATGGTGTCCAGTTTCGTGAGTGTTGTTGGAGCTGCACCCATCCAGGCAAGTGGAGAGTATTCCATCAGACTCCTGATTGTACCTTGTAGATGATGGACAGACTTTGGGGAGTCAGGAGGTGAGTTACTCGCCTCAGGATTCCTAGCCTCTGACCTGCTCTTGTAGCCAAGGTATTTATATGGCTACTCCAGTTCAGTTTCTGGTCAATGATAGCCCCTTGGATGTTGATAGTGGGGGACTCAGCAATGGTAATACCATTGAATGTCAAGGGGAGATGGTTAGATTCTCTCTTGTTGGAGATGGTCAATGCCCAGCACTTGTGTGGTGCGGATGTTACTTGCCACTTATCAGCCCAAGCCTGAATATTGTCCAGTTCTTGTTGCATTTTAACATGGACTGATTCAGTATCTGAAGTGTTGCGAATGGTGCTGAACATTGTGCATTCATCAGCGAGCATCCTCACTTCTGACCTTATGATTGAAGGAAGATCATTGATGAAGCAGCTGAAGATGGTTGGGTCTAGGACACTACCCTGAGGAACTCCTGCAGTGATGTCCTGGAGCTCAGATGATTGACTTACAACAATCACAACCATCTTCCTTTGTGTTAGGTATGACTCCAATCAGTGGAGGGTTTTCCCCCTGATTCCCATTGACCTCAGTTTTGCTAGGGCTCCTTGATGCCATACTCGGTCAAATGCTGCCTTGATGTCAAGGGCAGTCAGTCTCACCTCACCTCTTGAGTTCAGCTCTTTTGTCCATGTTTGAACCAAGGCTGTAATGAGGTCAGGAGCTGAGTGGCCCTGGCGGAACCCAAACTGAGCGTCACTGAGCAGGTTATTGCTAAGCAAGTGCCGCTTGATGGCACTGTTGATGACTCCTTCCATCACTTCACTGATGATTGAGAGTAGACTGATGGGGAGCTAATTGGCCGAGTTGGACTTGTCCTGCTTTTTGTGTACAGGACATACCTGGGCAATTTTCCACATTGCCGGGTAGATGCCAGTGTTGTAGCTGTCGTGGAACAGCTTGGCTAGGGGTGCAGCAAGCTCTGGAGCACAGGTCTTCAGTACTATGGCTGGAATATTGTCAGGGCCCATAGCCTTTGCAGTATCCAGTGCCTTCAGTTGTTTCCTGATATCACGCGGAATGAATCGAAAGGTTTGATAAAGGGAAATCCGTGAGGACTTTTGCATAGACAGAGGTTAGAAATGCTGCAGGATTAGTTCCAAGTTTAGTCCATTAAGATGACTTACTGATGTGGGCTAGTCTGGCACCTTTTATATTTTGTATTGTGCAAATTTGCATTGTGCAGATTACATTTTTAAAATATTCATTCATGGGATGTGGGCGGCGTTGGCCAGGCCAGCATTTATTGCCCATCCCTAATTGCCCTTGAGAAGGTGGTGGTGAGCTGTTTTCTTGAACCGCTGCAGTCCATGTGGGGTAGGTACACCCACAGTGCTGTTAGGAAGGGAGTTCCAGGATTTTGACCTAGGGACAGTGAAGGAACGGCGATTATAGTTCCAAATCAGGATGGTGTGTGACTTGGAGGGGAACTTGTAGGTGGTGGTGTTCCCATGCATTTGCTGCTCTTGTCCTTCTAGTTAGTAGAGGTTGCGGGTTTGGAAGGTGCTGTCTAAGGAGCCTTGATGTGTTGCTGCAGTGCATCTTGTAGATGGTACACATTGCTGTTACTGTGCGTTGGTGGTGGAGGGAGTGAATGTTTGTGGATGGGGTGCCAATCAAGCGGGCTGCTTTGACTGTATATCACTTTGCGGTGAAATAAAATCACTGAACCTTTCAAACCTGGCCTCACCTCACCAAGTGCTCACTTAGCCTGCCTTTGGAGAGAATTAATTTGTACACATATAAAAGACTCCCAATATCCATGGGATGAAGGGGTTATCATATGAGGAAAGGTTGAACAGGTTGGACCGGTACCCATTGGAGTTTAGAAGAATGTGAGGTGATCTTATTGAAAAATATAAGATCTTGAGGGGACTTGACAGGGTGGATGCTGGAAGGATGTGAGACTTGGTTGAGGGAAGGGCACGATTGGCAACTAAATATCCCAGGATATCGATGCTTCAGGCGGGATAGAGAGGGAGGTAAAAGGGGTGGAGGAGTTGCATTACTGGTCAAAGAGGATATCACAGTTGTGCTGAAGGAGGGCACTATGGAGGACTCGAGCAGTGAGGCAATATGGGCAGAACTCAGAAATAGGAAGGGTGCGGTAACAATGTTGGGGCTGTACTACAGGCCTCCCAACAGCGAGCGTGAGATAGAGGTACAAATATGTAAACAGATTATGGAAAGATGTAGGAGCAACAGAGTGGTGGTGATGGGAGATTTTAATTTTCCCAACATTGACTGGGATTCACTTAGTGTTAGAGGTCTAGATGGAGCAGAATTTGTAAGGAGCATCCAGGAGGGTTTTCTAGAGCAGTATGTAAATATTCCAACTCTGGAAGGGGCCATACTGGACCTGGTGTTGGGGAATGAGCCCGGCCAGGTGGTTGAAGTTTCAGTAGGGGACTACTTTGGGAATAGTGATCACAATTCCGTAAGTTTTAGAATACTCATGGACAAAGACGAGAGTGGTCCTAAAGGAAGAGTGCTAAATTGGGGGAAGGCCAACTATACCAAAATTCGGCAGGAGCTGGGGAATGTAGATTGGGAGCAGCTGTTTGAAGGTAAATCCACATTTGATATGTGGGAGGCTTTTAAAGAGAGGTTGATGAGCGTGCAGGAGAGACATGTTCCTGTGAAAATGAGGGATAGAAATGGCAAGATTAGGGAACCATGGATGACAGGTGAAATTGTGAGACTAGCTAAGAGGAAAAAGGAAGCATACATAAGGTCCAGGAGGCTGAAGAAAGACGAAGCTTTGAAAGAATATCGGGAATGTAGGACCAATCTGAAACGAGGAATTAAGAGGGCTAAAAGGGGTCATGAAATATCTTTAGCAAACAGGGTTAAGGAAAATCCCAAAGCCTTTTATTCATATATAAGGAGCAAGAGGGTAACTAGAGAAAGGATTGGCCCACTCAAGGACAAAGGAGGAAAGTTATGCGTGGAGTCAGAGAAAATGGGTGAGATTCTAAACGAGTACTTTGCATCGGTATTCACCGAGGAGAGGGACATTACGGATGTTGAGGTTAGGGACAGATGTTTGATTACTCGAGGTCAAGTCGGCATAAGGAGGGAGGAAGTGTTGGGTATTCTAAAAGGCATTAAGGTGGACAAGTCCCCAGGTCCGGATGGGATCTATCCCAGGTTACTGAGGGAAGCGAGAGAGGAATTAGCTGGGGCCTTAACAGATATCTTTGCAGCATCCTTAAACACGGGTGAGGTCCCGGAGGACTGGAGAATTGCTAATGTTATCCCCTTGTTTAAGAAGGGTAGCAGGGAAAATCCAGGTAATTATAGACCGGTGAGCCTGACGTCAGTGGTAGGGAAGCTGCTGGAGAAGATACTGAGGGATAGGATCTATTCCCATTTGGAAGAAAATGGGCTTATCAGTGATAGGCAACATGGTTTTGTGCAGGGAAGGTCATGGCTGATCAACTTAATAGAATTCTTTGAGGAAGTGACAAAGTTGATTGATGAGGGAAGGGCTGTAGATGTCATATACATGGACTTCAGTAAGGCGTTTGATAAGGTTCCCCATGGTAGGCTGGTGGAGAAAGTGAAGTCGCATGGGGTCCAGGGTGTACTAGCTAGATGGATAAAGAACTGGCTGGGCAACAGGAGACAGAGAGTAGTAGTGGAAGGGAGTTTCTCAAAATGGAGACGTGTGACCAGTGGTGTTCCACAGGGATCCGTGCTGGGACCACTGTTGTTTGTGATATACATAAATGATTTGGAGGAAAATATAGGTGGTCTGATCAGCAAGTTTGCAGACGACGCTAAGATTGGTGGAGTAGCAGATAGTGAAGGGGACTGTCAGAGAATACAGCAGAATATAGATAGATTGGAGAGTTGGGCAGAGAAATGGCAGATGGAGTTCAATCAGGGCAAATGCGAGGTGATGCATTTTGGAAGATCCAATTCAGGAGTGAACTATACAGTAAATGGAAAAGTCCTGGGGAAAATTGATGTACAGAGAGATTTGGGTGTTCAGGTCCATTGTTCCCTGAAGGTGGCAACGCAGGTCAATAGAGTGGTCAAGAAGGCATACGGCATGCTTTCCTTCATCGGACGGGGTATTGAGTACAAGAGTTGGCAGGTCATGTTACAGTTGTATAGGACTTTGGTTCGGCCACATTTGGAATACTGCGTGCAGTTCTGGTCGCCACATTACCAAAAGGATGTGGATGCTTTGGAGAGGGTGCAGAGGAGGTTCACCAGGATGTTGCCTGGTATGGAGGGCGCTAGCTATGAAGAGAGGTTGAGTAGATAAGGATTATTTTCATTAGAAAGACGGAGGTTGAGGGGGGACCTGATTGAGGTGTACAAAATCATGAGAGGTATAGACAGGGTGGATAGCAAGAAGCTTTTTCCCAGAGTGGGGGATTCAATTACTAGGGGTCACGAGTTCAAAGTGAGAGGGGAAAAGTTTAGGGGGGATATGCGTGGAAAGTTCTTTACGCAGAGGGTGGTGGGTGCCTGGAATGCGTTGCCAGCGGAGGTGGTAGACGCGGGCACGGTAGCGTCTTTTAAGGTGTATCTAGACAGATACATGAATGGGCAGGAAGCAAAGAGATACAGACCCTTAGAAAATAGGCGACAGGTTTAAATAGAGGATCTGGATCGGCGTAGGCTTGGAGGGCCGAAGGGCCTGTTCCTGTGCTGTAATTTTCTTTGTTCTTTGATGTTTCCACTTATGGCCGAGACATGAACAACTTAATAGGAGGTCTCCCATATAAGACTGAGAGGAGAAATCTTTTCCCAGAGAAGGTCGTTAGTCTGTAGAATTCGCTTCCTCAGAGAGCAGTACAGGCTGGGTCATTGAATATATTCAAGGCTGAGTTAGATAGATTCTTGATAGACAGGGAGTCTCCGGGAGCGGAGCAGAAAGGAGAGGACCTGAGGGGAGAATGCAGAGAGAGAAGTGGATAAATTGAGCCCGAGGATCAAGGCCCAGTCACCCACCTTCCCGGAGCGGAGAGCAGTCCAGGCGTGCCGGAGTTTGAAAACAAAAGTCAACAGTGACATCACAGGAAAGCTGCAAGGTGATTGGTTGGTGAGTAACAGTTGTTAGTGCCTGGAAATAGCTTTAAAAAGTCAGGGGACAGTTCTTTTTAAACTTACCTTATAAGTGATAAGGTTAGTACTACTAAAGTGTGCTTTTTTAAAAATAAGTGTAATTTATTAAGAACTTTACATTGTAATGGGTCGTGTTTGGAGTAGAACAAGGCCCCTAGCGTAATTAATATTTTTTCAAGGGAGTAACTAATTATTCTGAAGGTAAATCATAGCAGGAGAGCTGGCACCCGTGATATGCTCCTCCTGTTCTATGTGGGAAATCAGGGACGCTTCCAGTGTCCCTGACGACCATGAGTGCAGGAAGTGTATCCATTGCAGTTACTGGCTACCCGCATTACGGAGGTCGAGCTGTAGGTGGGTGCGCTATACAGCATCCGCGATGCTAAGGATGTCGTGAATAGCACGTTTAGAGAGGTGATCACACTGCAGGTAATGACTGCACAGGCAGAAAAGGAATGGGTGTCCACCAGGTGTAGTAGACACAGGCAGGTAGTGCAGGAGTCCCCCGTGGCCATCCCCCCTCAACAGATATACCGCTTTGGATACTCTTGGGGGTGGGGGGGTGGCTTCCCAGGGGAAAGCAGCAACAGCCAAGTTCGTGGCACCACAGATGGTTCTGCTGCACAGCAGGGCAGGAAAAAGACTAGGAGAGCCATAGTGATAGGTGATTCAGTTGTAAGGGAACAGGCATTTCTGTGGCCGCAAACGACACGCCAGGATGGTACATTGCCTCCTTGGTGCTTGAGTCAAGGATGTCTTGGAGCGACTGCAGGACATTCTGAAGGGGGAGGGTGAACAGCCAGTGGTCCTGGTACATGTTGGTACCAATGACAGGTAGAAAAAGAGATGAGGTCCTGCAAGATGAACTTCAGGAGTTGGGTGCTAAATTAAAAAGCAGGACCTCAAAAGGTGGTAGTCTCAGGATTACTTCCTGTGCCACGTGTTAGTGAGTATAGGAACAGGAGAATAGACCAGATGAATGCGTGGCTGGAGAATGGTGCAGGCGGGAAGGATTTAGATTCCTCGGACATTGGGACCAGTTCTGGGTAAGGTGGGACCTGTACAAGTGGGACGGGTTACACCCAGATGTCCTCGCAGGGGCGTTTGCTAGTGCTTTTGGGGAGGATTTAAACTAGAATGGCAGGGGGATGGGAACCTGAGTGGGGAGACTGAGGAGGAAACAAGGATAGAAATGAAAGACGGGAAACAAAAAGACAAAAGTGGAAGGCATAGAAATCAAGGGCAAGAAACAAATGGGGCCATAGTGCAAAATAATGGTAAGATAACTAAGAATGTTAAAAAGACATACCTAAAGGCATTGTGTTTCAGTGCGTGGAGTGTTTGCAATAAGGTAGGCAAATTAACCGCGCAAATAAATGGAAATGGATACAATATAGTTGCGATTACGGAGACATGGCTGCAGGGTGACCAAGGATGGGAACTGAACATCCAAGGCTGTTCAATATTTAGGATGGACAGGCAAAAAGGGAAAGGAGGTGGAGTCGCATTGTTAGTCCAAGAGGAAATCAATACAATAGTGAGGAAGGGTATTAGCTCAGAGAATCCTGATGTGGAATCTGTGTGGGTGGAACTAAGCAACACCAAGGGGCAGAAAATGTTGGTGGGGGTTGTATATAGACCCCCAAACAGCAGTGGTGATGTAGAGGATGGTATTAAAGAGGAAATTAGAGACGCATGCAATAAGGGTGCAACTGTAATTACGGGTGACTTTAATCTACATATAGATTAGGCAAACCAAATTATCAATAATACTGTAGAGGAGGAATTCTGGAGTGCGTACGAGATGGTATTTTGGACCAATACGTTGATGAACCAACTGGAGAACAGGCCATCCTAGACTGGGTATTGTGTAATGAGAAAGGATTAGTTAACAATCCTGTGTGGGGTCCCTTGGGGAAGAGCGACCATAACATGATAGAATTCTTCATTAAGGTGGAGAGTGAGAGTGTTGATTCAGAGACCAAGGTCCTGAATCTAAATAAAGGAAACTATGAAGGTATGAGGCGCGAGTTGGCTATGATAGATTGGGAAACGTTACTTAAAATGTTGACAGTGGATAGGCAATGGCTAACATTTAAAGAGCGCATGGATGAATTACAACAATTGTTCATTCCTGTCGGCGTAAAAATAAAACAGAAAGGGTGGCTCAACTGTGGCTTACAGAAGAAATTAGGGATAATATTAGATCCAAGGAGGCGAAGTATAAAATGGCCAGAACAAACAGCAAACCTGAGGATTGGGAGCAGTTTAGAATTCAGCAAAGGAGGACAAAGGGATTGATTAAGTACGGGAAAATAGAGTATGAGAGTAAGCTTGCAGAGAACATAAAAACTGACTGTAAAAGCTTCTTTAGATATGTGAAGAGTAAAAGATTAGTGAAGACAAATGTGGGTCCTTTACAGTCAGAAACGGGGGCATTTATTATGGGGAACAAAGAAATGGCAGACCAATGAAATACTTTGGTTCTGTCTTCACAAAGGAGGACACAAATTACCTCCCAGAAATGGTCGGGAACATAGAGTCTAGTGAGAAGGAGCAACTGTATGAAATCAATATTAGTAGGGAAATGGTGTCAGGGAAATTGATGGGATTGAAGGCCGATAAATCCCCAGGGCCTCATAATCTACATCTCAGAGTACTTAAGGAAGTGGCCCTAGAAATAGTAGATGCATTGCTGGTCATTTTTCAAAATTCTATAGACTCTGGAACAGTTGCAACAGATTGGAGGGTAGCTAATGTAACCCTACTATTTAAAAAAGGAGGTGGAGAGGAAACAGGGAATTATAGACCGGTTAGCCTGACATCAGTAGCAGGGAAAATGCTCGAGTCCGTTATAAAAGATGTAATGGCAGAGCACTTGGAAAACAATGACAGGATCAGACAAAGTCAACCTGGATTTACGAAAGGGAAATCATGCTTGACAAATCTACTGGAATTTTTTGAGGATGTATCTAGTAGAATAGATAAGGGAGAACCAGTGGATGTGGTGTATTTGGACTTTGAGAAGGCTTTCAATAAGGTCCCACATAAGAGATTAGTGTGCAAAATTGAAGCTCATGGGATTGGGGTTAAGGTACTGACATGGATAGAGAACTGGTTGGCAGACAGGAAACAAAGAGTCGTAATAAACGGGATTTTTTTCCGAGGGGCAGTCAATGACTAGTGGGGTACCGCAGGGATCAGTGCTAGGACCCCAACTATTCACAATATATATTAATGATATAGATGAGGGAATTAAATGTAATATATCCAAGTTTGCAGACGACACAAAGCTGGGTGGGAGTGTGAGCTGTGAAGAGGATGCAGAGAAGCTCCAGTGTGATGTGGACAAGTTGAGTGAGTGGGCAAATACATGGCAGATGCAGTATAATGTGGATAAATGTGAGATTATCCACTTTGGTGGCAAAAAGGCAGATTATTATCTGAACAGCGATAGATTGGGAAAGGGGGAGGTGCAGTGAGACCTGGGTGTCCTTGTGCACCAGTCGCTGAAAGTAAGCATGCAGGTGCAGCAGGCAGTTAAGGCAAATGGGAATGTTGGCTTTCATAGCGAGAGGATTTGAATACAGGAGCAAAGATGTCTTGCTGCAATTATACAAGGCCTTGGTGAGCCCACATCTGGAGTATTGTGCCCCGTTTTGGGGCACAATCCTTATCTAAGGAAGGATGCTCTTGCTATGGAGGGAATGCAGCAAAGGTTCACCAGACTGATTCCTGGGACGGCGGAACTGATGTATGACGAGAGATTGGGTCGACTAGGCCTATATTCACTAGAGTTTAGAAGAATGAGAGGGGATCTCATAGAAACCTCCAAAATCTGACAGGACTGGACAGACTAGATGCAGGAAGGATGTTCCCGATGGGGGGGGAGTCTAGGGCCAGGGGTCACAGTCTAAGGATAAGGGGTAAGCCATTTAGGACTGAGATGAGGAGGGATTTTTTCCACAGAAAGCAGTTGAGACCAAATCATTAAATATATTCAAGAAAGAGTTAGATATTGTTCTTAGGGCTAATGGGATCAAGGGATACGGGGAGAAAGCGGGAACAGGTTGCTGAGTTTGGATGGTCAGCCATGATCATATTGAATGGCGGAGCAAGCTTGAGGGCCGAATGGCCTACTCCTGCCCCTAATTTGTATATTCCAAGTCCAGTTCCAGTCACAAGGGAGTGTTGTTTTAGCCCCTGGGTTATGGTGTCATACTTGAACATGGGGCATTACGTATTAATTGCCAGAAAAAAGTAAGTTGCTCAGACAGCCTTTGATGGACGCCACTCTACCAGAAAAGTATCTATGCCAGACCTGAATTTTTAATGCTGGCTAATAAATTGCTTATCATTAGCAATGCTTTGTGGTAAAAGCAGATTATTATTTTGATCACCTTTTTTCTTTTTTAAAAACTTGTGTACTTGCACTTTGCCTTAAACACAGCAATTGTGATTTTTTTTCTGCAAAGCTCTTCTGTGGGAAAAATGGTCAAGAAAATCTGAAACATGAATATAATTTACAAATAATCTTTGTCAAACACTAGTTATTGTTTGCTGCACAATACAAATGGAGTTTTAACTCTGTTTATAGATTTGTTGATCTCCAGTATTCATTGTGGTTTAGTTACTGCAAGTGGGGATTTGTGCTAAAAGAGCTACCAAAACCTCCCACCTAATCTCAATGGTCTATACAATAACAGTTGGAGCAATGAATTGTCCTGGGGTGTTTACTGTCCAGAAATGAGTGTTGTCAGGAAATCAAATCCGAAACAATGCTTTTAATTAACTTAAATACCCCATCAGGAAACCATTAAAATATTCTGTCAGTATTTGATCAATATCTCCCATCAATAATCTCTGTACTGTGGATTTCAGGATTGTTGATAGGAAATTTATTTGTGGTTTTGGGTTGTGGGCTAATTTAATGTTTTTTATGTATTTTTATATAGCTTCTATAAGGCACAGTTTCTCACGTAGAAGATAATGTATCGCAGTCGAACACTGTATGTTGGAATAATATGTCAGTTATAAGGCAATAAAGTTCTGTTGAGTTTCAGTCCATTTATAAACCATTCAGGATTCCTAGTTACTGGCTTGTAATTAATCTCTTTATCTGGGGTCCTCCACCTGGTTTAGTGTAAAGAGTTAATGAGACACCCTGACTGCTTGAGTCTAAATGCTCACTGACTTTACAAATGTGGTTACTGGGGTGGAAGCGGTTGTTCCCTGTTGTTGAACATTCCTGGTGTATTTATTTCTGGCCTTGTACTTTACCACTCCTTCACTTTCACTGCAGCTGGTGCTGACTCATATTTCTTGGAACTTTTCCCTCCATTGCTCAGTCTATCTGTGTGTTGTTTCCCTTTGGCCTCTGAGCTAAACTGCTGGCAAAGATTCCCAGCAATCTATCTCCCCTCCCCCTGCACATCACACAGCTGCTTACTGGCACACCAAAAACATGGTGACTGTTACTGTTCACCAATTTGGTTTGCAAAAGTCAGTGATTCAGGACTCTTGGATAGATGTAGTGATGTAACACTATCCGATGATAGGTCATGTTTACAATCCTTTTTCTCGATGTCGTGACCCCACTGTACAGAAAGTACCATTTGCCAAGATTTATTCTGACTTCACTTGTGTATTTAACTCTTCTGAACCAAAGGAAATTTTCTGCAGCAGAGATGTTGTCTGCTTTTTCTAAAACTGTAAATTGGGAATGCAGAGAGCAGCAACAGATTCGAAACTTGATCTGATATTGATGTACAAGCAATCAGACTATTTAAATGGGATTGACTGCCCTACCAGGGCCAGTCACCAGAGCAGCGATTTTCACACCTTTGTGTGAAATATTGCCACATTTCCACAGGCTCTCATATTAACTCTGTATCAGCAACAGTAAAGGAAATATTGCTATTATTTCAGAAAATATTTTTTTCTCCAGGAGGGGTATCCAGACTATGGGCTGATGAAAATGACTCTCCAATCTCACTCGCACTTATTTCTCATTCACTGATTAACACTCTGAATTTTATGGACCCGGGCTCTGGAAAAGGCTGTTCATAGTGTTGTGGCTTCATTGTGGATGAATCCCAAATCATTGAATGGTTACACCACAGAAGGAGGACATTCGACCGGTAATGTCTGTGCCGGCTCTCGACAATAGCAACTCAACTAGTCCCACTCCCCGCTTTTCTCTGTAGCCCTGCAAGTTTTTTCTCCTCAGATAATTATCCAATTCCCTTTTGAAAGCCATGATTGAATCTGCCTCCATCACACACTCAGGCAGTGCATTCCAGCTCCTAAAAAAGCGCATAAAAAAGTTTTTCCTCTGGTCACCATTGCTTCTTTTGCCAATTACTTTAAATCGGTGTCCTCTGGTTCTCAATCCTTCCGCCAACGGGGAGAGTTTCTCCCTATCTACGATGTTCAGACCCCTCATCATTTTGAACACCTCTATCAAATCTTAATCATCATTTCTCCAAGGATAACAGCCCCAGCTTCTCCAATATATCCACATAACTGAATTTCCTCAACACTGGAACCATTCTTGTGAATCTTTTCTGCACCCTCTCTAATCCCTTTACAACTTCCCAAAAGTGCGGTGCTCAGAACTGGCTCAATACTCCAGTTGAGGCCAAACCAGTGTTGTATATAGGTTTATCATAAATTCCTTTGCTCATGTACTCTGTTTATAAATCCTAGGATTCCATATGCTTTATTAACCCCTTTCTCAACCTACCCTGCCACCTTCACATATAGCACCAGGTCCCTTACTTATCTAGCCTTTACATTGCCTCTGCTCATTCTTCCTACAAAATACATCATGTCATACTTCTAGAACATAGAACAGTACAGCACAGTACAGGCCCTTCGGCCCACGATGTTTTGCCGAACCTTTAACCTACTCTAAGATCAAACTAACTACCTACCCTTCATTCTACTATCATCCATGTACCTATCCAAGAGTCACTTAAATGCCCCTAATGTATCTGCTTCTACTACCACCGCTGGCAGCGCATTCCACACACCCACCACTCTCTGTGTAAAGAACCTACCTCTGACATCTCCCCGAAACCTTCCTCCAATCACCTTAAAATTATACCCCCTGGTGATAGCCCTTTCCACCCTGGGAAAAATTCTCTGACTATCCACTCTGTCTATGCCTCTCATCATCTTGTACCCCTCTATCAAGTCACCTCTCATCCTTCTTCGCTCCAATGAGAAAAGCCCTAGCTCCCCCAATCTTTCTTCGTAGGACATGCCCTCCAGTCCAGGCAGCATCCTGGTAAATCTCCTCTGCACCCTCTCTAAAGCTTTCACATCCTTCCTATAATGAGGTGACCAGAACTGAACACAATATTCCAAGTGTGGTCGAACCAGGGCCTGATAGAGCTGCAGCATAACCTTGCGGCTCTTAAACTCAATCCCCCTGTTAATGAGAGCCAACACACCATACGCCTTCTTAACAACCCTATCAATTTGGGTGGCAACTTTGAGCGATCTATGGACATGGACCCCAAGATCCCTCTGTTCCTCCACACTACCAAGAATCCTGTCTTTAAGCCTGTATTCCGCATTCAAATTCGACCTTCCAAAATGAATCACTTCACAGATCCTTGCGGAACACCACTGGTCACCGAGCTCCATGCTGAATACTTTCCATCTACTACCACCCTCTGACTTCTATGGGCCAGCCAATTTTGTATCCAGACAGCCAACTGAATCCCATGCCTCCTTACTTTCTGAATGAGCCTACCATGGGGAACCTTATCAAACGCCTTGCTAAAATCCATATACACCACATCCACTGCTCTTCCTTCATCAATGTGTTTTGTCACATCTTCAAAGAATTCACTAAGGCTTGTGAGGCATGACCTGCCCCTCACAAAGCCATGCTGACTGTCTCTAATCAAACCATGCTTTTCCAAATCATCATAAATCCTGTCTCTCAGAATCCTCTCCAATAATTTGCCCACTACCGACGTAAAACTGACTGGTCTATAATTCCCAGGGTTATCCCTATTCCCTTTCTTGAACAAGGGAACAACATTTGCCACCCTCCAATCATCCGGTACTACTCCAGTGGACAGTGAAGACGCAAAGGCCATCGCCAAAGGTGCAGCAATCTCTTCCCTCGCTTCCCGTAATATCCTTGGGTATATCCCGTCTGGCCCCGGGGACTTATCTGTCCTCATATCATTCAAAATTTCCAGCACATCCTCCCTCTTAACCTCAACCTGCTCGAGTGTATCAGCCTGTTCCACGCTGTCCTCACAAATGACCAGGTCCCTCTCACTAGTGAATACTGAAGCAAAGTATTCATTAAGGACCTCCCCTACCTCCTCCGACTCCAGGCACAAGTTCCCTCCACTATCCCTGATCGGCCCTACCCTCACTCTGGCCATCCTCTTGTTCCTCACATAAGTGTAGAACGCCTTGGGACTTTCCTTAATCCTACCCGCCAACACTTTTTCATGTCCCCTTCTAGCTCTCCTAAGTCCATTCTTCAGTTCCTTCCTGGCTACCTTGTAACCCTCGAGAGCCCTGTCTGATCCTTGCTTTCTCAACCTTAAGTAAGCTTCCTTCTTCCTCTTGACTAGCTGTTCCACATCTCTGGTCATCCAAGGTTCCTTCACCCTACCATCCCTTCCCTGCCTCATCGGGACAAACCTATCCAGCAGTCGCAGCAAGTGCTCCCTAAACAACCTCCACATTTCTGTCGTGCATTTCCCTGAGAACATCTGTTCCCAGTTTATGCTCCCCAGTTCCTTCCTAATAGCATTGTAATTCCCCCTCCCCCAATTAAATATTTTCCCATCCCGTCTGCTCCTGTCCCTCTCCATGACTATAGTAAAGGTCAGGGAGTTGTGATCACTATCACCGAAATGCTCTCTTACCGAGAGATCTGCCACCTGGCCTGGTTCGTTGCCAAGCACCAAGTCCAACATAGCCTCCCCTCTAGTCGGCCTATCTACATATTGAGTCAGGAAACCTTCCTGGACACACCTGACAAAAACTGCTCCAGCCAAACAATTTGCACTAAGGAGGTTCCAATCAATATTAGGGAAGTTGAAGTCACCCATGACAACAACCCTGTTACTTCTGCACCTTTCCAAATTCTGCCTCCCAATCTGTTCCTTCATGTCTCTGTTGCTATTGGGGGGTCTATAGAAAACTCCCAACAAAGTGACTGCTCCTTTCCTGTTTCTGACTTCCACCCATAATGACTCAGTAGACAAACCCTCCTCGACGACCTCCCTTTCTGCAGCTGTGATACTATCCTTGATTAACAATGCCACTCCCCCACCTCTTTTACCTCCCTCCCTATTCCTTTTGAAACATCTAAACCCCGGAACATGCAACATCCATTCCTGCCCCTGTGATATCCACGTCTCCGTAATGGCCACAACATCGTAGCTCCAAGTACTGATCCATGCTCTAAGTTCATCACCCTTATTCCTGACACTTCTTGCGTTAAAATAGACACACTTCAACCCATCATACTGGCTGCAACTTTGCCCTGTCAACTGTCTAACCTTCCTCACAGACTCTCTGCACTCGGTATCTGCCTGTTCAACAGCTACCCCATCCACTGATCCGTAGCTCCAGTTCCCATCCCCCTACCAAACTAGTTTAAACCCTCCCGAAGAGCTCTAGCAAACCTCCCGCCCAGGATATTGGTGCCCCTCCAGTTCAGATGCAACCCGTCCTTCTTGTACAGATCCCACCTTCCCCAGAAGGTATCCCAATGATCCACGTATCTGAATCCCTCCCTCCTACACCAGTTCTGTAGCCACGTGTTCAGCTGCATTCACTCCCTGTTTCTAGCCTCACTAGCACATGGCACCGGTAAAAATCCTGAGATTACTACTCTGCTCGTCCTGCCTTTCAGCTTCCAACCTAACTCCCTATATTCGCTTTTCAGGTCCTCATCCCTTTTCCTAGCTATGTCATTGGTACCAATATGTACCACGACCTCTGGCTGCTCCCCCACCCCCTTAAGAATCCTGTGGACTCGATCCGAGACATCCCTCACCCTGGCACCCTGGCTCAGTGCCAGAGACCTGGCCACTGTGGCTTTCCTCTGGTAGGTCGTTTCCCCCCCCCCCCAACCGTATCCAAAACGGTATACGTATTATTGAGGGGAAAGGCCACAGGGGATCCCTGCACTGTGCGCATATTCCCTTTCCCTCCCCTGACGGTCACCCAGCTACCTTTATCCTGTAACTTAGGTGTCACTACTTCCCTATAACTGCTCGCCATCACCCCCTTCTCTGCATTAAATTTCATCTGTCACTTGTCTGTCCATTCCACCAGCCTGTCTCTGTCCTCTTGAAGTTTATCACTATCCTCCTCACAGTTCACAATACTTCCAAGTTTTGTCAACCACAAATTTTGAAATTGTGCCCTGTACACCCAAGTCTCGATCATTAATATAGATCAAGAGGAGCAGTGGTCCTAACACCGACCCCTTGGACGCGCACTATATACCTTCCTCCAGTCTGAAACACAAATATTCACAACTACTGTCAGTTTCCTGTCATTCAACCAATTTTGTATCCATGTTAGTACTGTATCTTTTTTTTCCATAGGCCGTAACTTCGCTGACAAACCTGTTATATGGCACTTTATCAAATGCCTTTTGGAGGTTCATGTATATCACATCAACTGCATTACCTTCATCAACCCTCTGTTACTTCATCAAAAACTCAAGCAAATTAGTTAAACACTAGTTAATAAATCCATGCTGGCTTTTCTTAATTCGCATTTGTCCAAGTGAATGTTAATTTTGACCCGGCTTATGGTTTTTAAATCTTTCCCACCGCCGAGGTTCAACTCACTGGCCTGTAGTTGCTGGGCTTATCCTTGCACCCTTTTTTGAAAAAGGGTGAAAACATTTGCAATTCTCCACCCCTCTGGCACCACCCCTGTATCTAAGGAGGATTGGAAGATTATGGCCAGTGCCTCCACAATTTCCATCCTTACTTTCCTCAGTATCCTTGGATGCATCTCATCTGGTCCTGGTGACTTATCAGCTTTGAGTACATTCAGGCTATCTTCTCTTTCGCAATTTTTAGCCCATCCAGTGTCTCAACTACCTCCTTTTTCTCCATGACTTGGCAGCATCTTCCTTGGTAAAGACAGATGCAAAGTACTTATTTAGTACCTCAGCCATACCCCTGGCTCCATGTGTAAATCCCCCTTTAGGTCCCTGATTTATTGAAATTCTTTCATAGGTTGTGGATGGTGCTGGCAAGGCCTGCATTTGTTGCCCCACTCTTCCTTTTACCACCCTTTTACTATTCGTATGCCCAGAGAAGAATTTTGGATTCCCTTTTATGTTAGCTGTCAGTCTCTTTTCATACTCTCTGTTTTCTTCTCTTATGTGTTTTTCCACTTCTCCTGTGAACTTTCTAGTTGCAGCCTAGTTCTCAATTGTATTATCGACCTGGCATTTGTCATATGCACCCTTTTTCCGCTTCAATTTTCTATCTCTTCCTTCATCCAGGGAGCTCTGGATCTGTTTGACCTACCTTTCCCCTTCGTGGGAATGTACCCGAATTGTCGTCTCTTTAGAGGCAGCCCATTGTTTTGTTAGTGCCGGTAATGTAGTAGATTTTTGGAGCATGTGTTTAACTCTCTATGTGGCCTCTGAAATGTTGTAATGCGTACCTAAGCAGCCCACTATGGCGCAGCCTGGGCACACCCGGTATATTCTAACAGGATTAATGTGCTCCTCAGTGATGATGCAGAATATAGAGCTCATATGTGAAAACTGATGCTGTGTTTTCAGATGACAGTGCTGAGGGGCAGCATGTTGATCAGAAATAGGGGGGCAAGGATAGATTCTTGGGGGCACCAGAGGTACTGGTGTGGGAACAGGAAGAGAAGCCACTGCAGGTGATTCTCTGGCTACCATTAGATAGATAAGAAAGGAACCTTGCCCTCTGAGTAAGGGTAGCTCTTATTGTTGTGCTCTTGGCATGCTTGGCCCAGCTGGATGGAAGCATTATCTCAAGAACTCAATTTGAAAGCCTGTGCTGTAGGAAGCAACTGTTACGGCAGCATCACACTTTGTGGTTGTAAGGACATGCAGGGCGCAATTGTGACACATAGAAATAACCTATGGTGTGACTACATTGGGTATGCGGGGCAGACAGCAATATCCAGAAGTCTGTGCTGCTTAACCCCATGACTAAGAAAAGATATTAGGTTCCCCCCCTCCTCCAGTATGTTAGAAATTTTTTAAGGCTACAATACTGTACTGATTTTTGATTGTGTCCAAAGGGTTAATTGAAACCGTGATTTTGATGGCCATAAATGTAACTGAATGCAGTGGTGGGCTGGAGCTAGCTGGTGTGTGCTTAATGCAGTGCAGTGCAGTGTCCACATGTTGACTCTGCCTGATTACCTTGAATTTTTCTCAATGCCCTGCTATAATGTCTTTAATAATAGCTTCTAGCATTTTCCCTATAACAGATGTTAGGCTAGCTGGCCTGCAGTTTCCTGCTTTTTGTCTTTGCCCCCCCCCCCCCCCCCACCCTCCTTTTTTGAATAAAGGAGTTAGATTTGCTATTTTCCAAACTAACGGAACCTTCCCCTGATCTAGGGAATTTTGTAAAATTAAAACTAATGCATCAACTATCTCACTAGCGATTTCTTTTAGCACCCTAGGCTGAAGTCCATCAGGACCAGAGGACTTGTCAGCCCGCAGCTCCTATAATTTGTTCAGTACCACTTCACTGGTGATTGTAATTTTCTCAAGTTCCTCCCTCCCTTCTATTTCCTGATTTACAACTATTTCTGGGATTTTATTTGTATCTTCTATGGTGAAGACCGATGCAAAATACCTGGTCAATTCATCTGCCATCTCCTTATTTTCCCTTATTAATTCCCCAGACTTACTTTCTATAGGACCAATGCTTACTTTGTTCATTTTTCTTTTCTTAAATATCTATAGAAACTCTTACTATCTGTCTTTATATTTCTCACCAGCTTTCTCTCATACTCCAATTTTTCTCTCGTTATTCTTTGTTGTTCTTCGCTGCTTTTTATATTCTGTCTAATTTTCTGACCCGCCCATCTTTGCTTAAGTTTGATACTATCTTCAACTGTTTTAGTTAACCATGGATGGCGGGTCCTCCCCTTGGAATGTTTCTTGTTGGAATGTATCTGTTCTGTGTATTCTGAAATATCCTCTTAAATGTCTGCCACTGCATCTCTATTGACCTATCCCTTAAACTACTTTGTCAATTCACTTTAGCTAGCTGTGCTTTCCTGCCCTCATAATTGCCCTTATTTAAGTTTAAAATACTAGGCTTTGATCCACTCTTCTCTCCCTCAAACTGAATGTAAAATTCAATCACATTATGATCGCTGCTGCCTAGGGGTGCCTTCGCAATGAGATCATTCATTAATCCTATCTCTATGCACAAGTCCAGGTCTAGTATAACCTGCTCTCTGGTTGGCTCCAGAATGTGCTGTTCTAAGAAACTATCCCGAAAACATTCCATGAACTCCAGGAACATAAATCACTAAAAAGCTGTGCATGGGTATTCTTTTGGGCCTCCTTATCTCGAGAGACAATGGATACGCGCCTGGAGGTGGTCAGTGGTTTGTGAAGCAGCGCCTGGAGTGGCTATAAAGGCCAATTCTGGAGTGACAGGCTCTTCCACAGGTGCTGCAGAGAAATTTGTTTGTTGGGGCTGTTGCACAGTTGGCTCTCCCCTTGCGCCTCTGTCTTTTTTCCTGCCAACTACTAAGTCTCTTCGACTCGCCACAATTTAGCCCTGTCTTTATGGCTGCCCGCCAGCTCTGGCGAATGCTGGCAACTGACTCCCACGACTTGTGATCAATGTCACACGATTTCATGTCGCGTTTGCAGACGTCTTTATAACGGAGACATGGACGGCCGGTGGGTCTGATACCAGTGGCGAGCTCGCTGTACAATGTGTCTTTGGGGATCCTGCCATCTTCCATGCGGCTCACATGGCCAAGCCATCTCAAGCGCCGCTGACTCAGTAGTGTGTATAAGCTGGGGATGTTGGCCGCTTCAAGGACTTCTGTGTTGGAGATATAGTCCTGCCACCTGATGCCAAGTATTCTCCGAAGGCAGCGAAGATGGAATGAATTGAGACGTCGCTCTTGGCTGGCATACGTTGTCCAGGCCTCGCTGCCGTAGAGCAAGGTACTGAGGACACAGGCCTGATACACTCGGACTTTTGTGTTCCGTGTCAGTGCGCCATTTTCCCACACTCTCTTGGCCAGTCTGAACATAGCAGTGGAAGCCTTACCCATGCGCTTGTTGATTTCTGCATCTAGAGACAGGTTACTGGTGATAGTTGAGCCTAGGTAGGTGAACTCTTGAACCACTTCCAGAGCGTGGTCGCCAATATTGATGGATGGAGCATTTCTGACATCCTGCCCCATGATGTTCGTTTTCTTGAGGCTGATGGTTAGGCCAAATTCATTGCAGGCAGACGCAAACCTGTCGATGAGACTCTGCAGGCATTCTTCAGTGTGAGATGTTAAAGCAGCATCGTCAGCAAAGAGGAGTTCTCTGATGAGGACTTTCCGTACTTTGGACTTCGCTCTTAGACGGGCAAGGTTGAACAACCTGCCCCCTGATCTTGTGTGGAGGAAAATTCCTTCTTCAGAGGATTTGAACGCATGTGAAAGCAGCAGGGAGAAGAAAATCCCAAAAAGTGTGGGTGCGAGAACACAGCCCTGTTTCACGCCACTCAGGATAGGAAAGGGCTCTGATGAGGAGCCACCATGTTGAATTGTGCCTTTCATATTGTCATGGAATGAGGTGATGATACTTAGTAGCTTTGGTGGACATCCGATCTTTTCTAGTAGTCTGAAGAGACCACGTCTGCTGACGAGGTCAAAGGCTTTGGTGAGATCAATGAAAGCAATGTAGAGGGGCATCTGCTGTTCACGGCATTTCTCCTGTATCTGACGAAGGGAGAACAGCATGTCAATAGTCGATCTCTCTGCACGAAAGCCACACTGTGCCTCAGGGTAGACGCGCTCGGCCAGCTTCTGGAGCCTGTTCAGAGCGACTCGAGCAAAGACTTTCCCCACTATGCTGAGCAGGGAGATTCCACGGTAGTTGTTGCAGTCACCGCGGTCACCTTTGTTTTTATAGAGGGTGATGATGTTGGCATCGCGCATGTCCTGGGGTACTGCTCCCTCGTCCCAGCACAGGCATAGCAGTTCATGTAGTGCTGAGAGTATAGCAGGCTTGGCACTCTTGATTATTTCAGGGGTAATGCTGTCCTTCCCAGGGGCTTTTCCGCTGGCTAGGGAATCAATGGCATCACTGAGTTCCGATTTGGTTGGCTGTATGTCCAGCTCATCCATGACTGGTAGAGGCTGGGCTGCATTGAGGGCAGTCTCAGTGACAGCATTCTCCCTGGAGTACAGTTCTAGGTAGTGCTCAACCCAGCGGTCCATCTGTTTGCGTTGGTCAGTGATTATGTCCCCCGATTTAGATTTGAGGGGGGTGATCTTCTTGATGGTTGGCCCAAGAGCTCTCTTCATGCCATCATACATTCCTCTGATGTTTCCGGTGTCTGAGGCCAGCTGAATATGACTGCATAGGTGTTGCCAGTAGTCGTTTGCGCAACGCCTAGCTGTTCTTTGTGCAGTACTTCTGGCTGCTTTAAGTGCTGCGGATGTTAAATCGCTGGGGGCTTTCTTGTAGTTCAAAAGTGCAATGCGCTTAGCGGCTATGACAGGTTCCAGCTCTTCATTATGAGATTGAAACCAGTCTGCATTTCTCTTCGCACTTTTGCCGTAGGTGGTCAAAGCTGACTCATAGATGGCGTCTCTGATGTGGGCCCACTTGGTCTCAGCATCCCCTGTGGGAGTGTTTTGAAGGGCTGTTACAAGTGAATTTAGAAATTTTTGTAACAGCTGTGGGTGAGAAATTCTGCTCGTGTTGATGCGCGGGTGGCCCTTCTGCTTGGAATGATGCAACTTCTTTGGTCTGAGTCTAACCTTGCTGCACACCAGGGAGTGGTCGGTGTCGCAGTCCGCACTGTGGAAGCTGCGTGTGATTTGAACACTGTTTAAGGCGGCTCGCCTTGTGACAATGAGGTCTAGCTGGTGCCAACGACGTGATCTTGGGTGCCTCCATGAAACCTGGTGACAGGGTTTAGTGTGAAAGAACGAGTTGGTGATGCAGAGGTTATGATAGGTACACAACTCAAGCAGTCTCTGCCCGTTCTCATTCATCCTTCCAACGCCATAGCGCCCAAGGCAGGAGGGCCATGAGTCATGGTCGGCCCCAACCCTGGCATTAAAGTCCCCCAGCAGGAATAGGTGTTCGGTGTTGGGGATGCTGCTAATGATGTTATGGAGTTGTTCATAGAACTGGTCTTTAGCTTCAGGTGCGGAACAGAGTGTTGGAGCATAGATGCTGAGTAGGTGTACTGGACCAGAGGTGGTGAGCAGTCGGATGGACAGTATGCGTTCCGAGCCATTTGAGGGAGGCTCTATCATGCTGAGCAAGGAGTTTCTGATGGCGAAGCCCACTCCATGCTGTCTTGGTTCTTCAGGATCCCTGCCCTGCCAGAAGAAGGTGTAGTCTTGCTCTGCTAGAGAGCCACTCGCGGGGAGGCGAGTCTCCTGAAGTGCTGCAATGTCCACATTGAGTCTACTGAGCTCGTTGTTAATGATGGCGGTCTTCCGAGAATCGTTGATTTGTGTAAGGTCTTCCGACAGGCCAGGACACATAGTTCTGACGTTCCAGCTTGCAAAGCGAAGGGCTGGTACCTTCTTTCCTTTTTTCATGTTGTTTGGTGCGGTGTATCAGTCCACCTTTCAGGCAATGACCCTGAGCTCCAAGCACCCATTGAAGCAGGCAGACTGTGGCGGGACAGAACCTTATTGACCGGGGGCTGCCCGGTTTGAGGCGGGCGGTAGCTGTCCAGTGAGGTGCAATGACCTCTCCCACCGACAAAGGCAACCCGTGGCGCCCAGTTTCTACGCCAATTTATCTGGACTTATAACCCGTAACTGCTGCCTTCCGTGTTGTTTCAGTCGCTGTGAGGCAACTATGGAGTGACCTCTCCATGGCGCATGCCTGGGCAAATTTATGGAGGTTGAGAGTTGCCCAGTCGTCAAAACCCCCCTCTCGGCCTTTCTGGTGGGGTCCAAAGGAGTGCAGGACACGACGTTTGGCACCAGTATGGCTGCAGGAACTGCCGGAAACATGCCAAAGGTGACACATGACCGCCTACGGGGTTCCGCTCCGGATTTTCTGTTAGGGTTTACTCCCTTAGCCTTGGTCTCTCCCGAGACGCCCACAAGGCAGTGGGGTTGTTGGGGCCCCTACACAGGTGTAGGATGGTGCCGGTGGGAGGAGGGGATGCAAGGGGGAGGGGTAGAGGGAGGAGGGGGGGGTGCAGGGGAAGGGGGTGCGGGGTGAAGATGGTGCGAGGGGGGGCGGGCTGGGACGGGGTTGTGAGGGGGTGAGCTGAGAGGGTGGAGCAGGGAAGGGGAGGGGGGTGGAAGGGGGGTAAAGGGGGGGGGAGGGGGGGTGGAATCTGGTGCAGGTAATAAGCCATTTCCTCAGTGCCCACCATCGACGTCCGGAAAGCTCATCTACGTCCTTCGGGAGGTGAAGCATCATTTGGCATACTTAGAGGTGGTTATATTTGCTAAGGGTTTTTTTTTGCAGTGGTTTAAATAAAGGCATGCAGCATTGCCGACAGTGCGCTGCAGATGCTCTCCGAGCCATCTCCCGCGGGCGCTTTGAAGTTGCGGCCGGGGGGGCCGTTCGTGGATGTTTTGGGTGTTCGGGGCACCTTTTCACAGGACTTCTCTCGGGTCCCGCAGCTCCTTCTTCACCTCAATGGACTTACCGCATGCCGTGGCTGCAGACACTCTGGACTGTGAAGACAGCAGGATCGGAGATTAAAGTATCGACAGCTGTGCTCGTCAGTTTCATCCGGATCAATTTCATTGAGAAAACAAAGAGCAGGTGTGGCTGGGGGAGGGCAGTGGGCCCAGGTAACATACACTAAACTAACTGTTAACTTTTAGATAGGGCTAAAATGAACTGATTTAAAGAGCCAGGGGAATTTAAACAGTTTAAGAGGGCAGATTGGGGGAGAAAACGTTAGGGATGGGAGCAGATGGCCATGGATAGAGTTGAACAGCAAGGGAGCTTCCTAGGGAGCTTCCAGCCCAGGAGCCATCTTGAAAGGGATGGGTATAAAAAGTAATAATAAAGGCTAAAGGAAATTTGGCCTTTTCGCAAGAGGGCTGAAATTCAAAACGAAAGGAGTTATGCTTCAGTTGTACAGATCTCTGGTCAGACCCCTTTACTGTAATAAAAGCACAATGCTGCGGATGCTGGAAATCTGAAATAAAAACAAAGTGCTGGAAATACTCAGCAGATCTGGAAGCATCTGTAGAGAGAGAGAAGCGGAGTTAATGTTTCAGGCCTGTAACCTTTCATCAGAACACCATCACAGTCACAGACCTGAAATGTTGAGACTGCTTCTCTCTCCACTGATGCTGCCAATCCTGCTGAGTATTTCCTGCACTTTCTGTTGTTATACTATCTTTACGGTGTTCAGTTTTAGGCACCAAACCTCAGGAAAGATATAAAAGCAAAATACTGCAGATGCTGAAAATCTGAAATAAAAACAAGAAATGCTGGAAATATTCAGGTCTGGCAGCATCTGTGCAGAGAGGAGTAGAGTTAATGTTTCAGGTCAGAGACCCTTCTTCAGAACTGACAAATATTAGAAATGTAAAACGTTTTAAGCAAGTAAAGCGGGGGGTGGGGCAAGAGATAACAAAGGTGAAGGTGTTGATAGGACAAGGTAATTGGGATACCTTCTGGGGAAGGTGGGACCTGGACAAGAAGGACGGGTTGCATCTGAACTGGAGGGGCACCAATATCCTGGGCGGGAGGTTTGCTAGAGCTCTTCGGGAGGGTTTAAACTAGTTTGGCAGGGGGATGGGAACCGGAGCTACGGATCAGTGGATGGGTTAGCTGTTGAACAGGCAGATACCGAGTGCAGAGAATTTGTGAGAAAGGTTAGACAATTGACAGGGCAAAGTTGCAGCCAGTATGATGGGTTGAAGTGTGTCTATTTTAATGCAAGAAGTGTCAGGAATAAGGGTGATGAACTTAGAGCATGGATCAGTACTTGGAGCTACGATGTTGTGGCCATTGCAGAGACGTGGATATCACAGGGGCAGGAATGGATGTTGGATGTTCCGGGGTTTAGATGTTTCAAAAGGAATAGGGAGGGAGGTAAAAGAGGTGGGGGAGTGGCATTGTTAATCAGGGATAGTATCACAGCTGCAGAAAGGGAGGTCGTCGAGGAGGGTTTGTCTACTGAGTCATTATGGGTGGAAGTCAGAAACAGGAAAGGAGCAGTCACTTTGTTGGGAGTTTTCTATAGACCCCCCAATAGCAACAGAGACATGGAGGAACAGATTGGGAGGCAGATTTTGGAAAGGTGCAGAAGTAACAGGGTTGTTGTCATGGGTGACTTCAACTTCCCTAATATTGATTGGAACCTCCTTAATGCAAATAGTTTGGATGGAGCAGTTTTTGTCAGGTGTGTCCAGGAAGGTTTCCTGACTCAATATGTAGATAGGCCAACTAGAGGGGAGACTATGTTGGACTTGGTGCTTGACAACGAACCAGGCCAGGTGGCAGATCTCTCGGTGGGAGAGCATTTCGGTGATAGCGATCACAACTCCCTGACTTTTACTATAGTCATGGAGAGGGACAGGAGCAGACGGGATGGGAAAATATTTAATTGGGGGAGGGGGAATTACAATGCTATTAGGCAGGAACTGGGGAGCTTAAATTGGGAACAGATGTTCTCAGGGAAATGCACGACAGAAATGTGGAGGTTGTTTAGGGAGCACTTGCTGTGACTGCTGGATAGGTTTGTCCCGATGAGGCAGGGAAGGGATGGTAGGGTGAAGGAACCTTGGATGACAAGAGATGTGGAACAGCTAGTCAAGAGGAAGAAGGAAGCTTACTTAAGGTTGAGGAAGCAAGGATCAGACAGGGCTCTCGAGGGTTACAAGGTAGCCAGGAAGGAACTGAAGAATGGACTTAGGAGAGCTAGAAGGGGACATGAAAAAGTCTTGGTGGGTAGGATTAAGGAAAATCCCAAGGCGTTCTACACTTGTGTGAGGAACAAGAGGATGGCCAGAGTGAGGGTAGGGCCGATCAGGGATAGTGGAGGGAACTTGTGCCTGGAGTCGGAGGAGATAGGGGAGGTCCTAAATGACTACTTTGCTTCAGTATTCACTAATGAGAGGGACCTGGTCGTTTGTGAGGACAGCGTGGAACAGGCTGATATGCTCGAACAGGTTGAGGTTAAGAGGGAGGATGTGCTGGAAATTTTGAATGATATGAGGACAGATAAGTCCCCGGGACCAGACGGGATATACCCAAGGATATTATGGGAAGCGAGGGAAGAGATTGCTGCGCCGTTGGCGATGATCTTTGCGTCCTCACTGTCCACTGGAGTAGTACCGGATGATTGGAGGGTGGCAAATGTTGTTCCCTTGTTCAAGAAAGGGAATAGGGATAACCCTGGGAATTATAGACCAGTCAGTCTTACGTCGGTAGTGGGCAAATTATTGGAGAGGATTCTGAGAGACAGGATTTATGATTATTTGGAAAAGCATGGTTTGATTAGAGACAGTCAGCATGGCTTTGAGGGGCAGGTCATGCCTCACAAGCCTTATTGAATTCTTTGAAGATGTGACAAAACACATTGATGAAGGAAGAGCAGTGGATGTGGTGTATGTGGATTTTAGCAAGGCGTTTGATAAGGGTCCCCATGGTCGGCTCATTCAGAAAGTGTGGAGGCATGGGATACAGGGAAAGTTGGCTGTCTGGATACAAAATTGGCTGGCCCATAGAAGACAGAGGGTGGTAGTCGATGGAAAGTATTCAGCATGGAGCTCGGTGACCAGTGGTGTTCCACAAGGATCTGTTCTGGGACCTCTGCTCTTTGTGATTTTTATAAATGACTTGGATGAGGAAGTGGAAGGCTGGGTTAGTAAGTTTGCCGATGACACAAAGGTTGCTGGAGTTGTGGATAGTGTGGAAGGCTGTTGTAGGTTGCAACGGGACATTGACAGGATGCAGAGCTGGGCTGAGAAGTGGCAGATGGAGTTCAATCTGGAAAAGTGTGAAGTGATTCATTTTGGAAGGTCGAATCTGAATGCAGAATACAGGCTTAAAGACAGGATTCTTGGCAGTGTGGAGGGACAGAGGGATCTTGGGGTCCATGTCCATAGATCGCTCAAAGTTGCCACCCAAGTTGATACGGTTGTTAAGAAGGCGTATGGTGTGTTGGCTTTCATTAACAGGGGGATTGAGTTTAAGAGCCACGAGGTTATGCTGCAGCTCTACAAGGCCCTGGTTCGACCACACTTGGAATATTGTGTTCAGTTCTGGTCGCCTCATTATAGGAAGGATGTGGAAGCTTTAGAGAGGGTGCAGAGGAGATTTACCAGGATGCTGCCTGGACTGGAGGGCATGTCTTATGAAGAAAGATTGAGGGAGCTGGGGCTTTTCTCATTGGAGCGAAGAAGGACGAGAGGTGACTTGATAGAGGGGTACAAGATGATGAGAGGCATAGATAGAGTTGATAGCCAGAGAACTTTTCCCAGGGTGGAAAGGGCTATCACCAGGGGGTATAATTTTAAGGTGATTGGAGGAAGGTTTCGGGGAGATGTCAGAGGTAGGTTCTTTGCACAGAGTGGTGGGTGCGTGGAATGCGCTGCCAGCGGTGGTAGTAGAAACAGATACATTAGGGACATTTAAGTGACTCTTGGATAGGTACATGGACGATAGTAGAATGAAGGGTAGGTAGTTAGTTTGATCTTAGAGTAGGTTAAAGGGTCGGCACAACATCGTGGGCTGAAGGGCCTGTACTGTGCTGTACTGTTCTCTGTTCTAATAACTGACCAGAAGGTCATGGAACAAACGGTATGTTAATGGTGTGCTGAAAGACAAAGTGTTAGTACAGAGAGGGTGACTGTGAAGCACAGTGCACTCCAAGCACAAACATTAAAAAAACAAAACAGTGGGTAAGCACAGTGGAAACAAACTAAACAAAGTGAAAAACCTAAAATAAAATAACCAAATAAAAAAGGAAAACGAAAAAATAACTAAGCATAAAAAGGAGGACACGTCATGCTCTGAAATGATTGAACTCAGTGTTCAGTCCGGCAGGCTGTAGTGTGCCTAATCGGTAAATGAGATGCTGTTCCTCGAGCTATCGTTGATGTTCATTGGAACACTGCAGCAATCCCAGGACAGGGATGTGAGCATGAGAGCAGGGTGTGATGGGGGGTGGTGGTGGTGGTGGTGGTGTTAAAATGGAAAGCAACCGGAAGCTCGGGGTCATGCTTACGGACTGAGCAGAGATGTTCTGCGAAGCAGTCACCCAATCTGCATTTGGTCTCCCCAATGTAGAGGAGACCGCCAAGTGAGCAGCGAATACAGTATACTAAATTGAAAGAAGTACAAGTAAATCACTTCTTCACCTGAAAGGAGTGTTTGGGACCTTGGATAGTGAGGAAAGAGGCCGTAAATGGACAGGTATTACACCTCCTGCGATTGCAGGGGAAGGTGCCCTGGGAAGGGGACGAGATGGTGGGGGTAATGGAGGAGTGGAAGAGGGCGCCGTGGAGGGAACGATCCCTTTGGAATGCTGACAGGGGAAGGGAGGGGAAGATGCATTCTACCCTATCTCCTCCCTCTACCCTATCTCCTCCCTCTACCCTATCTCCTCCCTCTACCCTATCTCCTCCCTCTACCCTATCTCCTCCCTCTACCCTATCTCCTCCCTCTACCCTATCTCCTCCCTCTACCCTATCTCCTCCCTCTACCCTATCTCCTCCCTCTACCCTATCTCCTCCCTCTACCCTATCTCCTCCCTCTACCCTATCTCCTCCCTCTACCCTATCTCCTCCCCCTACCCTATCTCCTCCCCCTACCCTATCTCCTCCCCCTACCCTATCTCCTCCCCCTACCCTATCTCCTCCCCCTACCCTATCTCCTCCCCCTACCCTATCTCCTCCCCCTACCCTATCTCCTCCCCCTACCCTATCTCCTCCCCCTACCCTATCTCCTCCCCCTACCCTATCTCCTCCCCCTACCCTATCTCCTCCCCCTACCCTATCTCCTCCCCCTACCCTATCTCCTCCCCCTACCCTATCTCCTCCCTCCACCCTATCTCCTCCCTCCACCCTATCTCCTCCCTCCACCCTATCTCCTCCCTCCACCCTCTGTCTCCTTTGAATCCCCTTTACTTCCTCTCTCGCTCCATCCCTGCTTGCACTCTGCCCTTCCTCATTGTCCTCTGCTCTCTTTCTCCCTTCTCTTCCTCTCTTCATTCTCTCCCTCTGAAAATAACTAATTGTGCAGTGTTGCTACCAGTGGCGGTTTCTTCTTGGATGAGCAATTGTATGTTGGCGCCAGGTCTCTGTCGTCCTCACCCGGTCACGCTGTCCTTCCATTTTCTCTCTGTTGCCATCTTTAATGTGCACTTACTCTTGGTAACCACATCTGCCTCTCCTTTTTGCTGTATTGCAGTCTTGTCATGTGCAGTTTTTTTTTTGCATTCTCTGTTTTGCATGCTGTTGGTATCACATTGAGGCCAAGGGCTTGATGATCTGCCAGCGTGCAGAAACTTGATATACACAGCAGACTAACATCCCTACAATGGCCTAGACCTGTGCTGGTCAGCCATTGTGAATTCAGCATCCATCTTGATCTGTCATTTTGTTCTTGGTTTTCCTGTAACCCACTGTACTGTTTTTGCCTGTTGCCTGGTGTCTGTTTTGTTTGTAGCCGTGAGAAGAAAAAGTCACAAACGTCAGCAAAATCTGGTTGCATAACAAGGTGTTGCTCCGGTATGTTGATGCAGCAGGATATGAAACCTCTCAATCTTCTGAATATTGCAGCTGGACTATAACCTGAATGAGGATTGTGTTTAGAGGGAATGGGTTAATAGAGCTCTGCAGCATGGTAACCTTTGATTTATTGCTGCCTTGTAATATCAGATAAAGTCTCATTAGTGGTTTTGTGGGTGCCTCCTGCACCTTTAAGGGCAGGACAGTGAGATGCTGCCAGTTAACTGGATTCTGTCTTTGGTGCTCAATTGACAATTACGTGTTTAATTCAAGATTTTACTTAACTTTCTCTCGTCAGCAGGCAATAGGATTTGTCCAAGTTTGGAGTAAGCAGAGTTGACGGGTTTTTACAGACCACCAACAGTTTTAAAGGAAGGCTTTAAGCATGACTAACATAAACAGATGAATAGATTGTAATTAGCGTAGGTGACTGAGGATTCTCTGCTGTCTGATCGGATTGTTGCTTGTACTTTTCAGCTGTGACTGAGCCTGTGGAGACTTCCCGTTGGACAGAGGAAGAAATGGAAGTGGCCAAAAAAGGTTAGTGTGTCAAAACAAAACCATGCCCTTGTTCAAATAATCAAAGGCTGCAAGTTGGCCGATTTCAAACCCTGGTATTGCCTTGCTGTGTCTTATTTTGTTCGTGTAACTGCACTGCCTTTCCGATAGAGAGCTTCCCTCTTCCAGGACTGTTGATTAACAAGCCACTTGGAATCATTTGTAAATACATTTATAAAATGATTATTTTGCAGTCTACTCATGTGAAAGCTTTGCGACTTCCATTAGATTTACTTAGAATTTACAGCATGGAAACAGGCCTTTTGACCCAACTGGGCTTATACTCCACACGAGCCTCCTCCCATTCTAACTACTTCATCTCACGCTTCCAAAATATCCTTCTATTAGAAGCCTTACTGTTATATAGAGTATATGAAGTGTTATTCAGTGATCCTATAACTCGTATATGTCAAAAACGGCTACTTTTTATGTTGTGAAAAGCGAGTGAATATAGCAGCTAAGTGCCATTGAGAAAGGTTGTTCTTGCTTCAATAATAAACATTATAGTTTAATAGCTAACAGCATTCTCACTGAGTTGTCAGGTTGGCAGCTATGCAGGGTGTTGTAGAAATAATGGAAAAACTGATTTTAAATGTTTAATCCACGCCAACACTTAGTACAGTACTGAGGGGAGTACTGCACTTTTGGAGGTCTGCTGTATTTTGGATGAGGTGTTAAACTGAGACCCTGTCTGCCTTCTCAGGTAAATGTAAAAGATTTTTTAAAAAATTAGAATTAGAACATTACAGCGCAGTACAGGCCCTTCGGCCCTCGATGTTGCGCCGACCTGTGAAACCATCTGACCTACACTATTCCATTTTCATCCATATGTCTATCCAATGACCACTTAAATGCCCTTAAAGTTGGCGAGTCTACTACTGTTGCAGGCAGGGCGTTCCACGCCCCTACTACTCTCTGAGTAAAGAAACTACCTCTGACATCTGTCCTATATCTATCACCCCTCAACTTAAAGCTATGTCCCCCCTCGTGTTTGCCATCATCATCCGAGGAAAAAGACTCTCACTATCCACCCTATCTAACCCTCTGATTATCTTGTATGTCTCTATTAAGTCATCTCTCCTCCTCCTTCTCTCTAACGAAAACAACCCCAAGTCCCTCAGCCTTTCCTCTTAAGACCTTCCCTCCATACCAGGCAACATCCTAGTAAATCTCCTCTGCACCCTTTCCAAAGCTTCCACATCCTTCCTATAATGCGGTGACCAGAACTGCACGCAATACTCAAGGTGCGGCCTCACCAGAGTTTTGTACAGCTGCATCATGACCTCGTGGCTCCGAAACTCGATCCCCCTACTAATAAAAGCTAACACACCATATGCCTTCTTAACAGCCCTATTAACCTGGGTAGCAACTTTCAGGGATTTTTGTACCTGGACACCAAGATCTCTCTGCTCATCTACACTACCAAGAATCTTCCCATTAGCCCAGTATTCTGCATTGCTGTTACTCCTTCCAAAGTGAATCACCTCACACTTCTCCACATTAAACTCCATTTGCCATCTCTCAGCCCAGCTCTGCAGCCTATCTATGTCCCTCTGTACCCTACCACACCCTTCGACACTATCCACAACTCCACCGACCTTCGTGTCATCCGCAAATTTACTAACCCACCCTTCTACACCCTCATCCAGGTCATTTATAAAAATGACAAACAGCAGTGGCCCCAAAACAGATCCTTGCGGTACACCACTAGTAACTAAACTCCAGGATGAACATTTGCCATCAACCACCACCCTCTGTCTTCTTTCAGCTAGCCAATTTCTGATCCAAAGCTCTAAATCACCTTCAACCCCATACTTCCGTATTTTCTGCAATAGCCTACCGTGGGGAACCTTATCAAACGCCTTACTGAAATCCATATACACCACATCCACGGCTTTACCCTCATCCACCTGTTTGGTCACCTTCTCGAAAAACTCAATAAGGTTTGTGCGGCATGACCTACCCTTCACAAAACCGTGCTGACTATCGCAAATGAACTTATTCTTTTCAAGATGATTATAAATCCTGTCTCTTATAACCTTTTCCAACATTTTACCCACAACCGAAGTAAGGCTCACAGGTCTATAATTACCAGGGCTGTCCCTACTCCCCTTCTTGAACAAGGGGACAACATTTGCTATCCTCCAGTCTTCCGGCACTACTCCTGTCGACAATGACGACATAAAGATCAACAGCAATGGCTCTGCAATCTCCTCCCTGGCTTCCCAGAGAATCCTAGGATAAATCCCATCTGGCCCAGAGGACTTATCTATTTTCACACTTTCCAAAATTGCTAACACCTCCTCCTTGTGAATCTCAATCCCATCTAGCCTAGTAGGCTGTATCTCAGTAATCTCCTCGACAACATTTTCTTTCTCTACTGTAAATACTGACGAAAAATATTCATTTAACGCTTCCCCTATCTCCTCTGATTCCACACACAACTTCCCACTACTATCCTTGATTGGCCCTGTTCTAACTCTAGTCATTCTTTTATTCCTGATATACCAATAGAAAGCCTTAGGGTTTTCTTTGATCCTATCCGCCAATGACTTCTCGTGTCCTCTCCTTGCTCTTCTTAGCCCTCCCTTTAGATCCTTCCTGGCTAGCTTGTAACTCTCAAGCGCCCTAACTGAGCCTTCACGTCTCATCCTAACATAAGCCGCCTTCTTCCTCTTGACAAGCACTTCAACTTCTTTAGTAAACCACGGCTCCCTCGCTCGACAACTTCCTCCCTGCCTGACAGGTACATACTTATCAAGGACACGCATTAGCTGCTCCCTGAATAAGCTCCACATTTCGTTTGTGCCCATCCCCTGCAGTTTCCTTCCCCATCCTACACGTCCTAAATCTTGCCTAATCGCGTCATAATTTCCTTTCCCCCAGCTATAATTCTTGCCCTGCGGTATATACCTGTCCCTGCCCATCGCTAAGGTAAACCTAACCGAATTGTGATCACTATCGCCAAAGTGCTCACCTACATCTAAATCGAACACCTGGCCGGGTTCATTACCCAGTACCAAATCCAATGTGGCATCGCCCCTGGTTGGCCTGTCCACATACTGTGTCAGAAAACCCTCCTGCACACACTGGACAAAAACTGACCCATCTAAAGTACTCGAACTATTGTATTTCCAGTCAATATTTTGTCAAAAAGATGTATGATGTGCATTTATACAGTTCAGATTCACTGGATCCTCCTGACCAGAACAGTAGGTGTAATGGTGGCAGAGGCATAGTACATTATGACCAGATTTTGTTGAGGTGGGAGCTTAGTTGGATGAAATTGAGGCTTTTGCAGAGGACAGAAGTTCAAGGTCATAATGTGGAATGTCATAGAGTGTGGTGCAAGCCAGTAAGGAATGAGGTTGGGCGACAGAGATATAAGAATTCAAAAGTATTCAAAAGTTGCTTTAGCTTTCAGTCCTTACTGTCAGCAGAGATGAGTTTATTATTGAAGTGTTGGATCAGCTGATGGGCCATGTTGAATGTATCATGAGATATCCGTGATAATGGATCTGAAAGTGGAGGTGGGAAACTTTAGCCTCAAAATGTGAGATGGGTCAGAGTTGGGGGTAGGTGCTTGTTCTTTTAAATGTCTAGATACTAATACGTGCAGAGGATTCTGAGTGCAGGATCTAGGAACAAGTTTAGTAGTTGATTAAGTAATGTTGTTGGAATCACTTCCCATTTCTGAAGATGACTCCATTGTACCTCACTTACTTCAAAAACATTCATGATCTCCCAACATACTGAGTGCAGTTCTTAAAATAAATTGTGTTTTTTTTCACTAAATAACTGGAGCCGCAGTGCACGTCGGGTGTCCTGAAAACCTCTGGCAATGTGCCTGGGGTTGAGCAAGAATGGGCGGTGCTGGTTGTGAACCTGTTGTGTGTGACTTCGGAATCAGTTCTGTAGTTCGCTTTGACCCCTCATTATTTTTCTCTGAATTGTTGAAGCTTTGTTTTATCACTTTCTATGTTTGGTGGCAGATTTGGGACAAGGTTTCATCAATTCAGCTCCTGTTTCTAAATGCAATAAATTTGAACAGTTTTGAAATTTGTTTTAGATTTTTTGATCTTCAGTTTGCACAATGCATCTGGTTATTTTCACACATCGCTGGAGTGCAGCTCTGTCTGCATAGAGGTGAAGCTCAGCGCTACACAACTTATTTTCTCAACTTTAGTTGTGCAGATCTTTTTCCATTACCCATAAAAATGCTGCAAGTTGTGGATGCATTAACTTTCATTACTAGTTTTTCTCTAGTAGTTTCATGTTCTGTTATTGTATTACTCCAATTGTACAAACAGTAATTGTTAACATGCAGCGCATTGCAGGTAGAGAACGCTGCTGTGAGTTGGGGAGAGGGGCAGGAGGCTGCTGTGACCTGCAGAGGTCAGGGTGGTGTAGCTGTTGTAGACCTTGGAGGAATGCAGAGTAAACCCCTGGCCTCTTTTCAGTACTGTAAACCACCTTTGCAAACCTCTATCCTTTGTCTCCTCCACCCTCACCTTCAACCATAAGTGTGAGGAGCTCTTGGGCTTCTTTGCCCCTGAGACCATCTGATCAGCTGCCTCTGCCACTTTACTTCCTTGCACTAGCCCACCGCGCCAAATTTCCGGTCAAGGTCCCGCTGCCCCAACAATGAACTCCCGTCATTCTCTAGTTTTTCTCCTCTCTCCTCTAATGCTCTCTCCAAGACCAGCTTGTCCGTGGGACCCACCTCCTCCTCCCTCAACTCTGTTGCCACTAAACTGCTGACCACACAATTTCCTTTTGTGGTCCCCATGCTAGCTGATACTGTTAACGGTTCTCTCTCTCCTAGTACTGTCCCTCTCTCCTTCAAATCTGCCGTCATCATCCCTTTCCTCAAGAAACAAACCTTGACTACTCCATACTTTCTAAACTACTGCCCTATTTCCAACCTCCCTTTCCTCACCAAAGTCCATGTTGATGCCTCCCAAATCCCTGCCCAAATTTTCAGGAACTCCATGATTGAATCTCTCCAATCGTCTCTCCAGCCTTACCACAGTACTGAAACAGCTCTTATCAGAGTCACAATGACTACTCAAGTGACTGACATAGGTAAACTATCCCTCTTCATCCTTCTTGACCTGTCTGCAGCCTTTGACATGGCTGACCACACAAACCTTCTCCAACACCTGCCAACCCATCATCCAGCTGGCAACACGCAGCTCTACTGTACCATCATCTCTCTTGATCCCTCCACTATCACGAAATTGAGAGTGCTTGACTGACATGCGTTACTGGATGGGCAGAGGTTTCCTCCAATTAAATATTGGGAAGACCGTAGCCATTTTCTTTGGTCTCTGCTACAAAATCTGTTCGCTAGCTACCATCTCTATCCCTCTCCCTCGCAACTGTCTGAGGCTGAACCAGACTGTTCACAGCCTTGATATCATGTTTGACCCCATGATGAGCTTCTGACCACATATTCACACCATCACTAAGACCACCTATTTCCAGCTCAGTAAGATCGCCCAACTTCACCCTTGCCTCAGCTCATCTGCTGCTGAAGTCCTCATTGTTGCCGTTGTTACCTCTAGACTTGACTATTCCAGCACACTCCTGGTTGCCCTCCCACATTGTACAGTCCATGAACTGGAGGTCATCCAAAATTCTTCTTCCCATGCCCTTACTCACATCAGTCCCCTTCATCCATCACCTCTTTGCTCACAGACCTCCACTGATTCCCAGTTAAGCAATGCCTCGATTTTAAAATTCTCATTTTTGTTTTCAAATCCCTCCATAGCCCCGCTTCTCATCTCTTCAATCTCCTCCAGACCCACAACCCTCCGAAATACCTGCTCTCCTGTCATTCTGGCCGCTTGAGCATCCTCGATTTTAATCGCTCTACCATTGGTGGCCATGCTTTCAGTTGCCAAGGCCCTGAGCTCTGGGGTTCCCTCCCTATACCTCTCCACCTCTCTTCCCTCCTTAAAATGCTCCTGAAAACCTACCTCTGACAAAGATTTTGACCTCTCTCCTAATATCGCCTTGTGTGGGTCATATTTTGCTTATAGCACTCCTATGAAGGATGTAAATGCATTACAAGCTGTATAGAGAAGGTTTACTAGACTAATATCTGGAATGGGCGGGCTCTCTTACAAGAAAAGATTGGACAGGTTAGGCTTGTATCTGCTGAAAGACTAAGAGGCATCTTTATTGAAACATATAAGATCCTGAAGGGTCTTGACAGGGTGGATGTGGAAAGAATGTTTCCCTTTGTGGGAGAATCTAAAACTAGGGGTCACTGTTTAAAAATAAGGGGCTGCCCATTTAAGACAGAGATGAGAAATTTTTTCTCTGAGGGTCGTGAGTCTTTGGAATTCTCTTCCTCAAAAGGCGGTGGAAGCAGAGTCTTTGAATATTTTTAAGGCAGAGGTAGATAGATTCTTGATAAGCAAGGGGGTGAAAGGTTATCGGGGGTAGGCGGGAATGTGGAGTAATCAGTTCAGCCATGAAATTATTGAATGGCGGAGCAGGCTCGATGGGCCTACTCCTGCTCCTAATTTGTATGCTCGTATGAAGCAACTTGGAATGTTTTATTATGGTAAAGGCGTCATACAAATGCAACTCGTTGTTTTTGGTTCCACTCAGCCCAGTGCTTGCTGGTTCTGAGCAGCCCATTACAAAATAGCACGCAAAGTTAGAGTATTATGCAGTTATATGGCAGGACACGACCATAACACGTGGAACAACGTGCTGAACAGTTATATGGAAAATACAGATGAATTTTGCCTTGTGAGAAATTCAGGAAATGGAACCGTTAGCCATTTACACATGGAGAGACTGAACAAATGCCCATCCCTGTTAGTCTCGGAATTTAATCCAGGGGTTGCTGTGCAGAAGTAAGGTGATTTCTGTTCATCAGTCAGGTTCAGTTTTAGTCAAAATAAATATAGTCCCTACAGTCGCTTACAAATTGGATCATCAAAGAGCTAAGTATTAAGATGCTGGATGTCTTTGTTTCTAAAATGTAATTGGATTGTGGGTTTAACTAACAGAGTGCTTTAAGAGGGTCACATGGGCTGCAAGCTGGAGGATGTATTTGTGGCGGATTGATTATGAATGTCTCTGAATGTCATGGGTGGGTGGGGGTGATTGTGGAAATTCCATTTATAGGTGTGCAAGTGGAGTTACTCTAGATTTTTGGTGAGTTTGAGAATTCATTTATCCTATTAGGGACAAGGAGAGTGATATGAGATGTAGGGCAAGGCTAGAATACTAACAGTACTTTGTATTGGTATTTACTCAGGAAGAGAATCCTGACAAAATATCGGTAGAAGTGGAGATAGTAAAGCTGATGGATGGGGTGAAAATGGATAGGCAGGTTATACTAGTAAGGCTGGCTATGCTGAGAGTGTATAAATTGCCTGGTTCGGATGGTATGCGTCCCAGGTTGCTAAAGGAAGTGGGGATGGAGATAGCGGAAGAATTTGCCATAATCTTCCAATCTTCCCCAGATACGGGGGGAGTTGCCAGAGGATTGGAGAGTGGCAAACGTGACAGCCTTATTCAAGAAAGGATGTAAGGACATTCCTCGTAACGACAGGATCGTCAGATTAATATCAGTGGTGGATAAAGTTTTAGAAACAATCAGGGAAAAAGTCAACAATCACTTGGATGTAGGAGCAGGAGTAGGCCATTCAATCCATCGAGCCCGATCCGCCATTCTGTACGATCATGCTGATCATCGACTTCAATGCCTTTTTCCCCACACTATCTTCATATCCCTTTATGTCACTGGTATTTAGAAATCTGTCAATCTCTGCTTTAAACATACTCAATGACTGAACTTCCACAGAGAATTCCAAAGATTCACAACCCTCTGAGTAAAGAACTTTCTCCTCATCTCTGTCTTAGTGGCTTCCCCCTTATTTTGAAATTGTGTCCCCTAGTTCTAGACTCCCCAACCAGGGGAAACATCTTGCCTTCATCTACCCTGTAAGTATTTTGTAGGTTTCAATGAGATCACCTGTCATTCTTTGAAACTCTAGAGAATACAGGCCCAGTTTCCCCAATCTCTCTCCATTGGACAGTCCCGCCATCACTGTTTGGTGACCCTTTGTTGCACTCTCTCATTACAAGGAATGTCCTTACATCCTTTCTTGAATAAGGCTATCACGTTTGCCACTAAGAATAATATCCTTCCTAAGGTAAGGAGACCAAAACTGCACACAGTACTGCAGGTGCAGTCTAACCAAGGTTCTATACAATTGAAGCAAGACTCTGCTACTCCTGTACTCTCATGCTGTTGCAATAAAGGCTAACATAAAATTAGCCTTCCTAATTGCTTGCTGCACGTGCATGTTAGCTTTCGGTGACTTATTAACGAGGACATCCAGGTCCCTTTGTACATCTACACTTTCTGATCTCTTATTTAAGAAATACTCTGCATATTTGTTCCTTCCATCAAAGTGGATAACCTCACATTTTTCCACATTATATTCCATCTGCCATGTTCTTGCCCATTCACTTAGCCTGTCCAAATCCCATAGAAGCTTTTTTTTAGATTAGAGATACAGCACTGAAACAGGCCCTTCGGCCCACCGAGTCTGTGCCGAACATCAACCACCCATTTATACTAATCCTACACTAATCCCATATTCCTACCAAACATCCCCACCTGTCCCTATATTTCCCTACCACCTACCTATACTAGTGACAATTTATAATGGCCAATTTACCGATCAACCTGCAAGTCTTTTGGCTTGTGGGAGGAAACCGGAGCACCCAGAGAAAACCCACGCAGACACAGGGAGAACTTGCAAACTCCACACAGGCAGAACCCGGAATCGAACCCGGGTCCCTGGAGCTGTGAGGCTGCGGTGCTAACCACTGCGCCACTGGGCCGCCCTTTGCTGCTTTGCATCTTCCTCACAACATCCATTCCCACTTAGTTTTGTGTCATCAGCGAACTTGGAAATATTACATTTGGTCCCCACATCCAAATCATTGATATACACTGTGAACAGCTGGGGCCCAAGTGCTGATCCTTGCGGTACCTCACTAGCCTGCCAACGCAGGAATTACCCGTTTATTCCTACTTTCTGTTTTCTGCCTGTTAACCAATCCTTAATCCATGCCAGTATATTACCGCCTATCTCGTGCTATAATTTTTCTAACCAAACTCCTGTGGGGTCTTTATCAAAAGCCTTCTGAAAATCCAAATATACTACTCCATTGACTTCCCTTTATGAATTCTGCCAGTAACAGTCTCAAAAAAACTCAAACAGGTTAGTCAAACATGATATCCCATTCAAAAATCCATGTTGACTATGTCCAATCAGATCATTATTATCCAAGTGTCCATTTATCACATCCTTTAGAATAGATTCTAGTATTTCCCTACTACTGATGTAAGGCTAACAGGTCTGTCGAACCCTGTTTTTTCTCTCTCTCCCTCCCTTCTTAAAAAGTGGAGTGACATTTGCGACCTTCCAATATGGGAGAACCATTCCAGAATCTACAGAATTTTGGAAGATGATCACCAATGCATACACTATCTCCATAGCTACCACTTTCAACACACTGGGATGTAGAATGTCAGGTCCCGGGGACTTATTAGCCTTCAGCCCCATTAATTTCTCCAGTACAACATTCTTACAAATACTAATTTCCTTCAATTCCTTATTCTTCCTAACCCCTTGGATCTCTAATTCTGGGAGATTTCTAGCATCTTCCTCAGTGAAGACAGACACAATTTAATAATTTAGCTTCTCTGCCATTTCTCTATTCTCCATTATAAATTCTCCTGACTCTGCCTGTAATGGACCCACATTTGTCTTAGCCATACGTTTCCTTTTTACGTACCTATAGAAGCTTTTACAGTCCATTTTTATGTTTTTTACTAGTTTAAATTCATATTCTATTCTCCTTTTATCAGTTTCTTTATTTATTTTTTTTATAGATGTAGTACTGAAACAGGCCCTTCGGCCCACTGAGTCTGTGCTGACCAACAACCACCCATTTATACTAATCCTACATTAACCCCATATTCCCTACCACTAAGGGCGGCACAGTGGCGCAGTGGTTAGCACCGCAGCCTCACAGCTCCAGGGACCCGGGTTCGATTCCAGGTACTGCCTGTGTGGAGTTTGCAAGTTCTCCCTGTGTCTGCGTGGGTTTTCTCCGGGTGCTCCGGTTTCCTCCCACAAGCCAAAAGACTTGCAGGTTGATAGGTAAATTGGCCATTATAAATTGTCACTAGTATAGGTAGGTGGTAGGGAAATATAGGAACAGGTGGGGATGTTTGGTAGGAATATGGGATTAGTGTAGGATTAGTATAAATGGGTGGTTGATGTTCGGCACAGACTCGGTGGGCCGAAGGGCCTGTTTCAGTGCTGTATCTCTCTAATCTAAACATCCCCACCATTCTCCTACCACCTACGTACACTAGGGGCAATTTACAATGGCCAATTTACCTATCAACCTGCAAGTCTTTGGCTGTGGGAGGAAACCGGAGTACCCAGCCACACGGTCACAGGGAGAACTTGCAAACTCTACACAGGCAGTACCCAGAACTGAACCCGGGTCGCTGGAGCTGTGAGGCTGCGGTGCTAACCACTGTGCCGCCCGTGTTCTTGCTCCTCCTTTGCTGTATTCTAAAATCAATCCTCAGGTTTACTACCATTTCTGGCAACTTTTACAGCCTTTTCTTTTAATCTTATACAGTCCTTAACTTCTTTTGTTATTCACGGCTGGCTGCCTTTTTTGGGGGGTTTTTGTGCCTTGAAGGAATGTATAGTTGCTGTAAACTATGTAATAATTCTTTGAGGACTATCCACTGTCATACCTATTGATGTATTTTCTCAATCCACCTCAGCCAATTTCCCCCTCATACCTTCATAATTTCCATTGTTCAAATTTAACACCCTGACTTCAGATTGAACTACCTCACTTTTAAACATCATGTAAAATTCATATATCATATTATGAACCCTAAAGGTTCTTTTACAACAAGATTATTAATTAGCCCTTTCTCATTACATAATACTAGATCTAAAATAGCCTGTTCTCTAGTCAGTTCCTCAACATAATATAAAAGCAAAATACTGCGGATGCTGGAAATCTGAAATAAAAACAAGAAATGCTGGAACCACTCAGCAGGTCTGGCAGCATCTGTGGAAAGAGAAGCAGAGTTAACGTTTCGGGTCAGTGACCCTTCTTCGGAACTCAACATACTGCTCTAGAAAACCATCCCTAACGCATTCCAGAAACTTGTCCTCCACAGTATTAGTGCTCATTAGCTTTACCCAGTCTATATGCAAATTGAGTTCACCCATGATTACTCTATTACCCAAGCCACATGCTTCTCTAATCTCCTGATTAATACCTGCCACACACCACCACTACTGTTTGGCCTATAAACAACTCTTACCAATGTTTGCTGCCCCTTGCTGTTTCTTACCTCCACCCAAACAGATTCCACATTTTGTTCTTCTGATCTGAGATCCTCCCTTACTAATGTACTGATCCCATCCCTTCCTATCAGTGCAACACCACCTCCTTTTCCTTTTTGCCTGTCCTCCTTAAATGTTGAATATCTTTGAATATTCAGTTCCCAGTCTTTTTATTTATTTAGAGGTACAGCACTGAGACAGGCCCTTCGGCCCACCGAGTCTATACCGACCATCAACCACCCATTTATACTAATCCTACATTAATCCCATATTCCTACCACATCCCCACCTTCCCTATATTCTCCTACCACCTACCTATACTGGGGGCAATTTATAATGGCCAATTTACCTATCAACCTGCAAGTCTTTGGCTGTGGGAGGAAACCGGAGCACCCGGAGGAAACCCACGCGGTCACAGGGAGAACTTGCAAACTCCGCACAGGCAGTACCCAGAATTGAACCTGGGTCCCTGGAGCTGTGAGGCTGCGGTGCTAACCACTGCGCCACTGGTCACCCAAAAGCCACATTTCCATTATGGGAATTGGATCATACCCATTTACCTCTATTTGTGCCTTTAAATCATCGACCTTGTTGCAAATGCTCCGTTCATTCAGGTAGAGTGCCTTTAACCTTGTCGTCTTGACATCATTCTGCATTCTAAGCCTAGTTGATGCTCGCCTTTGTTTCGCCTGCCTTCTAATGTCGCTTGCTAATTTTCTACCTCCTGTTACCAGTTTTACTTCCTTCCAATTTGAACAACCCTCAGGTTCCCATTCCCCTGACAAGCTAGTTTAAACCCTCCCCGACAACACTAGCAAGTCTCCCTGCGAGGATATTAGTTCTGGTCCTGTTAAGGTGTAACCCGTCCATCTTATACAGGTCCCACCTGCCCCAGAACCGGTCCCAATGCCTCAGAAATCTGATGCCCTCCCTCTTACACCAATTCTCCAGCCACGTGTTCAATCGATCAGTCCTCCTATTCCTATGCTCACTAGCACGTGGCACTGGGAGTAATCCTGAGATTACTGCTCTTGAGGTCCTGCTTTTTAATTTCCTTCCTAACTCCCTAAAATCTACTTTCAGGGCCTCATCCCTCTTCCTACCTACGTCATTGGTACCAATGTGGGCCATGACCTCTGGCTGTTCACCAAGAAGGTTGTCCTGCAACCGCTCCATGACATCCTTAACCTTGACACCAGGGAGGCAGCAAGCCATCCTGAAGTCACGTTTACTGCCACAGAAGCACCTGTCTGATACCCTGACTATCGAATCCCCGATCACTATTGCTGTTCCACTCTTCTTCCTCCCCTCCTGTCCACCTGTGGTGTCACGGACTTTGCTCTGGCTGCAGTACCCTGAGGAACCATTGCCCTCACCAGTATCCAAAATGGAAAACCGATTAGCAAGCAATATAGACTCAGGGGACTCCTGCACAACCTGCCTGCTTCTCTTAGACTGCCTGACGGTCACCCATTCCCTCTCTGCCTGCATGCTCCTAACCTGTGGTGTGACCACCTCCCTAAATGTGCTATCCACGTAGACCTCTGCCTTGCAGATGCACAGCAGTGACTCCAGCCGCCGCTCAAGTTCCGAAACCCAAAGCTCAAGCTTCTGCAACCGGTGTCACTTCCTGCAGATGCGTTCGTCTGGGACACTTGGTGCCTCCGTGACTTCCCACATAGCGCAAGATGTACATTCCACTCGGCTGAGCTGCCCTGCCATAATGTAACTTTAAAAACTATTTATTACAGTTAGAATAAGTATAATAACTTGCCAGTTACTCACCAATCAGCTTCTTCCCCTCTACGCAAGAAAGAGCCAGCTAATGGAAGCTGAAAAAGTTAGAAAAAGAAAGAGAAGGAAAGGAGCACCTGCTTCATCAAACTCCCTTAACTCACCAACCTCTCACTTTACACTTTGTGGTCTCAAAACAGCACTCAGTCGAGACAAAGCAGCACTGAGAAAGCCCTGCTTTATACTTTCTGAAAAACAACTGATTCAAGCATCAGAAAACCAGTTTAAGGTGGCTCCTAAGTAACTAGCTGCAGTTGCTCCCAGAGAGCTTATATATCCATGTTTTAAGGCTGGAATAAAACTTAACTTTTCTTTACTCACGGAGAAATTTTAGTTAACTCCTAAATTGAAGAAAAAACTATATATTAGACAGAAATTAACCCTTAAAATTCTTCTCACCAGACCCAGCAGCAGAGACGATGAATGATTTCAAAAGGAATTTGCAAGGGGACCTGAGGGAAATAAACTTGCAGAGCTACGGGGATGGAGCGGAGGCATGGGACTGACTGGATTGCTCTAAAAAGAACCGGCATGGACATGTTGGGCTGAATGTCCTCCTTGTATGCCTTAATGACTCTGACTCATTGAGTTTTCACCTTGTTTCCTTCTGTCTTACTTTAGGCCTCGTAGAACATGGGCGGAACTGGGCAGCCATTGCCAAGATGGTGGGCACCAAAAGCGAAGCGCAATGCAAAAATTTCTACTTTAACTACAAGAGGCGGCACAACCTGGACATGCTGCTGCAGCAGCACAAGCTTAGAGTGGTGAGTCAGCCTTTCCACTTGCATGGGTGTTTCCCCTCAGAGAATCTAGAAGTGGGGGGTGTAGTTTCAAAATAAGGGGCTGCCCATTGAAGATGGCAATGAGGGATTTCCTTTTCTTGGAGGGTCACGACTCTCTGGAATTCTCTACCCCAGAACGCTATGGAGGCAGGATCATTGTCTCTATTCAAGGCTGACATAGACAGATTCTTGAATTATAGGGGAGTTAAGTGTATGGGCAACCGGCAGGAAAGTGGAGTTGAGGCCAAGATCAGATTTACCAGGATCTTATTGAATGACCAAGAAGGTTCGAGCTGTTGTTCTTATGCTCCTCATCTGGGAATGATCATTTATGGAAGGGCCCCTCACACAGCACTAGGTACAAATTGTTCAAAGTGAACCCTGTTGAGTAACAGGCAGGAAGTTGAAATATCGCAAGATACTACCCTATATCGTACCAAACTGTAATTTCTTTAATTTTGGAGGCACCAGTACTTTTCATGGGGTCATGGGTAGACATTTGGAACACTCTTCTGCAAATGACAATTGTTACAAGGCCGGTTGTTCATTAAAAAAATTTTTTTGTTCGTTCTTGGGATGTCAGTGTCACTGTCAGGGCCAGCATTTATTGTCCATCCCTAATTGCCCTGGAGCAGGTGTTGGTGAACTGCTGCAGTGCATGTGGTCTAGGTACACCCACAATGCTGTTAGGGCGCAAGTTCCAGGATTTTGACTGAACAACAGTGAAAGAACGCCAATATAGTTCCAAGTCAGGATGGTGTGTGTCTCGGAAGGGTCATGCAGGTAGCTGGTGTTCTGCGCCTGCTGCCCTTGTTGGTCTTGTGGTAGAGGTTGCTGGTTTGGAAGGTGCTGTCAAAGGATTCTGCGATTGATCGATTTTTGTTAATGAAGGGTATTAAGGGATATGGGCCAAAGGCTGGAATGTCTCAGAGCAGCCATGATCTCATAGAATGGGCGGAACAGGCTCGAGGGGCTAAATGGCCTGCTCCTCTTCCTATGTTCCTTTTCCTTCCTTTGACATGGGTGTTATGTGATAGTGAGGTCATGGATGTAAAGGTATAAGACTCCCAGGAGTTTTCTCACATCTTCTCTGTCTCCTCAGCAACAGATGTCACGGAGATCACGCGAAGATCGGGAAGTGTCTCAGTGTGAAAGCATTGCTTCAACTGTATCTGCACAAGAAGATGAGGACAATGAAGTCTCCAATGAGGAGGAGAATGCAGAGGACAGTGAAGGTACAAAGGAATCCAGGTCACCATGTGCTAGGGTCATAATACCTGCTTGGATAAGTTCAAAGTTTGTATGGGGGTGGGGTGGGGGGGTAGTGGTGGATGGTGTGGGAAGTCAGGATCCAGAAATATCCAAAGCATTGTGTTCCTTTACTTGTGACTGCACTGAAGAAAATACTTAACCTGCCAGTATCCACACTGCAAGATGATACTTGGCTCCTGCCGATATCTGCATGCCAGAACTATATTCGGCTTCAATTGGTACACACTCTGTCCAATTATATTCGGCTTCCACCAATATTTGCACAACAGAACAGGACTAAAATCCAGGCCTGATGGTACTGTTGTGTTAAAAATGTTGATTGTTTAATTATGCAAGGTGCAGGTACATAAGAATTTTATTAACATACATAAAAACATACGAATTAGGAACAGGAGTAGGCCACACGTCCCCTCGAGCCTGCTTCGCCATTCAACAAGATCGTAGCTGATCTGATTGATATCTTAACTCCACCTTCCCGCCTACCCCCGATAACCTTTCAAGCCTTGCTTATGGAGAATCTGTCTACCTCTGCCTTAAAAATATTCAAAGACTCTGCTTCCACCGCTTTTTGAGGAAGAGAATTCCAAAGACTCACAACCCTCAGAGAAAAACTTTCTGCTCGTTGCTGTCTTAAATGGGTGACCCCTTATTGTTAAACAGTGACCCCTAGTTCTAGATTCTCCCTCAAGAGGAAACATCCTTTCCACATCCACCCTGTCAAGACCCCTCAGGATCTTATATGTTTCAATCAAGTTGCCTCTTACTCTTCTGAGCTCCAGCGGCTACAAGCCTAGCCTGTCCAACTTTTCCTCATAAGACAACCTGCCCATTCCAGGCATTAGTCTAGTAAACCTTCTCTGAATTGCTTCTAATGCATTTACATCCTTCCTTAAAAGACTAATACTGTACTCAGTACTCCAGATGTTGTCTCACCAATGCCCTGTATAACTGAAGCATAACTTCCCTATTTTTGTATTCAATTCCCCTCTCAATAAACAATGACATTGTATTAGCTTTCTTAATATCTTGCTGTACCTGCATACTAATCTTTTGTGATTCATGCAATAGGGCACCCAGATCCCTCTGCATCTCAGAGCTCTGCAATCTCTCACCATTTAGATAAATATGCTTCTTTTTTATTCTTCCTGCCAAAATGGACAATTTCACACTTTCCCACATTATACTCCATTTGCCAGGTCTTTGCCCAGTCACTTAACCCATCTATAGTCCTTTGTAGCCTTCTTATGTCCTCTTCACAACTTAATTTCCTACCTATCTTTGTGTCATCAGCAAATTAGCAACCATACCTTCGGTCCCTTCATCCAAGTCATTTAAATAAATTGTTAAAATGTTGAGGAGCCAGCACTGATTCCTGTGGCACACCACTCGTTACATCTTGCCAACCAGAAAATGACCTATTTTTGTTTACTCTCTATTTCCTGTTAGCTCGTCAGTTTGCTATCCATGCCAATATGTTACCCCGTACCCATTTATCCACAGCACATGTTACTTCAAAGAACAATCTGTGCAACTTTACTGACCTAGAGGCCAGCCACATCCAGTCTTAAACTCTCTGTAATTTACCTCCCTACACTCTTTCCAACAGAGCAGTTCTGTATTCAGTGTGTCTGTTCTGAGCATAAAAGGAGGCCCTGGAGAGAGATTGTGTTTTGTAGGTGAACCAGCAAGAAGGGTGATTGTACAATGTATTAATTAAACATCCTATTATCAAGCACACCTGTTGGAGCTTAAAAGTAGTTAATTTTTAGATGCGTCCTCAATCCCAAGGACTGATGGCAAACCTGCTGTCCAGGCTTGCTGCTGTGTTTGTGGGACAACTTAGGCCTTTATCTCAGTTTCATCCTGTAGTATCTAGAAATCACCAACACAATATCCGCATACGTGGTTTAATGGAGCAGATGATCAATCATTAGATGTTCATTTCTAGACGTGCCTGTGATGCCGATCAAGTGGAAAAGAACGGAGTTTGCAACTTGTGTTCATGCTGTATATGTTTCCATTTCTCAGTCATCTGTTTAAGCAGAATTTACTGCATATTGATTAGGGAGAACATTGCAAATACACAAACCAGTCAGCATCTAAGCAAGTTATGCTTTGTGGAGCCCTTTGTCTGATGAAAGATTAACATGTCTTTCCTCCCCTGACTGAATTGTATTTATTTCCATTTTCCATTGTTATTTCAGATTTGCATCATTTGTTGCTTTACATTTTGTCCCTCCACACTTTCTTCTTGTCCCAAAGGCCTTAATTGTTACAGATGAATGTGAATTCTTTATTCCCAGGAGCTGAGAACAGCTCAGACACTGAAAGTGCGCCTTCGCCATCACCTATGGAGACAGGCAAGTCAAGCAAGGAAAATACTGAGGCTAACAGATTAACGGGAGAGGAGCTCAATCCTACCACCAAGAACGTTCCAAGTACACCACCTGTCTCTCCAGCACCAACCGCTGCCTCGCCTGAACTGCAAGTCAAGCAGGAGTTGAACTTGGGCTTTGAGGAGTCAATGGAGGGGCAGAGGGAACCTGATGCTGAAGCAAAGCCTGCGTTTGAACCGCTGATGAAGACCAAAACTGAGCCTGTGGATGTGGATATGAAGCCAGAAGAAAACCTTCAGGTTAAAGTGGAAGTGGATGCCAAAGACAAGGAGTTTGAGAAAGCCAGGCAGCAGGAAACAATGGGTTCGGAGCTGCTGGATCTGCCGCAGCCCAGAGCACAGGTGGAGTCTCACTCGGATAATGATTCAAGTGCAACTTGCAGTGCGGATGAAGTGGAAGATGGAGAGCCTGAGAGGCAAAGGTGGGTCTGTTCTGTTCGATAAAGGGGCATGATTACACAGAAAGTTACTTTATCTGCAGGGCCAGTGATTTTTAATTTTTATGGAAAAAATAGATGGGATAAGAACCAGAAGTGATGTGAGGAAAAACGTTATTATGCAAGGAGTGGTGAGGAATTGGAATGCAGTGTCTGATAGGGTTGTGGATACAGAGTCAGTGGTACCTTCAAAAGGAAATTGGATAAATTCTTGAAGGATGAAAATATTCAGGAATTTGGGGAAAAAGTAGGGAAAGGGATTAACTGGATTGCTTTTCGAAAGAGCGAGCACCAAATAGCTGCCTCCGGCGCTGTGTTATTCTATGAGTATGATCCCCAAGTCAATACTAAAACTCATGGCACCCAGTATAATCAAAACAGTTCTGAAGAAGGGTCACTGACCCGAAACGTTAACTCTGTTTCTCTTTCCACAGATGCTGCCAGACCTGCTGAGTGGTTCCAGCATTTCTTGTTTTTATTTCAGATTTCCAGCATCCGCAGTATTTTGCTTTTATAATAAAAACAGTATTTGATTTATTCAGTCACCATGAACAAGTGACCTCGGTTATAAACAGTGAAGTATAGAGTAAGTGAAAACCTTGGTAATGTAGTTCATGCTTTTCCTCATTGGGTAGCCACTGTTCCATGGTCATCACAACTATTCCTATTGCTATGGAATTGTATTCCTGATTAATTAGGAAAAAGCAGTGTTTACAAATACTTACTGAATTCCAGTCCTATTATGAGGGTGTTATTTGCAACACTTCACTATCTCTTCATAAATGGCCAATAATTTTGAAATTATTCAGCTGAAATTAGCAGCTCCTGCATGCAGCTGATTGCAAGTGAATGGGAACAGGAGTCAACAATTTAGTCTTTCAAGTCTGTTCTGCCATTTAGTTAGATCATGGCTGATCTGTACTTCAGTTCCATTTACCTGCCTTTGATACATATCCCTTAATTCTGTAATTCTTTCAAATTGTGAAGGGGTTTGATAGGGTAGTTGTAAAGAAAGTGCTTCCACTTATGGGGGAATCCTGAACTAGTGGCTATAAATATAAGATAATTATATTTAAGAAAGGAGGGAGAGAGAAAACATGGAGCTACAGCCTGACATCAATTGTCAGGAAAATGTTGGTATCCATTATTAAGGAATTGGTAAGAGAGCACTTAGAAGATCATAATATGATTAGGCAGAGTCAACATTGTCTTAAGGAAACCTGTTCAATGTTTTGAGGATGTAACTAGCAGGCTAGATAAAAGGGAACCAGTGGATGTAGTATATTTGGATTTTCAAAAGGCATTTGATAAGATGCCACACGAAAGGTTGCTGCAGAAGATAAGGACTCATAAGGTTGGATAATAGCATGGATAGAAGATTGGTTAAAGGACAGAAAACAGAGTAGGAAGAAATGAGTCATTTTCAAGTTGGCAGGCTGTAGCTAGTGGTTGCCACAAGGATTAGTGCTGGCACCTCAGTTATTTGCAATCTATATTAATGACTTAGATGAAGGGACAGTGTAATGTATCCAAGTTTGTTGACTACAAAGTTAGGTGGGAAAGTAAGCTGTGAGGAGGCCACAAAAGAGTCTGCAAAGTGAAATAGATAGGTTAAGTGATTGAGCAGGAAGGTGGCAGATGGAGTATAATGTGGGGAAGGAAGAATGGAAAGAAAAATTAAATGGTGAGATACTATTAAATGTTGGTGTTCAAAGGGATTTGTACGCCCTTGTACAAGAAACACACAGTTAACATGCAGAAACAGCAAGTAATTAGGAATGCAAATGGTTTGTTGGTATTTATTGCAGTGGGCTGGAGTACAAGAGTAAGGAAGTATTGCTGCAGTTGCACAGGGCTTTGGTGAGACCTGTGTACAATTTTGGTCTGCGTACCTAAGGAAGGATATACTTGTCTTAGAGGGGGTGCAATGAAGATTCACTACATTGATTTCTGGGATGAGAGGGTTGTTCTGTGAGGAGTGACTGAGTAGAATGGGCCTATATTCTTTGGAGTTTAGAAGAATGAGAAGTGGTCTCACTGAAATATATCAGACTCTGAGTGCTTGGCAGGGTAGATGCTGAGAGGGTATTTTCCCTAGTTGGGAAGTCTAGAACTAAGGGAACGTAGTTCTGATGAAAGGTCACTGATCTGAAACGTTAACTCTGCTTCTCTCTCCACAGGTGCTGCTAGACCTGCCGAGTATTTCCAGCACTTTGTGTTTTTATTTCAGATTTCCAGCATCTGCAGTATTTTGCTTTTATTATAGAACAAGAACAAAGAACAGTACAGCACAGGAACAGGCCATTTGGCCCTCCAAGCCTGCGCTGATCTTGATGCCTGCCTAAACTAACACCTTCTGCACTTCCGGGGCCCATATCCCTCTATTCCCTTCCTATTCATGTATTTGTCAAGATGTCTCTTAAACGTCGCTATCATATCTGCTTCCACCACCTCCCCTGGCAGCAAGTTCCAGGCACTCACCACCCTCTGTGTAAAGAACTTGCCTCGCACATCCCCTCTAAACTTTGCCCCTCGCACCTGAAACCTATGTCCCCGAGTAACTGACTCTTCCACCCTGGGAAAAAGCTTCTGACTATCCACTCTGTCCATGCCGCTCATAACTTTGTAAACCTCTATCATGTCGCCCCTCCACCTCCGTCGTTCCAGTGAAAACAATCCGAGTTTATCCAACCTCTCCTCATAATGCCCTCCAGACCAGGCAACATCCTGGTAAACCTCCTCTGCACCCTCTCCAAAGCCTCCACGTCCTTCTGGTAGTGTGGCGACCAGAATTGCACGCAATATTCTAAGTGTGGCCTAACTAAAGTTCTGTACAGCTGCAACATGACTTGCCAATTTTTATACTCTATGCCCCGACCGATGAAGGCAAGCATGCCGTATGCCTTCTTGACTACCTTATCCACCTGCGTTGCCACTTTCAGTGACCTGTGGACCTGTACGCCCAGATCTCTCTGCCTGTCAATACTCCGAAGGGTTCTGCCATTTACTGGGACTTAGGGACTAAAGGGACTTAGTCTCAGGACATTTAGGACTGAGATGAGGAGAAATTTCTTCACTCAGGGAGTTGCAAATCTTTGGAATTTTCTACCCCAGAGGGCTGTGGGTGCTCAGTTATAGAATAAAGACAGAGATAGGTAGATTTTTCGGTACTAAAGAAATTGAGGGATAATCTTTTTAAATTGAGGAGCAGGCTCGAGGGCCATATGGCCTATTCCTGCTTTTATTTTTTATGTTCTTATAGAGGCTAATAAGTCCAACAGGGAATTCAGGAGAAGCTTCTTTGCATAGAGTGGATAGAAAGTGAAACTTGCTACCACGCGTAATTGAGGCGAATAGTAAAGATGCATTTAAGGGAGATAAATACATAGAAACTTAGAAAAATGTACGGCACAGAAGGAGGCCGTTCAGCCCGTCATGTCTGCACTGGCTGAAAAATCTAGCCGCCCAATCTAATCCCACCTTCCAGCACCTGGTTCGTAGCCTTGCAGGTTACAGCACTGCAGGTGCATGTCAAGGTACCTTCTAAATGAGTTGAAGGTTTCTGCCTCCTCCACCGTTCCTGGCAGTGAATTCCAGACATCCACCACCCTCTGGGTGAAAAAGTTTTTTCTCATGTCCCCTCTAATCCTTCTACCAATCACCTTAAATCTGTGCCCCCTGGTAACTGACCTCTCCGCCAGGGGAAACAGTTCCTTCCTGTCTACTCTATCTAGGTCCTTCATAAGTTTGTACAATTAAGTCACTCCTCAGCCTCCTCTGTTCCAAGGAAAACAACCCCAGCTGATCCAGTCTCTCCTCATAGCTGCTAGTTTCAAGCCCTGGCAACATTCTTGTAAATCTCCTCTGTACTCTCTCCAGAACAATTATGTCCTTCCTGTAAATGTGGTGACCAGAAGTGTATGCAATACTCCAGCTGTGGCCTAACCAGCTTTTTATACAGTTCCAGCATTACATCCCTGCTTTTGTATTCTGTACCTCAGCCAATAAAGGAAAGCATTCCATATGCCGCCTTCACTCTATCTACCTGTCCTGCCACCTTCAGGGACCTGTGGACAAGCACACCAAGGTGTCTCACTTCTTCTACCCTCTCAATATCCTCCCGTTATTGTGTATTCTCTCACTTTGTTTGCCCTCCCCAAATGCATTACCTCACACTTCTCTGGTTTGAATTCCATTTGCCACTTTTCCACCCACTCAGCCAAACCATTGATAACTTTCTGGAGTCCACAGCTATAATAAAAGCAAAATACTGTGGATGCTGGAAATCTGAAACAAAAACAAGAAATGCTGGATTCACTCAGCAGGTCTGGCAGCATCTGTGGAAAGAGAAGCAGAGTTAACGTTTTGGGTCAGTGACCCTTCTTCGGAACTGACAAATATTAGAAAAGTCACAGATTATAAACAAGTGAGGTGGGGGTTGGGCAAGAGATAACAAAGGAGAAGGTGCAGATTGGACCAGGCCACATAGCTGACCAAAAGGTCACAGAGCAAAGGCAAACAATATGTTAATGGTGTGTTGAAAGACAAAGCATTAGTACAGATTAGATGTGAATATACTGAATATTGAACAGCAGCAAGTGCAAACCTGAAGAAAAACAACCTGAAAAAAACAGTGGGTGAGCAAACTGAACAAACTAAGATGAAATGAAATAAATGCAAAAAAAGATTGTAAAAAATGTAAAAAGGAATGTAAAAAAAAAGAAGGAAGAAAAAATAACTAAAAATGACTAAAAATGAAAGTAAAGTGGGGGGCTGTCATGCTCTGAAATTATTGAACTCAATGTTCAGTCCGGCAGGCTGTAGTGTGCCTAATCGGTAGATGAGATGCTGTTCCTCAAGCTTGCGTTGATGTTCACTGGAACACTGCAGCAATCCCAGGACAGAGATGTGAGCATGAGAGCAGGGGGGAGTGTTGAAATGGCAAGCAACCGGAAGCTCAGGGTCCTGCTTGCGGACTGAGCGGAGATGTTCCGCAAAGCGGTCACCCAGTCTGCGCTTGGTCTCCCCAATGTAGAGGAGACCACACTGTGAGCAGCGAATACAGTATACTACATTGAAAGAAGTACAAGTAAATCGCTGCTTCACCTGAAAGGAGTGTTTGGGGCCTGGGATAGTGAGGAGAGAGGAGGTAAATGGGCAGGTATTACACCTCCTGCGATTGCAAGGGAAGGTGCCCTGGGACGGGGACAAGGTGGTGGGGGTAATGGAGGAGTGGACCAGGGTGTCGCGGAGGGAACGATCCCTTCGGAATGCTGACAGGGGAAGGGAGGGGAAGATGCGACTGGTAGTGGCATCACGCTGGAGGTGGCGAAAATGGCGGAGGATGATCCTTTGGATATGGAGGCTGGTGGGATGAAAAGTGAGGACAAGGGGAACCCTGTCACGATTCTGGGAGGGAGGGGAAGGGGTGAGGGTAGAGGTGCGGGGAATGGGTCGGACACGGTTGAGGGCCCTGTCAACCACAGTGGGGGGAAATCCTCGGTTGAGGAAAAAGGAGGTCATATCAGAAGCACCGTCATGGAAGGTAGCATCATCAGAGCAGATGCGTCGGAGACGGAGAAACTGGGAGAATGGAATGGAGTCCTTACAGGAGGTAGGGTGTGAAGAAGTGTAGTCGAGGTAGCTGTGGGAGTCAGTGGGCTTATAATGGATATTGGTAGACAACCTATCCCCAGAGATGGAGACAGAGAAGTCGAGGAAGGGAAGGGAAGTGTCAGAGATGGACCATGTAAAGGTGAGAGAAGGGTGGAAATTGGAAGCAAAGTTGATAAAGTTTTCCAGTTCGGGGCGGGAGCAGGAAACGGCACCGATACAGTCATCAATGTACCGGAAAAAGAGTTGGGGGAGGGGGCCTGAGTAGGACTGGAACAAAGAATGCTCGACATATCCCACAAAAAGACAGGCATAACTAGGACCCATGCGGGTACCCATAGCGACACCTTTTATTTGAAGGAAATGCATGGAGTTGAAGGAGAAGTTGTTCAATGTGAGAATAAGTTCAGCCAGGCGGAGGAGGGTGTTGGTGGATGGGGACTGGTTGGGCCTCTGTTCCAGGAAGAAGCGGAGAGCCCTCAAACCATCCTGGTGGGGGATGGAGGTGTAGAGCGATTGGACGTCCATAGTGAAGAGGAGGCAGTTGGGACCAGGAGTCCACAGCTATCCTGTTCACTATGAACTAAACGACCAATTTTTGTGTCGTCAAATTTCCCAATCCTGCCTCCCACATTTAAGTTCAAATCATTAATATACGAACATACATACATACAAATTAGGAGCAGGAGTAGGTCACTCAAGCCTGCTCCGCCATTCAATAAGTTCATGGCTCAACTGATTACTCTACATTTCCACCTACCCCCAATAGATTCTTGATATGCAAAGAGATTATCTACCTCAGCCTTAAAGGTGTTCAAAGACTCCTCTTCCTCAAAAGGCAGTGGAAGCAAATTCCAAAGACTCTGAGAGAAAAAATGTCTCCTCATCTCTGTCTTAAATGGGTGACTCCCTTATTTTTAAACAGTGACCCTTAATTTGAGATTTTCCCACTAGGGGAAACATCCTTTCCACATCCACCCTGTCAACACCCCTCAGGATCCTGTATGTTTCAATCAAGTTGCCTCTTACTCTTCTAAACTCCAGCAAATACAAGCCGAGCCTGTCCTCCTAAGAAGGGCCACCCATTCCAGGTATTAGTCTAATAAACCTTCTCTACTGCCTCCAACGCATTTACATCCTTCCTTAAATAAGGAGATCAGTACTGTACACAGTACTCCAGATGTGGTCTCACCAGTGCCCTGTACAGCTGAAGCATAACCTCCCTACTTTTGTATTCAATTCCCCTCGCGATAAACAATAACATTCTATTAGCTTTCCTAATTACGTGCTGTACCTGCATACTAACCTTTTGCAATTCATGCACGAGGATGCCCAGATCCCTCTGTATCTCAGAGCTCTGCAATCTCTCAACATTTAGATAATATGCTTCTTTATTATTCTTCCTGCCAAAGTGGACAGTTTCACATTTTCCCACATTATATTCCATTTGCCAGGTCTTTGCCCACCCACTCACAACCTTTGTAGCCTCCTTATATCCTCTTCACAGCTTACTTTCCTACCTATCTTTCTGTCATCAGCAAATTTACTGTTTGTAAAAAGTTGCGGCCCCAGCACAGATCCCTGTTGCACACCACTCATTACATCTTGCCAACCAGAAAATGACCCATTTATGCCTACTCTCTATTTCCTGTTTTCTACCCATCCCAATATGTTACCCCCTACACCATGGGCTTTTATTTTCTGCAATAACCTTTGATGTGGCACCTTATCAAATGCCTTCTGGAAATCGAAGTACAATACATTCACTGGTTCCCCTTTATCCACAGCACATGTAACTCCCTCAAAGAACTCCAATAAATTGGTTAAATATGATATACCACAAACAGCAAGGGGCCCAACACTGAGCCCTGTGGAACACCACTGGAAACTGCTTTCCATTTGCAAAAACATTCGTTGACAACTACCCTTTGTTTCATGTCACTGAGCCAATTTTGGGTCCAACCTGCCACATTCCCCTGTATCCCATGGGCTTTTATTTCACTGACCAGTCTGCCATGCAGGACCTTGTCAAATGCCTTACTAAAGTCCATGTAGACCACATCCACTGCACTACCCTCATCATTCTTCCTTGTTACTTCCTCAAAACACTCAATCAAGTTAGTAAGACATGGCCTTCCCTTAACAAATCCATGCTGACTATCCCTGATTAATCTATGCCTTTCTCAATGGCAGTTTATCCTGTCCCTGAGAATTGATTCTAATAATTTACCCACTACCAAGGTCAGACTGACCGGCCAATAATTATTTGGCCTATCCCTCGCACCCTTTTTAAACAATGGTGTAACATTCGCAGACGTCCAATCCTTTGGCACCTCATCCGTATCCAGTGAGAATTTGAAGATGCAAATACAAGAAGAGCAAATCAATGGAAGCATTAGTGGAGTACAGAAAATGTAGGATGGAGCTCAAGAAAGCAATTAGGAGAGCAAAGAGGGGATATGAGAAAGCTCTGGCTGGTAAAAGTAGAGGAAATCCCAAGATATTCTATAAGTGTATCAATGGGAAGAGGATAACCAGGGAAAGAGTAGGACCCATTAGAGACCAAGAGAGAAATTTGTGGGTGGAGCCAGAGGACATTGGTAGGGAGTTGAACGAATACTTCACATCTGTCTTCACCCAAGAGAAAGAGGATGTAGATATGGAACTTAGAGAGAGAGACTGTGAGGTTCTTGAGCAAATTGTCAGAGGGAGTGACAAGGTATTGGAGGTTTTGGAAGGCTTAAAAGTAGACAGATCTCCAGGTCCGGACGATTTGTGTCCCAGGATGCTGTGGGAGGCGAGGGTGGAGATTGCAGGGGCTCTGACACTAATTTTTAATTCCTCTCTGGCCACGGGGGAGGTGCCATAGGACTGGAGAACAGCTAATGTGGTCCCACTATTTAAGAAAGGTTGTAGAGATAAGCCAGGGAACTACAGACCAGTGAGTTTCACATCAGTGGTAAGGAAACTAAAGGAGTAAATTCTGAAGGAGAGAATCTATCACCACTTGGAGAGGCAAAATTTGATTAGGAATAGTCAGCATAGCTTTGTCAGAGGGAGGTCATGCCTAACGAATTTGATTGAATTTTTTGAGCATGTGACCAGGTGTGTAGATGAGGGGAGTGCAGTTGATGTAGATTTCAGCAAAGCCTATGACAAGGTCCCGCATGGGAGACTTATCAAGAAAGCAAATGCACATGGGATACAGGGTAACTTGATAAGGTGGATTCAAAATTGGCTTAGCTGTAGGAGACAGAGAGTGATGACAGACGACTGCTTTAGTGACCCGAAGCCAGTGTCCAGTGGCATACCACAGGGATCTGTGCTGGGTCCCCTATTGTTTGTCATTTATATAAACGACATAGATGACTATGTGGGGGGTAAGATCAGTAAGTTCGCGGATGACACAAAGATTGGCCGAGTGGTTAACAGTGAGGTGGAGTGCCTTAGGTTACAGGAAGATATAGACGGGATGGTCAAATGGGCAGAAAAGTTGCAGATGGAATTTAATGCTGAAAAGTGTGAGGTGATACACTTTGGAAGGAGTAATGTGACACGGAAGTATTCAATGAATGGCCTGACACTGGGAACATAGAACAGTACAGCACAGTACAGGCCCTTCAGCCCACGATGTTGTGCCGAACCTTTAACCAACTCAAACAAACTACCTACCCTTCATTCTGCTATCATCCATGTACCTATCCAAGAGTCGCTTAACTGTCCCTAATATATCTGCTTCTACGACCACCCCTGGCAGCGCATTCCACGCACCCACCACTCTCTGTGTAAAGAACCTACCTCTGACATCTCCCCGAAACCTTCCTCCAATCACCTTAAAATTCTGCCCCCTGGTGATGGCCCTTTCCATCCTGGGAAAAAGTCTCTGGCTATCCACTCTATCTATGCCTCTCGTCATCTTGTACCCCTCTATCAAGTCACCTCTCATCCTTCTTCGCTCCAATGAGAAAAGCCCCAGCTCCCTCAATCTTTCTTCGTAAGACATGTCCTCCAGTCCAGGCAGCATCCTGGTAAATCTCCTCTGCACCCTCTCTAAAGCTTCCACATCCTTCCTATAATGAGGCGACCAGAACTGAACACAATATTCCAAGTGTGGTCGAACCAGGGCCTTATAGAGCTGCAGCATAACCTCGCGGCTCTTAAACTCAATCCCCCTGTTAATGAAAGCCAACACACCATACGCCTTCTTAACAACCCTATCAACTTGGGTGGCAACTTTGAGCGATCTATGGACATGGACCCCAAGATCCCTCTGTCCCTCCACACTGCCAAGAATCCTGTCTTTCAGCCTGTATTCTGCATTCAAATTCGACCTTCCAAAATGAATCACTTCACACTTTTCCAGGTTGAACTCCATCTGCCATTTCTCAGCCCAGCTCTGCATCCTGTCAATGTCCCGTTGCAACCGACAACAGCCTTCCACACTATCCACAACTCCAGCAACCTTCGTGTCTTCGGCAAACTTGCCAACCCAGCCTTCCACTTCCTCATCCAAGTCATTTATAAAAATCACAAAGAGCAGAGGTCCCAGAACAGATCCTTGCGGAACACCACTGGTCACCGAGCTCCTTGCTGAATACTTTCCATCGACTACCACCCTCTGTCTTCTATGGGCCAACCAATTTTGTATCCAGACAGCCAACTTCCCCTGTATCCCATGCCTCCTCACTTTCTGAATGAGCCTACCATGGGGGAACCTTATCATACGCCTTGCTAAAATCCATATACACCACATCCACTGCTCTTCCTTCATCAATGTGTTTTGTCACATCTTCAAAGAATTCAATAAGGCTTGTGAGGCATGACCTGCCCCTCTCAAAGCCATGCTGACTGTCTCTAATCAAACCATGCTTTTCCAAATAATCATAAATCCTGTCTCTCTGAATCCTCTCCAATAATTTGCCCACTACCGACGTGAGACTTACTGGTCTATAATTCCCTATTCCCTAATAGGGTTACCCCTATTCCCTTTCTTGAACAAGGGAACAACATTTGACACCCTCCAATCATCCGGTACTACTCCAGTGGACAGTGAGGACGCAAAGATCATCGCCAAAGGCGCAGCAATCTCTTCCCTCGCTTCCCGTAATATCCTTGGGTATATCCCGTCTGGCCCCGGGGACTTTTCTGTCCTCATATCATTCAAAATTTCCAGCACATCCTCCCTCTTAACCTCAACCTGATCCTTGCTTCCTCAACCTTAAGTAAGCTTCCTTCATCCTCTTGACTAGCTGTTCCAAACAAAGAACAAACAAAGATAATTACAGCACAGGAACAGGCCCTTCGGCCCTCCAAGCCTGCGCCGATCCAGATCCTCTCTCTAAACATGTCGCCTATTTTCTAAGGTTCTGTATCTCTTTTCTTCCTGCCCATTCATGTATCTGTCTAGATACATCCTAAAAGACTCCATCCTGCCCGCGTCTACCACCTCCGCTGGCAACGCGTTCCAGGTGCCCACCACCCTCTGCGTAAAGAACTTTCCACGCATATCCTCCCTAAACATTTCCCCTTTCACTTTGAACTTGTGTCCTCTAGTAATTGAAACCCCCACTCTGGGAAAAAGCCTCTTGCTGTCCACCCTGTCTATACCTCTCATGATTTTGTACACCTCAATCAGGTCCCCCCTCAACCTCCGTCTTTCTAATGAAAATAATCCTAATCTGCTCAACCTCTCTTCATAGCTAGCGCCCTCCATACCAGGCAACATCCTGGTGAACCTCCTCTGCACCCTCTCCAAAGCATCCACATCCTTTTGATAATGTGGCGACCAGAACTGTACGCAGTATTCCAAATGTGGCCGAACCAAAGTCCTATACAACTGTAACATGACCTGCCAACTCTTGTACTCAATGCCCCGTCCGATGAAGGAAAGCATGCCGTATGCCTTCTTGACCACTCTATTTACCTGCGTTGCCACCTTCAGGGAACAGTGGACCTGAACACCCAAATCTCTCTGGACATCAATTTTCCCCAGGACTTTTCCATTTACTGTATAGTTCACTCTTGAATTGGATCTTCCAAAATGCATCACCTCGCATTTGCCCTGATTGAACTCCATCTGCCATTTCTCTGCCCAACTCTCTAATCTATCTATATTCTGCTGTATTCTCTGACAGTCCCCTTCACTATCTGCTACTCCACCAATCTTAGTGTCGTCTGCAAACTTGCTAATCAGTCCACCAATACTTTCCTCCAAATCATTAATGTATATCACAAACAACAGTGGTCCCAGCACGGATCCCTGTGGAACACCACTGGTCACACGTCTCCATTTTGAGAAACTCCCCTCTACTGCTACTCTCTGTCTCCTGTTGCCCAGCCAGTTCTTTATCCATCTAGCTAGTACACCTTGGACCCCAAGCGCCTTCACTTTCTCCATCAGCCTGCCATGGGGAACCTTATCAAACGCCTTACTGAAGTCCATGTATATGACATCGACAGCCCTTCCCTCATCAATCAACTTTGTCACTTCCTCAAAGAATTCTATTAAGTTGGTAAGACATGACCTTCCCTGCACAAAACCATGTTGCCTATCACTGATGAGCCCATTTTCTTCCAAATGGGAATAGATCCTATCCCTCAGTATCTTCTCCAGCAGCTTCCCTACCACTGACGTCAGGCTCACCGGTCTATAATTACCTGGATTATCCCTGCTACCCTTCTTAAACAAGGGGACAACATTAGCAATTCTCCAGACCTCCGGGACCTCACCCGTGTTTAAGGATGCTGCAAAGATATCTGTTAAGGCCCCAGCTATTTCCTCTCTCGCTTCCCACAGAAACCTGGGATAGATCCCATCTGGACCTGGGGACTTGTCCACCTTAATGCCCTTTAGAATACCCAACACTTCCTCCCTCCTTATGCCGACTTGACCTAGAGTAATTAAACATCTGTTCCTAACCTCAACATCCGTCATGTCCCTCTCCTCGGTGAATACCGATGCAAAGTACTCGTTTAGAATCTCACCCATTTTCTCTGAGTTCAAGCATAACATTCCTCCTTTGTCCTTTAGTGGGCCAATCCTTTCTCTAGTTACCCTCTTTCTCCTTATATATGAATAAAAGGCTTTGGGATTTTCCTTAACCCTGTTTGCTAAAGATATTTCATGACCCCTTTTAGCCCTCTTAATTCCTCGTTTCAGATTGGTCCTACATTCCCGATATTCTTTCAAAGCTTCGTCTTTCATCAGCCGCCTACACCTTATGTATGCTTCCTTTTTCCTCTTAGCTAGTCTCACAATTTCACCTGTCATCCATGGTTCCCTAATCTTGCCATTTCTATCCCTCATTTTCACAGGAACATGTCTCTCCTGAACGCTAATCAACCTCTCTTTAAAAGCCTCCCACATATCACATGTGGATTTACCTTCAAACAGCTGCTCCCAATCTACATTTCCCAGCTCCTGCCGAATTTTGGTATAGTTGGCCTTCCCCCAATTTAGCACTCTTCCTTTAGGACCACTTTCGTCTTTGTCCATGAGTATTTTAAAGCTTACGGAATTGTGATCACTATTCCCAAAGTAGTCCCCTACTGAAACTTCAACAACCTGGCCGGGCTCATTCCCCAACACCAGGTCCAGTATGGCCCCTTCCCGAGTTGGACTATTTACATACTGCTCTAGAAAACCTTCCTGGATGCTCCTTACAAATTCTGCTCCATCTGGACCTCGAACACTAAGCGAATCCCAGTCAATGTTGGGAAAATTAAAATCTCCTATCACCACCACCCTGTTGCTCCTACATCTTTCCATAATCTGTTTACATATTTGTACCTCTATCTCACGCTCGCTGTTGGGAGGCCTGTAGTACAGCCCCAACATTGTTACCGCACCCTTCCTATTTCTGAGTTCTGTCCATATTGCCTCACTGCTCGAGTCCTCCATAGTGCCTTCCTTCAGCACAGCTGTGATATCCTCTTTGACCAGTAATGCAACTCCTCCACCCCTTTTACCTCCCTCTCTATCCCGCCTGAAGCATCGATATCCTGGGATATTGAGTTGCCAATCATGCCCTTCCCTCAACCAAGTCTCAGTAATAGCAATAACATCATACTCCCAGGTACTAATCCAAGCCCTAAGTTCATCTGCCTTACCTACTACACTTCTTGCATTAAAACAAATGCACCTCAGACCACCAGTCCCTTTATATTCATCATTTGCTCCCTGCCTGTTACTACCTCCTTACTGTCAACTGACCTCAATTGGTTCCCATCCCCCTGCCACATTAGTTTAAACCCTCCCCAACAGCGTTTGCAAAAGCACCTCCAAGGACATTGGTTCCAGTCCGGCCCAGGTGTAGACCGTCCAATTTGTAATAGTCCCACCTCCCCCAGAACCGGTCCCAATGTCCCAAAAATCTGAACCCCTCCTTCCTGCACCATCTCTCAAGCCACGCATTCATCCTGACTATTCTTTCATTTTTACTCTGACTATCACGTGGCACTGGTAGTAATCCTGAGATTACTACCTCTGAGGTCCTACTTTTTAACTTGGCTCCTAACTCCCTAAACTCTGCTTGTGGGACCTCATCCCGTTTTTTACCTATATCATTAGTGCCTATGTGCACAATGACAACTGGCTGTTCACCCTCCCCCTTTAGAATGTTCTGCAGCCGATCTGAGACATCCCTGACCCGTGCACCTGGGAGGCAACATACCATTCGGGAGCCTCGTTTTCGACCACAGAACCGCCTATCTACTCCCCTTACAATCGAATCCCCTACGACTATAGCCCTTCCACTCTTTTTCCCGCCCTTCTGAACAGCAGAGCCAGCCACGGTGCCATGGACCTGGCTACTGCTGCCTTCCCACATCTCTTGTCATCCAAGGTTCCTTCACCCTACCATCCCTTCCTTGCCTCATCGGGACAAACCTATCCAGCAGTCGCAGCAAGTGCTCCCTGAACAACCTCCACATTTCTGTCGTGCATTTCCCTGAAAACATCTGTTCCCAATTTAAGCTCCCCAGTTCCTGCCTAATAGCATTGTAATTCCCCCTCCCCCAATTAAATATTTTCCCATCCCGTCTGCTCCTGTCCCTCTCCATGACTATAGTAAAGGTCAGGGAGTTGTGATCAATATCACCGAAATGCTCTCCCACCGAGAGATCTGCCACCTGGCCTGGTACGTTGCCAAGCACCAAGTCCAACATAGCCTCCCCTCCAGTCGGCCTATCTACATATTGAGTCAGGAAACCTTCCTGGACACACCTGACAAAAACTGCTCCATCCAAACTATTTGCACTAAGGAGGTTCCAATCAATATTAGGGAAGTTGAAGTCACCCATGACAACAACCCTGTTACTTCTGCACCTTTCCAAAATCTGCCTCCCAATCTGTTCCTCCGTGTCTCTGTTGCTATTGGGGGGTCTATAGAAAACTCCCAACAAAGTGACTGCTCCTTTCCTGTTTCTGACTTCCACCCATAATGACTCAGTAGACAAACCCTCCTCGACGACCTCCCTTTCTGCAGCTGTGATACTATCCCTGATTAACAATGCCACTCCCCCACCTCTTTTACCTCCCTCCCTATTCGTTTTGAAACATCTAAACCCCGGAACATCCAACATCCATTCCTGCCCGTGATATCCAAGTCTCCGTAATGGCCACAACATCGTAGCTCCAAGTACTGATTCATGCTCTAAGTTCATCACCCTTATTCCTGACACTTCTTGCGTTAAAATAGACACACTTCAACCCATCATACTGGCTGCAACTTTGCCCTGTCAACTGTCTAACCTTCCTCACAGACACTCTGCACTCTGTATCTGCCTGTTCAACAGCTACCCCATCCACTGATCCGTAGCTCCGGTTCCCATCCCCCTGCCAAACTAGTTTAAACCCTCCCGA